>NW_024884142.1:2676815-2830304 GCF_019232065.1 Centrocercus urophasianus | reverse complement strand
AAGGAGAAAAGGAAAAGGAAAAGGAAAAGGAAAAGGAAAAGGAAAAGGAAAAGGAAAAGGAAAAGGAAAAGGAAAAGGAAAAGGAAAAGGAAAAGGAAAAGAGAAAGTGAAAGAGAAAGAGAAAAAAAGAAAAAGAAAAAGAAAAAGAAAAAGAAAAAGAAAAAGAAAAAGAAAAAGAAAAAGAAAAAGAAAAAGAAAAAGAAAAAGACCACAATACTGAGAATGTTTCCTAAAAGGTGAAATTGTCTTTTGTTTATTGGGAAGCCATTGGCAAGGCATCACTCCTAAGACTTGTGGCTGTTCAAAGTATGGCAAGCCTGTGGGATTTTGGTACGTTTACTAATTGTGTGGTTTTTCGGGATATATCTATATGGTTATAATAAACAAAACCAGACCAGAGATTCAGGCACTGTGATTCAAACTTTTGCAATATCACGTTTTTAGAATATTCTCTGGCGTGTTTTTGGCCTAAACAACAACCACACTCCATGCAATTTCTGGGCACAACACTAAAGATAATACAGCCCAAGGACTATTCCCAGTGAGCAGCATGGGGTTGTGATTATCTTGTAGAGTCTGAGACAGTCTGATTTAACTCACGTATACAATATTAATGGCAGGTCATTCAACTCTGGCTGCACCAAATTCCCATGTTGAGGTGCATCCACTCAGACAAGGCTTTTATGAGAGGTATTACAGAATCTAGTCTCTAAACTTCAGCAAAAATCTCAAGTGAATAAAAAATGCCCATGTTATTGTAGTATTGCTCAAATTTTCCATAGAGGAGAAAAACACTTGTAGCCATGTCACCATCCCTTCTCTACCCATATCCCTGATTTTAAATGGAATGATTGAGTATGGTAACTTCTCACAGAGTTCTTCTGGTGTTCAGGAGGAATCTCCTGAGCTACAGTTTGTGCTCATTGCCTGGATTTCCCTGTTTTGTGAGGGATTGTCTTCCTCCCCCTGCCAGCTTTCATTTTTTTTTGTTAGAGGTAAGTTGTTTGTCCAGAGTTTGTCTGGATTCCTTCAGGACAGTCATGTGCTGATTTCTATGACACAGATTGACTCAGAGAAGTGAAATCAGAAGGCTGTGGGTTGTGCCTTCATCCACACGCTCCCAGTTGTATTCTGGGGCTTCTAAGCAGCTATGGGACACTTTGTTCTCTTTCAGCTACTCATACTGGTTTCTTACCTCTAAGATTAAGGTTTGTCTCCTGCAGAAAGTGCTTGGAGGTGAAGAAAATATTATGTAAGATTGACGTATGCCCATTCTTATTGTACAGTGTTGTCATAAATCATGTTGTGAAGCAAAACCACATCGGTTTTATTATGCTTATTCTTCTGTCTAGCACTGAACAAAGAACTTATGGAGATTTAATTCTTGTCATTGCTCCTGCTGACAAGCTGAGGACCCCCCACTCTCAAGTCAGTAAGGAAACATACAGTCTAGTTGCTTCTTCAGCTCAGGTTCATTGCAGTAATTTTAGTGCATTTTGTTGGAAAGTGCTTTCTCACAGCCCGGTCTCCCATGATACCAATACAGAGTGTACACGGTACTCCCTCCTGTTTCCTCTAGAGTCTAATAAATCCTTTACAGTACTTTCAGCTTGAAATGAAGTGTATGACCTAAAGTTTATAGAATAATATGAATCACTGGACAATAACTTACAGGGTCATTTCATCATTACTAGTGAGTATAACACAATTCTTTTTTATGGAATGTGTTTAGGAGAAAGGTTATTTCTCAATTTTTTATTGCTCATTCAAGCCAAACATGTTTGTATTTATTGATACCACAATAAAAATAGTTGTTAAATGCAAAGAAAGCTTTTGAAGCAAGTAGAATTGTTCTACTAAAATTTGCCTTTGCGGATGGTAAGGAGCAATCTATGGCTTGTGACTTTCCTATGAAACATGATTTTTTCATTTACAAAGAATCAAGATCTACTTAGGGATCCGTAATGAGAATTAATTAACTAGATGATAACAAAGCACGTTGAGCATTAATGTTCCAAAAAAAAAGACAGTGCGTTTGGAAGGAAAGCAGGCTAAAGTAAAGAAGCCAACAACTTAAAGTGGGAAAGTAACATTTTGTGAATTCTCAGTTTCCACATTTTCTGCCCTTAAGTTATAAATCCCAGTGCTCTTCTACACAGAGAAGGTAGAAGTGGTGAGGGGTAGAACAGGTCAAAGCTGTGCTGTTTGGGGTAATAAATGTGAAAATCTTTGGGTAAAACACTTCTTCCATTTTATTTTGATTACCTACAAAAATCTGAACATGAGAGGATGAATTCCCTTTTCCTATGATCATACACAATTTTCAGGAACTTCAGGAACTCCCTTGAATGTGGAAAAAGTCTAATCCTGATGGTATTTTCTTCATGGTACTTCTGGAATTCAGGGGAGGAAGGAAGAATTTTGATAGCCACAACCTTTTCTGTGCTCGAGACCCTCAGTAACCTGCTGGGAGCAGAGAGGGTGTAAAGACCTGTTGCCTTCTTTGTATGGGCAACAACTGTTGTCACAGGAGGGACTGGCTATACAAACCTGTATACAAACCTGTGTGCCTTTCAAGAGGATGCTAATGTGCCTGAGCAGGACTGTGCACATGCAGCCTACTCTGGTGTACATTTTCAGAAGTTTCTAAGAATGACCTTACAGTAAGAGTGGCTTAAGGAAAGACATCGTGTTTCCAAGGTAGGTGTTGTATGAGAAGGGTATCTTTAAAATATACTTGTGCAACCAGAAAGAGAAATTTTACTGAATTTTACCAAGTTTTTATGAGTTAAAAGCACAAGATATTTCACATCAGATTAGTGACCTTAGGGAGCTGACAACAAGAGATAATCAAAGCATGCACAGCCAATATAGCTGTGGTGTGCTTCAGAAGCCCAGCTTGTTTCTCTTTTGGTACTCAGGATCCCTTAACACTGTCACACATTCCAGATGTGCATTCCAAACTGCTCCAGTTCTGAGAGTATGTTTGGCTTGACAAAACATGTGGGTTTTTGTATTCCAAGCTGAGATGTACTCGTTTGCAGTCATCAAAAATATATATTTCTGGAGGAAAGCTTGCGTGCAGCATGCCAGTACACTGATTATGAGTGTGTAAAGAAGTACTGTCAGGCTGCATATGTTTTAAATATCTAAATTCAGAGACCAAAATGCATAGGCAAATCAAATGGATTAGTGACACACTTGTAAAGCTATGACTACATGCATTCTAGTAAATTAAATGGTGTCAGGGCATGGGTACATATGCTGAACGTACTCATCTGCTCTATTCAATTGCTAGAACAGTCCTTGGCATTATTTTGACCCTGAGCCACTAACAATCTGCCAGACAATTTCTAGGTATGGTTTGTGAGTTAGTACAGGCCAGGGACCATTGCCAGTAGGCAACACAGGCAACACAGAGGTGGCTGTCCTTTTCTAGAGATTGAGAGTTTAATGTTATTGATGCAATCAGATTCTTTCAGATGGCTTGGTGGCCCTGACCCTGTTTAGTTTACTAACACAGATGTAAATTTTAGGTTTTTATACTCAGCCACTTGGACTCACATACACCAAACCAGCAGCTGTGGTGATTTAAGATGCTACTGCACCTGAGCTTTTTGTTATTGGCTCTTGCTGGAGGTTGCTGACCCCACTGTAGAGCTGCCAAAAGTAATGTGCTTCAAGTGTTTTAGACCAGTAAAGGTCAAGCCATGATATGAGGTCTGTGCATTTACTGAATATGGGAAACTGAGCAGTGTAAGAAAATTCTTTCTCCTCCCATTACATCCATACATTTACAAGGCCTTAGCTAAGGTCAGAGCTGTCACTGGAGCTGTTGCTGTCTCATTCTTTATCACAGAATGCTCTTAATTATGAGTCACCTTTTGGATAGCATCCCTCAAAGCTACTATTTGGTTTCCATGGACAATGCTGCTTTGCCTTGAATCTGGTATTGCAAAACAGTTCTACACACTAAAAGCTATATGGAAATGATATATGTATTTCTTCCCCAATTACAATCACACTTGCTTTTAGAGTCAAATGAGCTTTAAACAGTTTAGTGTATGCTCAGTTGTCCCATGCAGATTTGTTGTGAAAAGTCTTAAGGCTAAACACAGAACTGTTTCATGGCACATTTAGTTCTCTAGGTGCTTAAATACAAATCTTAAACATCATGGAGATTAAAAATGTAAAATAATAATAAAAAAACTCTTTTAAGCTGTTCTTTAGTGACAGAAGGCATGAAGTCCTAGCAATGTGACAGGCTGTAATGATAAACTCCCAAGATGCCTAATATTAATATTTTAGAGGCATTACCAGTAGATCTTAGGTCACGTAAGACTCTAAATTTATTAGCTTTCAGTAGATTCCTAAGTCACTCCCTATTAATCCAATCATTTTAGCCAAACTGGATATTTATTTTGAAAAAATGCATATTTTTAAAATCCTCATTTGTTGCCATGAGAGAAGAAAGCTCAAAATGTCACAAATGTAGCTTTTCTTCCCGCCCTCTAGTGTATTGTTAGGGACTCTCCTAGAAAGCCATGCATGAATGCATGAATGCCTTTTTTGTGTGTTTTCTGTTTTGTTTTTCCTTTGAGGGCACATGCTTCACAGCCTGGTTTTGGAGAACAATCTCAGAGATAAAATTTACTGGACGTAGTCTGTTTGTCTTGCTCAATTTCCTTGCTTTCTTAGAGTGTCTGTTTTGTTGGAGAAACACAGAGCAGTAAGTGTAATTTAAAAGGCATCCTCAACATTTCTGACATCCTTAGCCTCATAGCACATGTCATTCTTGTCCTCCAAAGTATGTGGGGAAAGTGTGGTCATCTCACCCAGTGTATAAGGACAGCTGCTGTTTAGTGGTCCTGCTAATCACAAGTGTGTTCTCATAACAAATTCTACTACTTCTTATTTTAAGCCAAGTTCATGTGTTTATTTTAGGAACAAAGACTCAACTGCAAAAAGATTCGATGTTGCTCTAGCCAAAAAAATTGTGGACATCTCACTCCTCCTTTCCCAAAAGAAAAAAGATGCCTTATCTGGTTGACTGAAAGAGCAACATTCTTAGATTAATCTCAAAAAGGCATCTAATGAGTAAGAGGAATGCAGTATGTCAAAACAAAATATCACATTTATTGGCCTATCTTTTCCTGAAAACAGATTCTACATGTGTTGAAAATAAACAACGGCAGCAAATGAGGGTGTTGATGAACATAAAATGTCATCTAGAGCACTTTTCTGTGGTTTCCAATGTGAATGGGGAACATGTGAGGTTCCTTCACGTACACTGTATTAAATACATTAGAGAGCATAAAAAGTGCCAAAGTGAGGTTTAATACATATTTGTGTTCCATGTTCCATGGTTGACCAGGAGTTCCGCAGAAAGACTTTCTTGTGGCTGAGGCAATCATAATTAAGCTTTACATTGGAGAATCTCTAGCATTAAACATGCATTAACTCAACAGCCGATCACTTCTTTGGGGTGCTTACAGTGTCCATGTCTTATCATGAAATTGATCAATTTGAGGTCAAAGATACAGCACCCTACACAAAGAAGAGGCAACTTTGTCGCTGATTCAACCTTGAAGTCAGATGAAGCTGCTCTGAACTGTGTCCATTTCAGTTCTGAATATCTCCAAAGGAGGAGATTCCACAATCTCCTCTTGCAATGGGGACCCCTGAACTGGAAATAGCAATCCAGATGTGGTCTCACAAATTCCAAACATAGAACAATCTCTTCCCCTGACCCACTAACTACATCTCCCTGGTGTGCAGTTTTCCTTCTTGAACAAAAGACCATGTTATTGACTTGTATTTAACTTCTTGTCTATTGGCAGAATACAGACAGGTAGATATAATACATAAATATTACTAACTAGATACCCAGGGGGCAAAGAAGGCCAACAGTATCCTGGCCTGCATCAGAAATAGTGTGGCCAGCAGGACTAGAGGAGGGATTTTCCATTTGTAGATGTCATTGGTTAGACCATACCTTGAACACTGTGTTCAGTTTTGGGCCCTCACTACAAGGAATATGTTGAGTTGCTGAAGTATGTGCAGAGAAGAGCAGTGAAATTAGTGAAGGGACTAGAAAACAAGACACACAAGGAGGGACTGAAGTTGTTTAGTGTGGAGAAGAAGAGGCTGAGGGGAGGCCTCTTTGCTCTCCACAACTACTTGAAAAGAGGCTGCAGCAAGGAGTGTGGTGTTCTCTTTTCTCAGTGAAAGTAATAGGGCACAAAGAAATGGCCTCAACCTGTGCTAGGGGATATTTAGACTGGACATTAGGGAGAATTTATTCACAAATTTCATCAGAGTTCTCAGAACGGAACTAGTTCATAACTTGAAGATAACCTGATAAATCAAATGGTAGTCAAGCATCAGAACAGGCTGCATGGGGAGGCGGTGGATTCACCATCCATGGAAGTGTTGAAGAAATGAGTGGATGTGACATAGTTCAGTGGTGGGACAAGGTAGGTCAGGTTGATGGTTGGACTTGATCTTGAACATCTTTTCCAACCTCAATGATTCAATGACTCTAAATGTATATATTGCACATTATGTATTATATACAATCAAATCTTTACCCTACGCACTAAAAAAAATGTTTTTGAAAAAGTTCTCTTGCAGCCTTATCCACAGAGAAACAAATGGGCTATGTGCTAACTAAATCAGTAATCTCTATGGGAGTACTTACTTCAAAAATGGAGACTGGCTGCAACCAGATACAGAGCAGAAGTGGAGATGGTGTGAAGCAGCAGCTGAGTTAGCATCAGACTTTCCAGTATGTGCTGACTTTTTGGTATCAATCTTTGCAGGCTATGCTTTTCTACTTTGAACAAATTTTTGTTGCAATTATTTGTGTGGGGTGTTTTTTTAGTGGAAAAAAAGTAATGTAATTTTATTAAATAAATCATCTTCTCCCTGTAATATCTACTAGTATGCATGCCTTGCTAAACATTAAACCAGATGAAATGAGGCTTGGTTACATACGGTTAAGTGGCATACTTTTTGTGAATGGTAAACGAGATAACTGTTTGTTATTTTAAAAAGAAATGTTCACCATAAAAAGAAACATCTCTATTAGACAGAAAAGTGACTTCACAAAGGTGCATTATGTGGCAGCCAAAAATTGAAACGGGTGGCAGATTATTTCCAAAGTTAAAAGTTTATGTCAAAACCACGATATAAATTAACTGCTAACAGCCGTTGAGTCCATTCCTTGGATCATTTATCTGTGTGAGAGTGTTATATGCTTGATGCCTGGTACGTATGATGATTTTGGGGTGGACTGGAGTGTTTCTGAGATATTTAGCAATGAAATCAACTCCAAGTTTCTAAAACAATAAACATTATGATGGAAGAGAAAAGTCAATACATGCATCTTGATTTATTATTACCATTACAATGTTCCTATCTACTTTATGGAATTGTTAAACTTATTAAATTATCTGCAAGTCATGAAATAGTTCTGTCCTGAGAACTCTGCTGAAAAACAGAGAGGTATAATTCCCATTTTACTACAGGGAAATTAACATATAAGAAAAGAAGGTGACCAAATCACACAGTGAATCCAGAATTGGCCTAAGAACTGAACTCCGATCCAGAACATGACCTATTAAGACTTGATTCTGACTTTATAATGGGTAAAATGTTGTAAGGGTAATCAATCATGGAATATTCATTAAGATTTACAAAAAGCAGAAAGTTAGGGACAGTCAATAAAAAGCTTAAGAGGGAGGACATAAAGATCAAAATGACATACACATGTCTATGGCCAAAGAGAAGTCACCAGCTGCTGAGATCATCTCCCACTGGTAAATATTGATACTAAATTTTGTTTCTAAAAAGATTTGAATAATTCATTTTGAATGTTTTGGGGAGGAACTGTGAAAGGTTGAATAAGATCAACTGTATCATTTAACATAACTTTTCATTAGGGTGTTTAAGCTAAAAGGAGAGAAAGAATTGAGTAAAAATAACTCACTGAAACATTTTACAAACTTAGTTGTCTGATCCTTTGTTTTGTTTAAGCAAAAATTGAAGCTTTAGATGACAAACAGTGGAACACCATTGATGAAGCTGCTGAATTAATGGGAGCTGAGTGGGAAGGGTTACCTCAGCTAGCTGCTGACAGTCATCTTGGGAAGACTTGGCTGGCTCAACGTGTTGAAATGAAGGGGACGACCTAAGGATTAAGGATTAACTTCAGGCATTTAACTTGACAGTAATGCACATTGTACGTGTGTGCATGTTTGTACAGTTGTATGTGCCTATAGACAGATGTGTCTGAGAGAGAGACAAGGTGGTGTTTGTACTGCCACAATGCACTTGACTTCATAGCTTTGCATGGATGGGCTATGTGTGAGGGATGAGTGTTCCTTAGAGTTTGGCTGGTTTTCTGTTCTGCAACTTTTAAATTAAACGCTGCTGCGTAACTTTCTGTATTGTTTGTAAGTAGTCCTAAGCAAGTCATTACCATGGACAAAAACAAAGGCTTATTGAAGAAACAAATATAATAAGGACCAAGAACATTATGGCGAGACAAATAGCCTGTTAATGTGAAATGCCTGCTTGTAGTGTCAGGAAAGATAAACGTGGTAGGTGCTTGGTGAGATTTTTTTTTATTGATGACTCTGGGAATATTTAAAGATAGTGATTCTGAAATAATTTAAATTAGGAGCAGAAACACAGTTAACACCTATGGAGAAAGTCAAAGTCAGTCATTCCAATTCTCCATTTTTCTTTCTTTATAACAGTGTGATGAAGGTACAGTGGGAGTGGGAGGTGCATACACACAGAAAATGGGGATTTTCTGGCTAAATACAGAAGTCTGATTCAGTTGCCTTAGCGTAGAAGTCTGAAAGCTGTTTTCAGCTGGCTTTGGATCTTAACTACCTTCCAGTCTGAAAATTTTAAGAATATTAAAAGCTTTAGAAGACAAAAAAGGAAAAAAGAAAACCAAAAAAAGGAAAAAGAAAAAAGAAAAAAGAAAAAAGACAAAAGACAAAAGACAAAAGACAAAAGACAAAAGAAAAAAGAAAAAAGAAAAAAGAAAAAAGAAAAAAGAAAAAAGAAAAAAAGAAAAAAAAAAAGAAAAAAGAAAAAGGCATATCAGGTTCATTGTTATGTGCCAGGGCTGACTGTTTGTGACATTGCTGACAAAATAGCATTTTAACAGAGTGATTTCTGGGATTCCAGCATATAAAGCTTCTATACAATAAACCTATCAAAAGAATTATAATTGCCAGCACTTCCAGAACAATGGTAGCTGGATAGAAGGGCATCCATATATCACTTTTGAACAAAGTGATTCTGAATAAAAACAAAATCAAGCCTTACGGAAGTAATGACGAAGTGAGGAAAAGTATTTAGGTCACTCCAAAAGTAATGTCTTCTATTTATTTCCATGGAAACTACAGCAGACAAAGAACACAATATCATTATTTGATAGAGCAAATTATCAATTATAGAACACTGTTCTTCAGTATAATCACCATCATTAACTGTGCATTTTCACCATGGATGAACAGAAGCCTGCATGCTGCACTTATAAAAACTTGCACCAGCGGAGGTGAGTCACTGTTGTCACTGCTGAAATGTGCCACTCACTGCCTCGCTGTGCTCACAGCCACTGTTTGGTCTCCAAGAATGTTCATCAAGTGTTGATGAACATCAGTGGGTGCCATGGAGGAATTCACACCTTTGCTTTATCTGCACTTCCATGTCAGACACCATTCTGTCAGTCTGCCCCTCTGCTGCCATCTGTCACATAGCAACACAACATATTACTGGATGTTGATGGGAAGGTTCAACCTCTGCTGCCATACCAGCATCCTGTGTCTCTGACAGCGTGAGCTGACCTAACAAAATAGGAGGCGTTACTTTCAGAGCCTTCATATGTTCTGAAGACTAAGTACTTGTTTTCCATCCTTAACCAAGTCTGTGCACAAAAGAACAGTCTCTGTATATCACAGAGCAGAATATAACCTCTGTTTATAGCAAACATCTGACAAATTCTTCACAACACAAGTTAGGCCTAAGAGTCTTTTTTATCATTTGTTATGTCTCTAATTTGCTGGTGGAACTGCTTTTCTGTGTTTAATACAATGCCAGTTGTGTTTAGGCCAATGCCCAGAATGGCAGATGAGCTATCTCCAGCAATTCTGAAAAGAATTAACAGTGTTTTTTCCAAACAGGTACCAAAATCACAATCAAAGTGTAGATGGATACAAATCATAGTGTAATTTTTGGTCGGTTTCTGCATGCTGGGGAAGCCTTTGGTCAGGCAGCTGTGCTTCTATCTAAAATGTCATGAAGAGGAACAATGAAGAAATGACTGGGCAAATTTAAACTGACAGAAGGCATCAGGGGGATTCAAGATGCTCTTATAGTGAATACAGGACTGATGAAGATTATGGGATGCAGCTGTGAGGATGGCATTAGCCATGAAAAAATTGTCGTACTATGTTACCTATACTATCCATTTGATTTTGCAAACTTGTTCTTATGTAGGTATATTCCTAGTATTATAGGAATGACTGACTGGTTATGGACACATGTATCCAAACTCATGGCAAGCTTAAAGTGAATGCTTAAAGGAGGATAGTGCATGCTTTTGCCCATCCACACTGCAGAGTGATTCACATCAGTAAGAGAAACAGCAAGGCCTTGTTCTTGTGGAAGAGCAGGTTAAAGAAAAGGTTTCCAACATTGTGGGTGAAAATGGGTTTGAAATCCTCTGGCTCACAAATTCTGCTGGGCCTGGAACCCAGAAATATAGAAGAGAAATTGAAAAAGACTTCTCCAGTAGGTGGTCCAGGTTGATAGAAGTCAGTTTCACAGGCACTGAACTGAAGGTTGAAAGAAATGATGGATTACCAAAGAATAATATGTCAGATATTTGGCAGGTAATACCTTGGGAACTGTGTAGATTCCTAGGGCATGTGTTATGTGCAGTTCAGGACAAAGTTATTTTCTGGAGAGAAAACAATTTGAAGAGAAAGACGGTTGAAGAGCTGTTATGACATCCTACTATTAATCTAAAGATAGAAGTTCCAAACCTCTTATCAAGTTTGCTCTGATACCTTTTTCCCCTTAATACAGCTGTGATAGTGTATCAGGTTGCTCAAACTAGAGATAGTGGATGGACAGACAAGAACCTGCTCACCTTGACTTTGCTAATTAAATTCCTGTTATTGAAACATGCCTTAATCATACCAGTTAACAGCATTCAAATCTTCCGGTACTCCAACAGAGTCATGGAATGATAAGACATAAAAGTTTTATCAGAAACATGTGTTATCCATAATTATGTTGATAGATGCTGGCACAACAGTAATAGACTAGTGATAGAAAGTATTGAGCTTGGTGGTTGCACCTCAGTTTAGTATCAGAGCCTGTGAAATCAGAATGGCAATGCTTTATGGCACAAATTCTATATTTCTGTATAATGATGCCTTAGAATTATGACAAAGTCTATTTCTTATATATTACTTAACAAAGGGTAAGTATGTTGTTAAGTTCAGTAACATGAAGCCATGCCACTTTAGTCACAAAAAATGAATGATGAAATAACTCAGGCTAGAAGGCCCATTGCAGTATCTGTAATGCACCTTACCACTCCAAGCAGGGACAACCTTGAACACATGCTGGGTTGCTCAGGGCTTTGCCTGGTCAGGCCTTGTAACCTTCCAACATCTGCTTTTGTTCTGTAAGGCCTCAGTTTTTCTCAGTGCCTTGGATGGATAACGAAAAGAGGGAGTGGGTGATGCAAACAAGGATATTTCCATGTTTAAGGCACAAGACCAGAACCCAGGATTCTTGGCCATGGCAGACTTTTTCTGTGATATTAGGTAAAACTGGATAACAGTACATACAGAAAGAGACTCTGGTTAACATTGTGCAGGCAGTCTGTCTTGAATTTGTTAGTACTTTATTTTCCTGACTGCATGCTTTTTCAGATCTATTTGGTGTAGATTTTTATAGGGAATAATATAACTTTTTGTCCTGCATGATCCCAAAGTACTTCTCAAGTTATACTCATAACTATAGCCTACTCCTGCTGAGGCCAACAGGAGACGTTTTGCCATTGATCTGGGCCAGGATTTGGCCGTGCTGAAACAGAATGCAAGCAATTCTGTATGTCCGTATGGTCTTTAATAAATTCTGGTTTCCCACCTGAGCAATAAATCTGCCAGCAGAAGATGACTACAAAATTTGGTGTCACTGAGCAACTAAATATTTCAATTTAATTTTTTTTTAAGGTATTGATAGGCCATAATGACAGTTGCTCTGCAAATATCTCAATCTAATATCATAGAATAAAGCTGGAGCTGGATAATGCATAGTACGATAAGCATGGATGTGGAATGCGTGTAGAATCTATGCATACATAGCAAATGCATACATGTATTTTTAAATCACTTAATAAAAGACCAACTCCAATGAGTTGCATAATCTAAAATTCTGGAACATTTTTGCTGTCCTACATCTGCAAAAGTTTTTCATTTAGGAACACACACGTTTCTTGTCAATGCAATTTCTACAATCACTTAGTTAGAGCAGGGCATATTGTTCTCTGAATTTCTTGTTAAAATGTTTCACTTAATTAAACTTTTACAACCAGTTCTGCTCTATGTCTGATACTTGCTGTAAATTATAAAGAAAAGCCCCTCTGGCATTTATGAGAATTCAGACGATGAAGACTATAGGAAAAAAAGAAACAATGTCAGTGAGCCCCACATAGTTGTTCGTTCCCTGTTATCTCCCACACAATTCAATTTAATGAAATATATTATTTCTTATTATATAAACTAGGCTGAAAAAGAGGCCAAAATGGAACTAAAAACATTTCAAATTATTGTATCACAGAATTTTTGTAAGTGGAGTCAATTGTACTACTATTTGAACACTTGTGGTTTTGTCCATGTTTCTGTAATACTTTATGTGGAAAAAAAAAAGGCTGAAATCTGCTAGAACCTGAAAGAAAAAAAAAAAAAAAAAAAAAAGGAAGAAAACCAAACAGGAAAAGAAATTAAAGTTACATGTGGTTGTACATGCTTGTGGGTCATACCTGCGCACACGTGCAAACACACTCCTTTCTGTGTTAAAACATGTTAAGAGTTTTGAAGAGGTGCTTAAGGTACCATCTGTGGTATGCGGATACAAATTTGTACTACAGCTAACTTCCACCAAGATCTGATTTTTGAGATTGATGTTCTGCTTCCAGGCCCTCCCCAAAACAACTGTGGAATGACTGGAAGATGACTGTCAGATTGATGACAGGATGAAGAGTTCTAATCCAATTGGCGGCAGCACGCTTTGAGACTTGGAAATCTCTTCTAACCTCTAACCACAGTTCAGTGTGCAAACTATTGTGTTTGCTCTTGGGAAGCTTCGCTCTTGCCAAAGAGAACCAGTATTTATGCTATTTGGAATATTTATTATTCAGTTAACCCATTCTTTGTAAGTAAATCCTTCTTCAGAATTTATAACCCTCTGAAGAACTATGGATGATGAACAGAAGTAAATAGCCATGAAGACAAATCTTTAAATCTTTCCTCTCCCATAGCTTTTACAATTCTTTCTACTGTCCTTTGTTTCACAGTGCTATTTGTCATGATGGAGGGAAATGAGAATCAGGCAATGTTTGAGAAATGTGGTTGTGCTTAAACATTTGTGAAATTCAGGGAAATGAGTTGTGTAATTTGACATCAGGCTTCAGTTTCCTTGTGAATGAAGGTGAAAAGGCTCTGCAGCCGGTGTCTTTATTTAGTATGAGACTTCATAGAACACACAACAGAGTTTTATATCTCTGGTTCTTCTGCGAAGAGTGACATACACAGATTGTAACTCTTCAGGGTGAAAACAGGGTAAACTGGTGCTCCATTTTTTCCTCTATGTATCCTGCCATGCCATGTGTAGAAACCAGACTCCAAAAGGTCATGGCTGCAAACAAATGGGTAAGACAACCTCTGGTTTCTCATTAATGAAACTGCAAAAATCATATTACAGAGTAGACTGATGGTATCAAACAAACATGCATACAAAATTTCTAGTCTTGTTTGTTAAAGAGTTTATTCTCAAAGAGACAATATTTTTTCAGCCTAAGCAATCCTTTTTCGAGCACTATATATAGTATTCCAACAGATGAAGACAAACCAAAACAGGTCCCATTTTCCACTCAAAAGCAGTCCCATATTGTGAATGAATTCTTCAATATTATTTAAATGAGGTCAGCCTAGAGGATGGAGAGGAAAACATTTTGACTCTCATTCTATTCAGTGATATCAGTGAAACATTGACAGTCAAACTCATGAAAAGTAGAAGTTAGACAATGTGATGTCAAGCAAGAGATATCATGGGGAAACAGGTAAGAAAAACAAGTATTTCTGAATCATAAATTAGCCACTGAGAAAAAAAAAATTTTTGGCCTATTTTTATGAAAACTGATACATGCATAGATTTATTTTTTCTTAATAAAACATTTCCTTTTTTTTTTTTTTTTTTTTTTTTTTTTTTTTTTTTTTTGTATGTGCTTCTCTTCTTCTCCCAAACTTATCTACGATGGTATTTCTGCGCTGGGAAATAGATGTACTTCCAAGTTATTTTTTGTCTGTCTTACAAATGTGACCTTTATTTTAAAATCCACTTTTTCTATGTATTTCATAGTTTTTGTGAATATTTACAATATGTATTGCACATTATTTGCTTGATCCAACATACACAGAAAACAATGCAAAGACTTCCATTGACCTTGACAATTGTTGGATTGAGCCCTATGGCCCAAGTAAAACTAGCTTCAATGAACGACACAAAAATGTAATAAAGAACTCATTTATTGGGTTACTAAACTTATTAAAATAACCTACTGTAGATTATTTAGTTTTCAGTTACAAATTCAGATTCAAACAGTATCTATCTGAAGTTCCAGTATGTTAATTGCTGTTACTTTTAAATACATTGTGGTACAAACGTATTATTTCTCCTCTTCTGTGTGTTCATTCAGGTCTTAATGCGCTTCTGTATATTTTCCACAATCTGCTGAAGGCTCAGCTGCTCAGTGGCAAGTTGTTCATCAATGAATGTTTGCATTTCTTCCCATTTCCTGGTGCCTTGCTCAACACCTTGCTGAATTAACGCACGTGTTAGTTCCACTTTATTTCTGAGTGCCTCTCTGCTTTTCTGGGGCATTTGGTTAATGTACTCCCAATCAAATGGCACATCTATTCTAAGCTCTCCTTCACGAATGGCTATGTATGGTTTTATGCTGTTAGCTGTTGCTTGCTCAAACCAACGAAGAAGCTCAAAGATGTACTTCATGAATGTAGAGTACTTTTCTACAGTTAGATCAATTAACATTTTGGCCACATTGATTAGCTTTTCTTGAGAATCACTAAGCTGCCCATTGATCTCCTGGAGTTTTGCTTTAACTTGCCTGTTAAGCTCATTGATTTTCCTTTTAGCGACTGCAGACCAATATCGGACTTTTTCTTGAGCAGCGGATGAGAGCTCCATAACCTTCTGTCTCCCTTTTCCTTCAACATCAGTTATAAGGTCATAATATTCCTGGCTGTAGTTTTCCACCAGTTCTCTTACTTGGTCTGCAAGGCGTGTAACCAAGTCAGAAAGATCTCTAACGTATTCATTGTACCAAACGACTACTGTATCTATTAGATTCTTCAGCAATCCTAGTACCTTGTCTTCTACTTCATAGTATTTCACTGACCATCCAAGTGTAGTAGGATCAAAGTATTCCTCCCGCAATGCCTTTATATAGAGGAGCAGCTGGTGCAGTTTTTCTGAAAGCTTCTGTAATGTCTTCTGGCTAAAATTTTTCATCTGAGAAATGTACTTTTGAACATTTTCTGCCAAGGATCTAAGTTTCTCTACGTAGTCTGAAGCCATTGCATCTTTGTACAGCTGTTGCATTTGGTCTTTGATGTCCTCAAAATTTTTGGACTGCAAGCTTCTAACCATATTTCCTGCCTTCTGAAAAGTTTTTTGCACCACTTGCTTCAGTTGGTTAAGCTTTCCTGCAAAGTCAGCTTCTTGGAGAGTAACAAAGGTCTGCCTGATTTTCTCCTGCAAATGTTTCAGCATTTCTTTAATTTGATCAAGTACATTACGACCTCTGAGGATGGTTTCAGAAGCAGGAACTCTGACTTCCAATTCATTGATAGCTGCAATCAAGGCATCAAAGTACTCCTGAAGTTTTGAAAGGCATATATCTGCAGTTTTTGCAGCCTTCTCTGTAGTCATAAGGTATAATTCTTCACCCGTATATTTTTCAGACAGTCCAGGAACCTGGAATTTTGTGGTCTTCAGGAATTCAATGACTGAGTCAATTAGGTGTTTTATTTTCTTGTGATATTCTTCCATTAGGTCAACTGTAGCATCCAAAAGCTTTGCTTTTATTCTTTCGTAGTCAATCTTTTGAGCTTGATCTGCTGCTCTTTTATATAGCTGTCTAGCTTTCACCTTCATCTCCTGATATTTGTCAGAAGCTTCATTGGCAGCTGTGCGAAGCTGAACATCCAGTTCATCTATTTGTCTGACAGCAAACATGTAAGCTTTGCCAGCATTATTCTGCATCATATTCTTCATTATGACAGTGGCATCACTTATATCCAGTCCCATATGCTCCTTATAGTACCGATTTACACACTTATAGACTGCACTCGTCATTTTAGGTACTTTTTCTTTCAAACCCAACAGCAAGTCTTTGGCAGCATCCTCTTTCCAGTTGAATTTTATTTGAATCATGTCAGAATTCCTGAAGGATATTTCACTTTTGAATATATCAACGTCTTTCTGAGGAGCAGACTGAAAGCATAAAACAAGATAAGGTGTAAGGGATTTTGTAAACAAAACGAATCCAATGCTATTTATAATGAACGTATTTCAATATTCTTATTCTGCATCCTTTCAACTTTATTATATATTAGGACACAAACACTACATATTTTTATCTACTGTATGCTTGCTGTCATCTTGAGAGGTTATTTTGGAACAATTTATTGTACCAGACTACTCTGTGCTTCTTTATACAGGAGTATTATGGCATAATTTAATCTGTTTTTTGTTTGTTTGCTTAAATCGGACTCTAAGTAAGATTTTTCCTTCCTTTCTACTAAATGCCCACAATTTCTTAGAAAGCATGTGAATTATTTAAGAAAATGAGCCTTCCAGTAGTTCTTGAAATTATTTAAAGTTAATTCAAATTGCCTTTCATTATTATGAATACATAAGAGAACTTAATTTTGCAATCATTTAGATCTATGGTCCAATTTAGAATGAAAGCTACTCAGAGAAATTGAGGATCCTCATAAAATAATCTATTTACATTTTAAAAAAATCCAGTTTTCAATAGTAAGTAGTGAACTATGTGTTAATTATGATTCTTTATATAGTGTATCGTCTTGGAATGTATAGTTTTAATATTGCAGTATGTCAATTGCAGTAGCACATTTTGCTAGCAAAAATCCATATTAATGGATTCAAAAAGAAGATACTCTATGGATGACCTGATGTCTTTCAATGTAATGATCACAATAGAGACCACTTCTGAGGTACGTGTAAATAGCCTAATGTGTACATGCCAAACCCAATCAGTGGCTTATAAAAAAAAAACTAGTTCTTTAATTTCATCATTTTCAGCAGGTATATTTTCTTGATCGTAGGACAGGGCAACATTAATTGTGCGAAGCTGAAATGGTCTCATCTCATAGATGCCACTTTTAGAATTTGCAAGACTAGTATAGGCAAAAAAAAATTTTAATTACTCATAATACACTTTTTGTTTCGACAAAGAGTGGTTAATTTACATTTTAGCATCAACACATACAAACTTAAAAGGGTTTTTTATCTGACAATGCTCAGGTTTTTTTTCTTTTTTTTTTTTTTGTCATATTAAGCTTACCAGAGTTCTGTAGTAAAATTTCTCCTTGAGGGTGTCAGTTTCTATTTGAACAAGAAAGCCCAAGATCCCAGCAGAAGGAGAGGATACTGAGGAGGATATCATGCTGTCAGTCATTTGATAACGCACGTGAACGTCAGCAAATGTTGGGCTGATGATGTCTAGTGATGCAGTGTTCTCCACAGTTCTGCAACAACAATGAATATATAGGTATGAAGGAGTACACTAAGATAGCACAGGCCCTGAGGAAGTACACAATGCAATATGCATAAATATAATACCACTATTGTATTATATATATCTACATAAATAATAAATTTGTAACAAAAGGAGGGCTTTGTTATCCATATTTCTTAGGATTTAGTCTAACACATTCAAAAGTTCATGCTATTTCAGTTTTTCCTTTTTTTTTTTTAGATAATATTTTGAGCTGCATTAAGAATTTTCACTAAAGAGAGCAAATCAAAACGTGCAGCTACATCTTTATAAGCTTTATGAGTGGTCAGGTACTGGAATGGGCTGCCCAGGGAGGTGGTGCCATCACCGACCCTGGAGGTGTTCAAGGAATTTTTGGATTTTCTGTTGAGGAGCATGGTTTAATGAGTATTATTGGTGATAGGTGGATGGTTGGACTGGATGATCTTGTAGGTCTTTTCCAACCTTGGTGTTCCTGTGATTCTGTGAAACACAACACTTGCAGACAAAAAAAAGGCAGTTAGAAGGTCAGCTCTGTAATCTGCAGTACTGGTACTTGTGAATAAAAATTACTCTTTAATGGTCTGTGTTTACAGAGGCCTTCAGTGAAAAAATGTGCTGTTGGCCAGATCTAGAACTGCTCTGATTATAAAATGCTGTGTTTATAGTTCAGCAATGATATGAAATAGGACTGCTCAGAAAAAGTGTGATGGATATGCCCAGGGAGAATAGCATTCCAGCTATCTCAAGATTGAAAGTGTTACCATCAATAATGACAGAATAGTTACATAGATTCTACTAATTATAGCAAAGCACTCTTGGGCATTGGTTTTCAAAGCAACATACACATAATTGGCACTTTTGTCTATTATAAATTATATTATCAGAATAAATCTTTACCTAAATCCCTGAACAGCAAGATCTTCCACATAGTTTGCACTCAAGTCACGATGAGCAAAGCTGCCTGTGGTCTTCATTACAAACTTGTCTTCTTCATATTTGTAGTTTGAAACAACTGTGAAACAGATTTCAGATGTGTGCATTAGCAGAATTTACCAGCAAGCAACACAAAATATATGTCAAGCTATCCACTAGAAGGCCAATTGTTGAGTGTTTTCATAGTATTAAAATTATGCACTATAAAAAAAACCAAAAACCCTGAACTTCAATAATGCCTCAAATAAAAATACATAAAAATGCTTGTTCAATCATAGTATTTAAAAATTCCACTTTGCCCTATGCATACAATGACAGAGGTATAACATTTTGCATTTATGCAGGCCATAAATAGGGATTCTAATTTCTTGAGAGTTTATAGTTTTATTCTGATGTATTTATTATTATTATTCTAGAATCCAGAACTAAAAGCAATAAGGGACATCTGAGCTTTCTGAATTGGAGTAATTTTCAAAATCAAATATAATCAGTTCATAAGGAACGGGGTAAATATTTCCTTATTTGAACTGAATAACAAAGTCAGCCTACTTTCTCTCCTTTACATGTATTATTATAAGTAATGGAGGAATGTCATGATGTCTGCATTTTAAAGTAAGAAACAGCTATATAATAAAGAGATATTTTCCATTTTCTTTTTTTAGCAGAGCATGCTATTAGTTATCCACACATTTTGTCATCAGTCTTCAGGATCTCTGACTAATCTGATAGAGATGAAAAGAGATCTGTTTAACAGATAGCAACCAATTCATAAGCAACGTCACAGAAAATAAATGTGAAAAACATTACGTACAATTTCTCCCAGAATTGAGCTTACTGAATTTTAATGTCTTACCATTCAAGTCATATTCCAGGAATTGTAATGTTGAGCTGCAGGTCGAGTCTATGGACACTTCAAAGGATTCCTTTTTATTTGTTAAATCTGTTCTCCAGGTAACATTATACAGAGGTGAGGCAACTTTCAAAGATCCAGTCAAGGCACCAAATGATGGAATGTAAATTCCAGCAGGCAATGACACCTTGAGAGGGGGGATCTCAATTTTCTGTTCAGGAATCGTAATTGTAGGCAGATCAAAATCTGCAATCTTATTAGCTACTTCATCCAGATCCACATGGAAACTGCCAAGAGAAATACTCTTTGGAAGAGTGAATTGAGACACAGTTATCTGGTATTCTGGTACTGTCACCTCAAAATATGGTATTTTGTATTCTTCTAATGTAATATAATTGGCTCCTACATCCACTCTGGGGAATCTTAGTTTTGGCAGTGTAGGTAAATTTACATCAAATGGCATTATGTTTAGTGTCTGTGGAATTTTTATGTTACGCAAGTCAATGGTGTACGCTGGGACCTGGAGAGTAGAGAATGGAACTCTGAACTCTGGAGTGCTGAGAACAGGACTTGGAGCCTTTAGGTGTAACTCTGGAATGCTGAATGTGAAGCCATCACTCAACCTAATTACAGGCATAGGGAAAAAGTAACCATCATCACTCTTTTTGTATATGAAGGATGCTGAAGCATTTAAGTACTGCTTTCTGTCAGCAACAGTAGTGACATCCAACTTCAAGATATCCCAGAAGCTCTTCTTAGAAATAGGACAATTAATTCTTTTCAGGAAGTCCATGTATCCTTCCAAAGATCCGGAAATATCAAACTTTGCATTTGACTTTTCATTTGATAATTGCATATCATGTCTCAGAGATAATGACTGAATTTGGCCTTCACCCTTCCAGCCAACTTTCTGGTCTGTAGGACTGATTTTCATTAAGACAACCTGATTAACTGAAGCAGTGTCCAGGAAGGAATTTGGCTGAGTGGCTTGAATCTGAAGATCTGCTGACACTGTCCAAGAAGCCAGCTCGAGGGTTGCTTTGCATTTCTGAGATCCTGTCGTTGTGAAGAGAGGTGTGTATCGTGCATAGTTTTTCCCATTGTGCTCCCAGACTGCATAAACACGACTGGTAGATGCTTCAACTGCAAGTATTTCTTTCATTTCACTGTTCCAGAGTCCATCTACTTTGGAGTTGGCCTCAAGCTTGACAGATGACCGAACTCCATTAGCATGCAGATAGGTGTTTGCTTCATGGTCTAGAGCTCCTGAAAATGAATATCCAGTGTAAAATGCTCCATCGATATTCCCCTTTGTTGATGTTTCTACTGACAGGTAAGACGTGAGAGTCTCTAAAGCAAGTTTATGAGCAACTCCTCCCTTAGAACTGATGCCATTCTTAGGAGTAGTAAAGTCATATGTTACTTTTAGCCCTGAAGAAATAGTGGGTTTAGATTTAGTATTTCCAGAAAGCTCTTGGCTGAAATTCATTTTAAAAACTGGTGTGTTTATTTTTGCATTTGTGATCATTGAAGCTTCCAGGTTCCTCTTTGTGAGACTAACACTGTGGTCATGACTTCCTCCTAGAAATTTGTTATTATTCAGGGACAGTGCTGTGGCCAGCTTCAATCCTCTTTTTCTTGTCAAACTGGTTGAGCCATCCAGCTTAAATTGTAGTGCATCAATGACAGATGAAGACGAGACACTAAGGTGCCCAGCAATATCTGACTGATTAAACAGCCCAGCATTTGCAGTCAAAGTGATCACGCTGGATTTAAATGAGAAGTCATAAGTTAAGTTTCCCATGGCAGGAATTAAGATCTGGTTTGATGGGCTGTTAATTCTGAATCTAGGAAGCTTTAGAGTGCGTAGGTCCTGTGGAACATGAAGAACTGGAAGTTCCAGAGAAGGTAATACTAGTGTGTAAGATGGTACTGAAAAGCCAATAAATGGAACTGTGAATCCTGTTGTGCTTATTTCTTTTGGGAGTATGTAACCAAAGGCTGGCATCTCAGCAGTAAAAGGAGAAACCTCTATATTCACAATTGGAATAGTGTATCCTGGAATCCTGAAGGTCCGTGGCAGTTTGTTCAGTGATGTCTGTATTTTGTATTTGTCAAATTTTGTTTTGGCTTCATTATATGACTTTGTGAGAAAATCTAAAGCTGTGTTTCTTCCTCTCTCAAAATATTTGTTGAAGAAAATTATGTATTTGTTAAGTGCTTCATGCACTGTGGCTAAAGGAAGTGGGATTACATGCATATCTTTGTTTTTCTCATACTGAGCATTCAAATTTAAATCGAAAGATTGTCTTGTAGTCTTCAATAAATCCCTCAGGCCTGCCTGTTCCCACAGTGAATAATCTTTTAGCTGAGGTGTCTGAATTCCAGTATAGGGAATGTGAAGCTGAGGAATTGTTAGAGGAATATTTAGGAAGTCTAAATTAGCATCTCCACTCATTTCGACATGAGCTTCAATTCTGTCATCATTATTGCCAGCAGACATGTTATGGGAATACCTGTACTGATTGAACCTGCCAGTAGCTTGCCAGTTGACCTGCTGAACAGAAGAACTGAGTGAAAGACCATAATTATTCAGGAAGTCAATCTTGCCAGTCAGTTTCATCGGGAAGCTGATTTTCACATTTCCATCATTGTTGGTTAACAGGCGAATTTCGAAAGGCTGTGCCAAGAAGACAAACTCATTATTTACAGTTCCAGTAATCCGTCCATTGAGACGAGCATTGTGAGAGCCCGTTAATTCTACTTTCATTCCTCCAAGCTGTCCTGTGCCTTTTACGTTGAGAATGCTACGTCCCACACGCTGTGACTCAATTTCAGACTGAACCTGAAGCGTTGCGTAATTTAGGAAACCACATTCATATCTCATAGATTGGCTGACTTTCAGGTACCTGTCATTTATTCTGTAATCAGCAAAAAATATAAGAATAGGGCCGTCAATCCTGAAGGTGGCATGTGAATTGTGAGTGCCTTCATCGGAGAAGTTAGGAGAAGTCCACTTCCAGTTTCCTTTGCCATTGGAGGTAAATGAGATGCGTCCTGCCTCTACCTCTGTTGTCATGTTATTGACCAGATCAGCCTGGCTGGAAAAGTCAGTTTGTGGAATATTCAGTCTGTGAGAATATGCTGTTCCACTCTGCATCTGAATTTTTCTTTGCAGGTTGACCATTAAATTATTCTGAAGTTCTACTGTATTTTTTGTTGCAGAGAATTTTGCCCTAGTTTCAGCTTCACCTGACACAGAAGTCCCTAAAAATACTACTTCATTGGTATGGTCCACTTTAAGGAACTTGTGGCTGACCTTCATGGAGTTTTTAAGCTTCAGCTGTTTCATTTCAGGAGCCAAGATATGTGAATCTGCAATAACACTGAAAACTAAGAAATCTAATTTGGATGTTGATTGAGCTGAAAGAGAGGTCACAAATTCTGGACTGTTTGCAGATGTTGTAGTATTATGAACTTCAGCTTGAGTAGACAGTGTAAAGAATGGAGAGGCAACTCTAAAAGCACCAGACAATTTGCCAAATGTAGGAGCAGTCACTGTATGTGGGATACGTGGAAGCTGGAACTCTGGTATCTTCAAGTCAGGAATCTGGAACTCATTTAGATTTAGTTTTGGAATCAATAATTCTGGGATTTCCAACTGAGGCATTTGTAATTCTGGAAAAGAAATCTCAGAAAAAGGCATATCTCTCATCTTCAGATCTTTAAAATATAAATCAATTGCTGGCAGCTGAAATTCACCAGACATGAGTTTGTCTATCATTCTCACAATCTGAAATTTAATCTCATTTAGGTCAATTGTATAAGAAGGAACTTTAAAGGTATTCAGAATGGTAAATTCTGGAGTTGTAAATTTTGCTGGGATTTTAATGTCCTTTAGTCTCTTAATATTTATCTCATAGGAGGGGATTTTCAGATCAGTCAGTGGAACAATGAAGTCCGGTGTTCGGAAAGTTGCTTCCCGAAGACTTCGAAGACTGAATTCAAAGGCAGGTATAGTGACTACAAATGTTCTTATTTCAGGGACTTTAAATCCTGTTTCAATAAACTGGTTTAAATTTTCAGCCCAATTTTTTAGATCATACTTTTCAGCCAAAGTAACAATTTTTTTAAAAGCTGTGTTCCATTGTTCAGAAATGTACATGACAACTGAATTGTAGAACTGGCTTATCTTTTGAAGATACCATTCGAATTCCTTGGAGATATCCATGTCAGAAATCCTCTCTCGCAGATCTTCCAAATGCTCATTTACTTTGGCTTTCAGATTAATAAATGCTGTTGAGTCGATGAGCTCCTTGAGCCAGTTAATTATAGCAACAAGCTTGGTGTCCCTTAGTTGCTCTATGTATTTTGAAATTACAGTACTAAAATCTCTTATATACTGTTTCAATGCTTCTGCTTTCTGTGGAAGTTCTAGGTTTCTGAGTTCCTCATTTATTTTCTGTGTCATTTCTTGGATTTTGTTATTTGTGTCATCAACAAACTGGTTATAGTCAAAAGATTTGAGTTTTTTTATAATCATGTCAAGGAATTTGTTGAGTTTCTTTATCATCATTTCATAATCAAAGGTTTGCACTTTCTTGACAGCATCATCAATAAGAGCCACCATTTTATCAAAGTATGTCTTCACATCAATTTTTCTTAGGTAGGTCATCATTTTCCGGACAGTTTCTTTTATTCTGTATTGGTTAAGCAGTTCTATCATTCTGTCCAGTAAAAAATACACGTGCTTATCAATTTCATATTTTACAATCAGTTTATGCATATGACCTCGGAAAGCACTGATCTTCTCAGACACTTCGTACTCCTCCATCCAATTCAGAATAAAGTCTTTGATTTGTTCAAGAACTTCTTTCATTTTTTTAATTGGTAATGAACGCTTCAATTTTTCTAATACCTGTTTAACATCAATCATTTTAATCTTCCGTTTCAAATTTTCTGCAAAGCTTCTGATATCAATGTTCTGAATTTGAATCTTGAGCTGTTCTAGGTTCTCCTGTATCCTACTTGTGATCCTGTACTCATCATCTACATTTTTAATCCAAGCCATAGTGCTGCTTCCAATGTTGCTGGGGTAATATTGATTAAAAAGAAATTGTAACTTCTGAATAGTGTCAACTACAGTCATTCTTATCTTATATTTTTCATCTATAGCTGTCATTTTTTCAACTATTTTGTCAAGAAGTTGCGCAATAAGTGCATTAATGTCAAACTGATCATAATTCTCTTTGATGTACTGCTCTATTTGTACCAGATAGACTTGAAACTGGAGCAGTATTTCTTGAAGATTAGCCAGGGCTTTTTCCAGAACAATTTCGAGATCATCAGATGTTATTTTATAGTCCTTTGTGAAAGCAATCAAATTAGTTTTTATGGTGCTAACTCTGCCTTTCAGATCTAATTTGTCCATGTAATCATTAAGGTTCTGTGGTAATTCATCTAAAGTTGCCTTGTATTTTTTCATATATTGATCTATGTCAATGTTTTTCAGGTAATTCTGTACAGCCTGCAGTGTGGATAGAATGGCACCTCTGATTTGTTCGAAGTAGACTGGCAAGTGTTCCAGGAATGGTAGGTTAATAACATGCATATCTTTATTTTTGTCATACTTCACTGAGCCAGAGATGCTGAATTCTTGAGGCTCTGAAATGCTGTCCCTGAGGCCTAATACATCAATTACATTAACTTGTTCAGATGTGAATGGTAGCTGGATTGCTGTATCCATCACAGAGAGATCTGCTAAAGCTCTTCCACTAAGTTCCACACCAATCTTTTCTGCATCATTGTAAGCATTGATATCTTGTGAATATATGTTATTGTTTAGCTGACTTTTCAATTTCCAAGCACTCGACTGCTCCGATGGAGTAAAAAGAGTATGAAATTTGTTATCAAGCTGTGTAGTGTATCTTCTCATAGATTTGAAGCTATGACTGGTAGATCCTCTGTAATCATGAGAGAAGGTGAAAGCAAGAGGCTCTGCTTTGAACAGAATTTTGCTATAAAGGTCTCCTGTGTGTTCACCCAGAGCAATCAGCTTTCCATTACCATTGGTGTGGACATCAGCAGTGATAGTGAATGGGGCCATAGTGGAACGCAGAGCATTGCTGAAACGGAGAGATTTGGAATCACAGTTTGTATTCATAGTAATGGAGGAAGCCAGTCCTGCCACATTCAGATTAACTCTGTGACTCACTGCTGCGCCTTGGACATTTGCAACTGTGTCTGTTTTAAAGTTTGCAGTTAGATCAGCATATGTAATGGTGTAGGTATGCCTTACTTCATCTGTTCCATAGGCTGCTCTCATATTGCCACCCAAGTTCAGCTTCAGAAGCTCAAGGAGAAGTTCTGCTTTGTTGGAAACTTCAGTCTTGGTGTATTTAATATTGTTGTTCAGCTTAACTGTAAGTGATCTGGGCTGCAGCTGAAGGTCAAAAACATGCTTGTGGAACTTGTCAAAGCTGAAGCTGTTGTCTAACTTTGAAACAAACGTCAGGGATAAGCCAGGAATATTCAAGTCATTTGTGTACTCCAGCTTAATCTCTTTGAATGACCCTTGCAAATTATTTGAAAATTTGAGTCCTTCTCTATTAATTCTGAAGTTTAAGACATGTTTATTGTCCATACTCAGAACTGTACTCTGATATTCACTTCCCAGCGTTATTTCTGTTAAACTCACTCTTCCACCTAGATTGAATTTTGCATTGTTTTTTCCATAGCGCCCAGATGATGACAGTGACATAGAGCCTCCAGAAGTATCAAGTTTGGCATTCATTTCACTTTGTATTGTCAATGGACTAAACTGCACATTTGTAGTGGCACTGCTGGCTAAACCATACTGATTAATATTGAGTGATGACTTATGTGCAGCTCGATTCCTTTGATCAGTCAGAGAGAAATCAGTGTTGAAAACAAGATCCTGGGAATTGAGAGAACCTGCCAACAAGGCATAACATTGGATTTGCTTGTAAGTGGCTTGGTACTCAGAGCGAAGTGCTGCCATCTTTTTTGACAAAAGGAATTCGAGTTTATTGACAGCTGCAAGATGTAGATACCTTCCATTTGTTTCAGATGTTATTTTCAGCTGGCTATTTTCATACTTCAGTGAAGCTGTGTTCTTTAATAGTCCATTTTGTACATCAGAAGCTGAAGTAATGGAAAGTACACCATCAGTGTATCTACCAGATAGATGATTGGTAGCTTGAAGGTAAGAAGAATCCAACCTCAGATTTGACTTCCCTTCTAAAATTCGTCTCTTTTCATTGTATGAGCTTGACATTGTGTAAATGCTTCTTGCAAACACAGAAGCCACTTCCAGTTGCCCTTCTATCTTGACATTATTAATATTCATGTTATTTGTCTTTTCAGAAACAATATCACTGGAAAATGAAAGCTGAGGACCCAGAGCACTGGATGCCATTAGAAATATGGTACAGTTTGAAACTGATGTAGGTTCGTAACTCTTTGTCCTAGACATTTTAAAATCTGAAGTTAAGAGTCTGTGCTTCAGATGATTTTCATATGCACACGTGAATCCATTTCTACTATAAGATGCTTCTCCAGAACCTGAAATAGGAAAAAGGAGACAAAAGATAACAATGTAATATATCCCTTTTTACTTTAAGATGCCATTTTCTCCAGTGCCATTAAGCTTTCATGTGGCTGCTTAAACTGTAGTTAATGTTATAATAATT
This sequence comes from Centrocercus urophasianus, assembly GCF_019232065.1. Taxonomy (NCBI): domain Eukaryota; kingdom Metazoa; phylum Chordata; class Aves; order Galliformes; family Phasianidae; genus Centrocercus; species Centrocercus urophasianus. Next base: position 2,802,688 of record NW_024884142.1, on the reverse strand, counting down.
CTCTTTAAAGGCAAAAATGTTGGTTCAAAATTTTTCTAAAAAAATTCTTTCTATTTTGGTATTCAGGGCTAAAAATTCAAACTATAAATAAATATCTGCATTACTTTATTAAATATAATCACAAGATGATGCAAAGTTATGTTATTATTTAAAATTAACAAGAATAGCTGAAACTAGAGTATAGCTGACATTCCCTTTTATTTAATGTTGCCTTTATCATACTTCATATATGATGAAGAATTTAGAAGAAACTAAAGTTAGCCAGAACTTTTGCATTTTGAGAGCACAAATTGCAATTTGAGAAGAAATATCTTAAAAAAACCCTTATTTTAACTCTTGACTAGTCTGGATCTGGACTAACTCTATATGGTAATGTCAGTATGTGTACTTACACAAATGATAAAAAATATTTTATATACATATCTACACATAGAGAGAAGAAACTGGCAGCTACACACCTGCTTGATTTTGAAAACACTTAACTAGTCAAATATACAACTATTTATCTGATCAAGCCTTCAGTTGTGAAGAACTGTACTTCAGTATGAAATATATTGGAAAATATACACCTTAAGATGGATTATTATAAATCTGTTATGAATGCATTATTTGACTTCACCTTTAGTTCCTAAATAGCAAATTCACATAACATCTTTAAAAACAAAGAGATTACAGGATCTCTTTCTTTAAATAAGCAATGTGAAAATGAAGGTGTGATACATGATACATTAAAAAAAAAAAAAAAAGGCTACATATCGTCAAAATAGTTTAGGCAGTATTATAGAATCAGAACATATTCTTACCTTTCATGTTATAGGATAGTAGCTCAAAAACGGAATCAGCATTCACACTGTAAGTAGTTCCTATTCTGGATGTTTTCTCCGTGCTGCTATTTGCCAAAGTGTACGCTGCTGTCCAGTTGTAATAGTTGCTGTGCACACTAGTGGAGACCTCTAAAGCACCAAATAAAGGCACGAGAAGAGGATAGGATTCTGGAACTGTAAATGTTGGCATTCTGTATTCCTGAGATGGTATGTTTATTCCCATAGACTCTATTACCAGACGAGGTGTTTTAACAGTCTGTGGCACTCTTATGTCATGGGATGATCTTCCACCAAATGGTAATGGAATATTAATTAGAAAACTGTTTTTATTGAAGCTGTATTTGATCCGGCCTTCACTAGAAAGTAAAAGTGATTCTGTTAAAAATTATGCAACTCCATGACATACACAGAAATGATTTCTACTAATCCCAGAATACTAGGCTTACTTAAATGGTTGTATCCTTACTTTAGATTTAGAGAGAAGTGTAATGACAATCTATCAACATTTTTACAGCACTGATCTTCAAAGCATTTTTGACAATGGTGAATTCTGTCAATGTTTTCCCCTTTATTTTATCAGAGAGATAGAGTAAAATTGAGAGATCGAGCAGTCCAGAATTATATTATTTCCATAGGACCTAGGATTAGAATTCAAGCATTCCTAGGTCTTGTTCAGAGATTAACTAACCTAAGCTCACAGGTACAGAGTGCCATTCAAGCGGTCAAATATGAAATTGTTATCAATCTTGCATTTGATTTTCTACTCTAAGAATCCGAATCTAAATCTGCCTTATGCACATTCATGAAGAGATGCAGAAGCATGAAAAAGATCCTCAAAATGAAGGAATCTGAACAAAAATTGATGACATTCAGAAAATTTCTAATGTGCACTGCTGATGAGAATTTAGGAGAAAAAATATTTTCCTTCTTAATACTTCGCTTATGAACACAGTGAAACCAATAGAGATGTAACATTTCATATTACCACTGTAAAACTACATGGAAAAGCAGCACAAAGAGAGATAACAAGCAATGCTGCTCCTCATCTGTTTTTATAATGCAATCTTAAACTTTACATTTATTTTTTCCATCAGTGTTTTCCTGGTTCATAAGCAAGCTGTACAACTATGCTTCAGTTTATCTCAGCAGTAGTTGTGGGCATACCAATTTAGATATTTCCAAGCAAAACTGTTCCTTGAATCCTTATGCATAGGAAGTGAAGCAGTGTGATATGAACACTAATTGGCAAGAACAATATATTCTAGAAACTGCAATGAAATCAACTGTACATGAGCATTTTAATGTCTAGATCGTGTTGGCTGGTTTATGGTTTAATTTTGTAGTGATAGAAGAAATATTCTATTCGTCTGCCTGTCAGTCTCTCTTTTTGTTGCTCATTGCTTATCACAATTTCTCTAGCTACCTTTTCAGGAAAAGTTCCTCAGGAATGGAGATAATAGGCAGCTTAATCTTCCGAATGTTCAGTTCCTGGAGTTCACTTAGTTTGGCTTGTAGAGTCTGGGCATAGGGGACATCTTTTGATGTCTTTTGCAGCCAGGTGTTGGTTGCCTGTTGGTACAAAGTAAATGACATGTTTTAGGATTTCCTAGCCTTTCACAAGTTATATAAATTATTTGAAATCCAGTGTAACTATTCATATAGCACTAGGCATTTGATAAATTGTTTGGCTTGACCAAAGTTGAAAAACTAAAACTTATTCAAATTGAATGCTTTTACAAAACTGTCCCAGTTTTGGTTCCCTTGGGGACACAAAAATTAATGAGGACTACATGCTGATACTGTAATTGTCACTGTAGACTGAAACATACCACAACAAATTGCGATACAATATGTCGCATTGTCATATCTGTTAGAGCGACTTTCCGATCCAGCAGTTCGTTGGCATACTTCTCTAAAGTCTTTGAGTAGCCTGAAAAGTCAACTTGGAAGCTGGAAGACATTCTGCCCACAGCAGCAGTGGCACCTGAATTCCACTCTAGCTCAGCTTTTTCAGAATCTGAAAATAATGGATTAAAAAAAAAAAAAAAAGGTTAAAATTGGTAATATTTATGTTCTATTTAGGGATATAATATAAACAAAGGTAACAAGGTGTTTACATTTAAAGTCTGTATACATGAATTATGTTTTTGCCCATACCATATCTGAGAAGAACTCTTTTTGAAATTGTGTTCCCATGAGTTTCTACAGCTGAGCTCATCTGAAGGTATCCTTTGGTGGGTGAATAATTAACCAGTGCTTCAGTTCTAAGTTCAGTTTGCAGACGTGGAATAGAAACGGTGCCTCTTAGCATTGCTTCTTCCATTCCAGCATATCTGTGAAAGTGAAATGTAAGTGTGAATATACAACATTTCATTCTACTCTTTTACTTATGTTTCAGGAGCAATTTCAGCATTTAAAAAGAGTGTAAAAAGCAGAATAGGTTTTATAGACACAGAACTAATCAAACTTGTGAAGTTCTTTCTGAGTCAGTGACTGTCTTCAGCTCCAATTGGTTACTTTGGGAATTTAAGGAAAATTGTTAAAATATGACTGTGTGGATACACAAAATATTAATTCCTTAATATGCTCAGTATAGTTCCATAATAGTGAAACTGAAGGAAATATCTACCTGTCTGGTAATATTCTATCTGAACCAAATTCTGAACTCCTTACTTAAGCTGAATTCTCTGCTAAGGATACTGAGTGTGACCATGAATAAGATAAAAACAAAACAGTTGACAAGATATATTATGCCACTGGGCTTCATTTTCTTTTACTCACATTTATTTTATATCTTGTAACTTTGTTGACTTGAGCAAAATTCTAATATTATGTTAGTGCAAATGAAAGGGAATTGAGGTCCCTGACATCTGTCCAAAACTCCCACTGATATCAGAGGCAATTCTGCATGAACAGCAAAGACAAAGACTCCCTGGGGCACCATCAAGATCACAGAATTCCATGGAAGATTGAGGTTTATTAAAGAATGTGATCAGCTCATTTCACCATGGGCTTGTGAGGCAGGCAATTTTAGAAACCCTGGCAGGCTGAACATTTTTGTTAGCTCCCCTGTAGATGTTCCCGGAAATATTCTCATCGTGAAGCGTGGGAATTTTTACAGGAAGCTCTCAGCTATTTTTGGTTTTGTTGCTTATTGAGTGCTGTTAGGACCCTTCATGGGGAGATGCAATAACTTTGTTAGAGCTGAATACACCTAGTAAACGCTAATACCTCTCTGTACAAACTTTGCCTTTCTTATATCCTTGGAACATCACACCTGCAACAACTCTAGCAAAATGTCATCCTTGTAGTTATGTTTGCAAACATGGAAGAACCACCTCTCAAAACTTGCAATACAAATTACACAAAAACATGTGGTAGAAAGGATCACTTGGTATATCAGGTGTATTTATGTATATGTGATAGATTACAAATAAAATATTTCAAGGATTTTCAAAGGGGAGTTGAATGACAATTTCATACGTCTATCTGTATATATATGAGCAATCTATCCAAATTGGACTATTATTTTTCCAAAAATTTATACCTTCAATAAAAACTTCAGTTATTGTATCCAAAGATATCTGAAAAAGTCCGAAAAAGTGGTCTTCTGAGTTACCTTATTTGTCCACTAAGAGTAACTTCAGAAATCTTCTTGTTATTAAAGTCTATTACAAAGGTATATGATTTCTTCCCAGAAACAGATTCATCAGTGATTCTGAATTTAGTACCAAAGTCAACATCAACATCTGGAATGGAGACGTCACTGGTCAGAATCTTCCTGTCTCTATTGTACTTAAAGGTCAGTGTGGCTTCATGCTGCTTTACACCTGGAAAATATAATATAGTCTTGTTATTCATGGCCATGGAGCATTTTGGTTTTCTCTAAGAAGGAGAAAAAATAGAATCAGTTGGAAATTATACCATTCTGAAAATCTAAAGAAAGCCTGAATGGGTCTCTCATTAAAAAAAAAAAAAAAAAAAAAAAACACATCTTGTGTTTTATGCAGTTTTTCTCCATTTGTATACTTTACTTTCATATTTCATCAGAACTGTAATTTTCCTATTGTTTATGTAGAAATCATTAATTTATCCTTTTCCATTCTTTCATTCATTGACATCCAAATTTAAATCTCATGAAGAAATTTTTAGAGATACAAAATCATGAAGAATTTGTAATGCGGTTGCAAATACGAAACAAAATTAGAGTGATTGGGTGTCAAAAGAATGTATTATTTCATAAATAGCTCTACTGTGTATTATTCATAAAAATCTTTTTTTCAGTTCAGTGACATACAGACCAAAACAGAAGTAAACCATATTTCTTTTTCAGACTCTTACCTTCTGCTTGTACTGCAAACTGTAATGTGTCTACCAGGTCATTTCCCTCTCTCTGCAGATCATAGTTTGCACTTGCAAAGTATTCTTTCACTTCCCCTGTGGACACTATTTCAACTTCAAATCTAAAGGAGGAGTAAACAAACGTCTTGTAAATAATTGATTTTGCTATGACCACAAACAGGAGGAACCAGACAATTCTTAATAGCTCTCTTTCTGAGCTGCTCAAGCTTGTCTGCATTTCAATATTTTTAAAGGTAAGCTTTAGGTAAAAGGGTAATGCAATAATAAGCCCTAAGAGGGAAGGTTAGTTAACCCAAAATAGACAGTCAAAGCTTTCCTAACTTACCTGGTTTCTCCAGTCAAGGGATAATATGGAGCTGCCTCCATGGAACTGGCATTAGAGTACAATAATTTAGTGCAGAAATTTAGACCAGAAATGAAAGGCTTGCATGACGTTGAGAATGCTCGGTTCTCAATCAGAGGTGGAATCTCTTCAGTTTTGGCTGGAGACACCAAATGTAGTGTGTTGCTGGAAAAGAAAAACAACTCATTTTTTCCCAGAACAGGAGTTCAGATATTAGCATATAAGTTGCTCTATTAGTAACGTTACACTCTAAATAAAAATAACTGAGGTACGGGCTTAATGAAATGACATCTGGTGGTTAAATGATCAAGTAGTGTATTATTACTATTATTACAAGCATTATTAGCAATAATTATAATTTCATGTGTTGAGCCACATATCCTCTCCAGTTAACGTAAGCCATTCATTTAAATTCCACTTAAAACCAGGCATTGCTAATACAATAAGTTCATGTGAGAGAAATCAAAGCAACGGTAAATCAAAGAAATGGTAAGTATCTTATTGGAAGTCACAGAAAATAGTGACAAATTAAAGAATCTGCTAGGCCTGGCACCTAAAATATTTACTTATCTTACAAGAAAAGTTATTCCAGTTTTACAGTGCCTGGGATTTTTCTAAACTGAAAATTTCCCTGTGTCTGCCCTAATCTCTCAAATTCTATCACAGTGAAAAATCAAGAAAAGGGAAGAACACATCCCAAAAGTTCTCATTCACTTCCCATTACCTGATACTGAGGAGCTTTGTTGGTGTCTTTGGGGCAGGAATGCTGAATTTCAGCTGTCCAGCTTTCACGCTAACATGTGCTTCAATTCCAGACTCGTGGAATATATTGGAATTCATTTCCACACCACTTCTAGCAAATTCAGGCATGTTTATTCCCAGATGTGTTACAAATTCAACTGCTACTGAAGGTTTAGCAATGAGTTCTGCTTGCATCTATTTAATAAAAGCAAAATAATGTATTTCATTTTCCCAAAATACTTTTTAGAACACAATGTCCTCAATCTTGACAATCTAGAGGTAGATTTTGTATAATTTATTTTGCTATTCAAAAAGTGGATTCCCAAATCAAATCAGCTGAGGGAGCAAGTAAGTGACAGCTGTCATGCAGCAAATACAGCAAGATTATAGCATTGGGAAACCTGATACAGAAGTAGTCATTCTGCAGAAAGATATTGTACATGAAGTTACTTGTGCGTATCTTTAAATCTGAAAACAAGAACCAGTTTTCCACTGTAGAGAAAATATAGCAATTCTCCAAAACAATGAGTACAGTGTTTGAAAACTTTGGATCAAAGATTTCAATTTCTCTAACCAGAAAACAGCTTCTTTTCGAGCTTTTGGTTTCACCATTACAGCAAGAAGGGACAGGATGCAAAATTCTGGAAAAGATTCCACAAGTAATGTAATGGCAGCTAAGAACAACTTTAAAGGCCTTTAAAAAAATTTGCTTAAATACTGCATACATTCTCAAATTAAAAGTTAAGTGAACTGAAACTACTGAAGACTTTATATAAAATATTGACTAAAATAGAACAAAATAATGACAAAAACTGAAATAAAGATTCCAAATATTTAATTTAACATTTTAACTGGAGAATGGTATTTTGTGCCACATTCACTGTAATTTTTTAAATTTTTAAATTTTAAAATATTTCTTGTAGAAAAGTTTCACTTAGCTCATTTTCCAATATTTCTTTTAATTGGAAAGCAAAATTTTCACTTTAATTTAGTTACATGAAAATTTTTTATTAACTGTTTTGTTTGAACACCAAATTCACATGCTGCAGCTTTTTGCACTATTCTCATTTGAGATCATGGAGAGAGAAATACGCAGGCAGAAGAATTGGCTGTAACGGATAATTAAAATGCATTTAATTCATAAATATCATTATATCACATACTTGACTTACTATATACATTACTTCTCATTTGATTGTAAACTTTATCCATGAATTAACTGAAGGCCTCTAATGAGTAAGTTCTTTTTTATTTCAGGAGTGTTTTATAGTTTTAAAAATTCTTTCGGTGTAAACAGTTTAATCCCTAAATGAGGTTGCTGAGTATTAAGAGAAGACAAAATAAAGGGAGCTGTTGAGACTTACACTTTTTTGATGAAGTTTCACAGCTACTTTGGCCCCAGGCGTCACTATTCCAGACAAGGCAAACTTCAGTTGCAAACCTGCTCCAGTTGGGAGTTCAAACTCATTGTCCATAAACATATAGTGGACAAATAAGTCCTTGTCAACACCTCTTGAGATGGCTTGTGCAATCTGTGAATCAAACAAGGAAACAAATATTAACTAATCAATGCTGGATACTAGATTTTATCACCTGCCTTGATATCCACAACTGAATGTGAATTGATTTAGATAATATGTAACATTCTGGCTTCCCCAAAGTCAATAGCAAAATGTCTTTTTGACTTCTTCAAAAGCAGTGTTTTACTACATATTTATGAACTGTACTACATTTTATTTTCTTTTTAATATGATATAGTAACAATTAATATTGATATATATATATATATATCTCACAATTAAAAAATCAGTAATATACCATACTGGCTATCACTGAGGTTTTAGGAATTGTTCCACAATATATAACAATTCTGCAATAATATCTGAACCCTCCTTTTTTTCCTTTCCTTCACCCATCTACAAGAAGCACTCTACTTAGTTATTGATAGGTATTTATGGGTACCTTAGAGTTCTTCAGACTAAATTTAGATATTTCATTTTAAGTATTTTTATTTTACGTGACCAGAGTAGGCATCAAATGTACATTCTTCATATAATATATCAATGAAATCAGAACGTTATAAACAACTGGTAGAAAAAGAAATAGTGGTGAATAATACATGTTGAAAAATTAGAAACATACCATTTCAGGAATTCTCTGAAGAGTTTTAAAGCACTCTAGAACCACGCTTCCCAGCAGTTTGAAATCATTGAGTTTCATGTACCCAAGCTCTTCTCCCAGAATTCGCAGAAATGCTCTTCCTTCAGGGGCTTCCTTCTTGCTCAATTCTTTTATCAGTTTTTCAAGGTTAAGAATTATTGCTTTAGTGATGTCCTGAAAATTCAGTCAGAAAGTAGTTAAATAGATTTAGAGAACTCCGTAAGGTCATGTATCTAGAATAATAACACACTGAATATCAGTTAGCGTTGCCATTTTTTCTTCCTCCAGACAAAGGCCCATCCCACAAGCCATGAAGAAAGAACACTGTTAAACATCATTTAAGACTTCCATTTTAGCATATTAGAAAAGGAGAAAGTTCATATACAATAAACATATAAGTGCTGTAATTACTATGTAAATATAGGATTGCTGTGCTGAACAGAGAATGCTTTCAAACTATACCTGATCCTGCTTGCCATCGTGGGAGTAACCAAAGTAGTCAAAGAGAGCCTTGGAAACCTGCTCTGGCACTTTGCCATCAACCCAGTACAGGGCCTTGCTTGCTGTATCTGGGAAAAATCCCTTCTCTCCGAACAAAGCTTCCAGTGTTGGTTCAAATCCCTTTCCATCCAAGCCAAGCTGAAACGAACAGAACAATGCCATAACTAAGAGAGGTTCTCCACTTCTTTGTACCTTTACAACAAACAGACTTTCTGGGGAACAAAAAATGCATTTACAGTATATCCTACAAGTCTATGATTCTTGAGGGAAAATATGCAAGCTAAGAGAATACTAGATACTATGATTAATTTTCTCTCGTTGGCGACACATCCAACATAAAACCTACACATAGGCTGCATCTCACTTAGAATCTACTATGAGTACTTCAGTGTGCCAGTAATGACTCATTAGCGTGAAGTCCATTTGTTACAGATGGGTTCATTTTACCCTAGCTGTGGCCTTTAATAACTCCAACAGGGTCGTCCATCCAGGCAATGGCAAGTGACATCACATAACGGATGGCTTGCTCTAAAGCCCATTGAGATCAAATGAAAGTCTCCTTGTAAGCACAGTGATCTTTAGGTTTCTCTCAAAGCTTGTAAAAACAATACATTATTCATGGAAAGTTGTTATAAGCAAACAGAAGTGAGAAAGAAAACAGATGAATGCTAGCAAAGGCTTTTGATAATTGTACCTCAAAGATATCACTTGGGCCAAAACCGTACACATTCAGGGTGGTTTTCAGCATAGTTTCTTTAGGAACATATCTGTTTGGATCAAATATCACATTTCCTTCTATTTTGGCAGAGATGGGATCGAGGCCAGGTACAGAAACTCTTTTGGAAACTTGATAATTTTGTGAGAATTTTCTGAAATCTTTGGCTGTTGGAACCTCGTTTCCTTTCAGTGCTTCTTCAACGTGGCTTTTTAGACTAGGAAAAAGGACAGCAATGCAAATATGATCAGCATGAATTGCAAAAAATCTTTATCCCTAAGTGAGAGATATCTTGAGTCATTTGCAGACGTTCATACAACTGAGGTGATTGTATAGATGGCTAGCTCTCTGCACACACTGACAGTAAGTCTAAGGGCAAGAGCAGCACTGCCCTAAAAAAGCTGCAGATCTACTCAGTTGATGTTCTTCAAACAAAGAGAACAAACCAGCAAACAATCAATCATAAGAGAAAACCCATACAAAACTCACACTACTAAACTAAATCAAACTAATTATTATGGAAGTTATGAAGTCGAAGTTATGGAAAAACTTCGTTCTTCTTAGGAGACCAGTATATAACAAAATTTTACTTACTCTTCAATGCCTACTTCATCAGAGTCTAGGATGTTGGCAATGTGTGAAGCGACAAAGCTTTTCACTTGCTCATTCCTTTCCCTTGTGAGGATTCTCATAATCTTTGTGAGATCACTTGGGGAAGGATTCTTCATCAGTAGCAGATAGGTTGCTAGACGTTTATCTGTAGGTGCATCTCCTTCCTGGAATTCTTTCATAAGTGCTGAACGATCCTACATAAACATAACAAGGTTGTCATACTCCTTTGGGAATAGACAGCATGAGATCATTTCAAGTACGTGATTTCTTCAAGACTGCATAATTACATAGTATCTTTTTTTTTTCTAAAACTTGTCAAAGTCTTGTCATTGATAATATTCTGATACAGTTTCTTAGATCTTTTCACAGAAATTATGTTTTTATTAAAATAGATTTTCTTACTCTGTATCTGGCAGATTAATTTGTTTTTTCTAAAAATGATTTTCTTGCAGGGGAATCTGAAGTGTTCTGGTCTGCAGAGAAAACTTAAAATTTATGTCATTCAGTTTAGGAAAAGAAGGTGATCAAATGCCCCACTGTAGGAAAACTGAAAACATAGGTTGAAAATAAATAGTAACAATAATAAAAAATTGAATGCCTTAAACGGAAGTAAGTCTGAGGATGTGGGCTCCACACGATTTTGGGCTCCCAGGCTCCTTTAAGACTTGTCTTAACAAGATCTCACCTTTTAGGTGAGATGAACTTACTGATGTTGAAATTGTCATGCCATTGTAATGTAAACACAAATCTAAGCAACACTGTGAACAACAATGATAACAATGTGCCAGTATGAAATAGCAACCTGATTTTTCATAGTAAATTCATTTAGATTTGAATTAATTCCTTATTTAAACCCAGCTTCAAATAAGCAGAATTCCATTTAAATCACTTGCAGGAAATTTCCCATTTAAACTCAAAGTGTCCATGTAAAGCAGCTTCTCCTCAAAGAAGTAACATTCACTGAATCAGACAAATTTCTCAGACATCTGGATAAGAAGTAAACTAACTAAAGAAGTTCTATTAGAGAAGGAAGGTAGCAAAATTGTGAATTGATAGGAGTGTCCTATTTTATTCAATTATTTCTGTGAACAGTGAAGGTGAACTGAACACGTTATGCTAGTTCTTGTGCATTACCTCTTCTGTAATGGTCATCTTCCGGAATGCCTGTATGGCTGCTTTTTGAACCGAAAGTGATGCAGCTTGATTTCTGATACATGTTTTAAGAGAAGCCTTCAGGCTGGGTTTAGCTTTCTCCATTACTGCACCCATGTTTCCAATAGCCTGTCAGTGATGAAAACAAAGAAAGATGATTAATTTCTTTTCTCCACCAACAGAAGCAAGGTAATATATGTGCTATGGTAAGGAAAGAAGCAAATAAAAATACCCGAAGTGTGAGATATGTGAGTTCAGCATCTCCAGAACACTCAGTGCCAAGCAGTGATACCATGAAGTCAGCAACATCTGTTATTTCCTCTGTCACAATCATCTTCTCATTATAAAACCTGAAGCAAAAAAATTCATTAGAAACAAATGGTTAAAATGGGAAATGTCTATTTATTCTGTTATTTCAGTAGAACAAATTCAAGAGAATAGCAAAAGAAAAAGCCCTCCAGGAGGACTGGTCTTATAGTTCACACATCGTAATGTTCTCTTGATGCTATTTTGTAAAATCACATGCTGCCTTTACTTACTTGGTAACAGCATGACTCAAGCCATAAAAGGAAGCTCTACTTGGCTGATACTGGGCCATGTTAAGCATTTCCCGGATTCTCTTTGGAGTTGGAGAAGGCAAGAGTCCCAGGGTATACGTGACCAGGTCAACCACAAGTGGATTCACGTTCCCAGTTCTCAGTATCTGAAGGACTGCACTGTAACACTCCGGAGTCCCACACTGAATCAGGGCCTGAATCGTGATGGAACTGAAAGGAAAAGCAATGGCTTTAATTAATGAATTTTTTGTTTGCAGTTATTCCTGTATGCTTTATGTTTGAAAGAAACATTTGACATGTTTGCTTAGGTCTGTTAATATAAATGTCTGGTAAATGTATGGCCAGAAGTAAAACACACAATTGCTAATCAGGAAAAAGATGCTTAATTTTGCAAATTATGATAATACATGACTAGATAAAAACAAGATGAAAAATATCAACAGTACTACAATTACACAGACATTTCTATTTTTTTTTCATGACTTTGAGATTTTCCATACTTTCAGTATTATAATACATTGAATCAGACTGAGGCTCTCTCTCTCTGGAGACTGAGGACATAAAGTATGCATAAACTCCCTGAAATCCAGCCAAGACAGGAATAGTAGGATTTAGGAGTGGAGGTCAATGTCAAACCAAAGGTTTGTGCCCTTACATGGCTCTAAAAATCTCACTTTCAAAACTGTGTTCTTGGAATTTGGAATTACATTGTCCTTGAGCAAAACTAGATCAAAGATATTTGGCCATAATAACATGTTTACTGGATTGCATCAGGCATATACACTTGGCTTGGTGGTGGGGAGGAAAACCCTACACTGCTATATTCAACTCAATTTAATTTATAGTTCCGTTTCTTCATTAAAATGAGAAGATTTGATCAGGTAATGATCAAGCAATATTAGTACTTCATAGATGTCTGGAACTTTCAGATCTATTTAAATTCTTACACTGTTTTCATTTATTCAATATTCAAGTTATTACCATCCGAGTACTTCTGATGGAAAAATATTCATAGGTCTTACTCTCTTACTTCTCTCTCTAGATTATTAATATGAAACCTATCTTTCTGAGGGACAGTCTTGATATCTATTTAAACTACATTTTGAGAGAATGTGCAGTGAATCATCAACCTCGGAATTATTTTGCTATGGCATCGACACACGCTGGAACTGCTGCAACATACCTTGAAGTTTCCATCATCTTTGGTACAAGAGAGCCAAGAGTGCTGTTGTGTAAACTTCTAAGTCCAGAAACAAATCTGTAAAAGAGTTTTGCTCTCTGCTGGTTCTGCTGGGAGGCGGTGAGTTTCTGCAGTTCCTGAAGAATTTTCAAAACAGCATCACCCTGCCTGGAAAATTTAGCATCTGTGCTTTCCAGTGCAAGCCCTTTCTCTTCCAGTTCATCTAGGAATTAAAGCAATAACACTCTTCATTACTTGATCAAGGAGCTCTCTACACTGAATATAATTAATATCAACTGCTTAGATTCCCTTATACTGCAATTGTTGAAGTTCAACAACTGAACATTTTGTAAAAATAAATGGAATTTAAACGCAATTCTCCCCAAAGTAGAATAATGATACTTATTTGCATAAAGCATCTGAAAATTTTATTAAGACATTTCCTTGGCACCTTGTATACTAGCAGAGTTCACCTTTCTAACTTTTAATGAGTGAGTATATCTTAGGAAAAAACATGCTCTGAAAATGCAACAATTCATAAAATTTCATAAATTCATAAAAAATGATTCATAAAAAATTCATTAAAAATTTCATAAAATTTCATAAAATTCATAAAAAAAAACAATTGCATAGTAAAGAAGGGCATTTCAGAACCGAACATATATTAATTGATGCAACTGAAGCTACAAAAGAAATTACGCTTAATTTAAAAAGTCTTGTTAAAGTCATGTTCAAAAAGATTAGAATTACTTTCCATTATTTAGATTATATAGAATGTTTTAATTATAAAGATTAATTTCAAAATTAAAAAGACAAAGATTGTGTAGAATTACAAGGTATTTTTGAACTTTTTTTTTTTCCACATTTCTCCCCAAATCTTTTTTCTGTCTAAGTCAATGGACGTTCATTCAAAATTATCATTTGTGTTCTCAAATACATTTTCAACAAATTCACTGTTTGAAAAAAAAAAAAAAAAAAAAAAAAAGGTTCATCTATTTGACATCTATTTAGAATTGCAGCTGTACCTCCATCAAAATTTCTGTTACTCATCCTCTGATTATCTTCAAGCTTCAGTGTCTGGTTGACTTCTGTCATCATACCATACTGATTTCTAGCAAACAAACAAAAATACAGTGCTTTAGTTGAGTCAAAATTCTTTGAGGGATCTTCCTACACTTCTTGCATCCTTGCAAACAAAGTGCAGATTTAGGGATAAAGTCAAGATAGAATTTGATACACTAGCATCTAAAATGAATATTTATTTTAAAATGGTAATTATAAATAGTGATCAACATACTTGTATGAGGAAGGCAGAAACAGGTGTTTTTCACTGCAGACAACATCTCTTATATGTTTTTTCTTTGCATCAATATTGTAGTGACAGGATTGAGTGCTACTAAGAAGGGTAGACAGTGGGATGTTCTGTAAAATGAAAAAAAATTGGCAGTTATTTTATTGAATAGTATAGGAAACAGTTTTAAAGTTTGCTAGTTTTCCTGAAACCTTAACTCTTATAGTCTATTGGATGGTGCATAACTTGTAATCATTCTCATGCAAAAAGGAAATTGTGCCACTAGCAAATGTAAGTCTCTCTACAAGCAAAAATCCCACAGATATTTTTCCTCAGGCATCACTGTGCTGTTTGGCATAGTAGTTACTTCATGATATTCTTATATGTAATATATATATTATTATATAGAATATAGGACTAGTTCATATAAACTAGCTTGTAATTTTTAGAGTAGTTCAGGACCCTCACCACAACTGATGTTCTTTCTAATTTCACTCTTACACACATTTTGAAGTTTTCTATAGCTAGGTGTAGAAGTAGCAGAAGTTATAAAATGTGCTTTTCAGAATGATATGAATTCTTCTTTTTATTTTTTTTCCTTAGGAAAAACACTGAATAGCACAGATGCCACGGTATCAGGAAGAAATCTGCAAATATTCATGCAAGCAACTGCATCTGATTGTAGGGGATTTGTAAGAAGCCTGAACAGCATGTCAAAACATTTATTTCAGGAGATTTAGAGCCCTCTCCTGCATATCACAGACATATCTGAGTGTTGGAGGATTATATGGTTTACATGAAGTGGGAATGTTGAGAATACTGACCCACAGAATAAAAATTTTGTATATAATCTGATAGATTATTGTGCAGTCAACAGTACCAACTCCAACCATTACAAGGTTTCCTCCAAGAATTCATGAGAGAATCATCAAAGATAGTTACATTATTTTTCTCTGCATCTGTTCTTCATTACTAACTGCCAACAAACCCACAGGCTGCTCTTACATAGGGGCTCAGAAAACCTTTTATAAGGTCAATAGAAAATTAGTAGTTGCTTATCTTTTTAAGCGATGTAGAAGAATGTTATATTACAGACTTTTTAGTGGTATACTTACTAGTCCTTTAACAATGGCAACAGGGCTGACATAATCTCTGATTGGACTGAAGTTGTCACAGGCTTTCAGGTTCCTGTTAATTGAAATATCTTCTGCAACACTTCCTCTTCTGGATTTGAACTCAACCTCACTGTCACACTTTCCATAAACGGTATCCTAGAAGGAGGAAAGGAATTAGTGTCTTTAAGGATGTCATCAGACACTTTCTATTCTGGCAGAAATGCACACACTGTTATCTGAATTTCCAGGTCTTCCGAAAATTATATCAAGAATAACTCTACTAGGTGAGATTTATTCCACTTATTAAGAAAACAAAGTGAATGCTTTTCAAAACTCTTACCATGGAAATTGTTTTTATGTTTTCCTCTGTTTCCGTTGGTGCAAGGAGAGCTGAGATGATTCCTCTCTTGAGATTGAGGACATTCAGAGGTTCATCCTTCTCTGGATACAGTTTGACTTTTGTTCCATCCTGAGTGCTGAATTTTAGCTCATGTCTGCCAAAAAAATCCCCGACATTAGTATGAAATCATGTTAAAACCACCCAGGAAGGCGTGGTTTTAAACTAACAGGCTATACCTAAAGCAGCATGTTTTATCTTGGTCTATTGTTATTTAATATTTATTATTACTACTATTAAAAAAAAAAGTATTATTAAAGTAGGTCCTTCCCAGCAAAATTCTAACCAAGGACATTCTGGTATCACCAGACTACGTCATGTAAGGACAAGTAAATATCAGGAGCAATGGCTGGAAGTTGGAATTGCAACAATTCAGATAGTAGATGAGCAAATTTTTAGACTGAGCTAATTATTAACTACTGCAGTTATCTACAGAATGATGGGAAAGACTAAAAGCCACTACTTGTGCTTTTAAATAAAAACTCCACTGTGAAAAATATATTTTAACACTCTCCCAAGTTTTTTAAAATCTATGGGTTGGGAGACAAGAGGGAGCGTATTGTGAGACACTGCAATAAACAAAGAAGTACAAATAATGCATACACTACCAGGCACTGGGCACTAATTGGGTGGAGGGAGTAATAGTAAGCTTCAAAAGTAGATAAGCAAGGAAAAGATAAGTTGCATAGGTCAGTAAAGATCATGGTAGGAAATCCGGACTTCAGTCTCGAATGCCTTTCTATTGCACAGTCTTTGTACCGTATCAGCAATGGAAAATGGCTGCAGACAGTCATGTGAGAATTTGTGTACGAGAACAAATATTCCACTTACAACAATCTTTTAGGGAACTAACCAACAGTTTCATGATGTAAATGATATAAAAAATTACAAAGACATTCTAGGTGAAAATTCTGGTTAGAAAAAAAAGCTTCCCTGGTAGAACTGCACTGGCCCCAAACATAATGGGGAGAGAATTGCTATGGAACCAGAATATAAACCTGCCATATTATCACCAGCATGTCCTAAACCTGGAAAAGTATAGTCTGGGCTGTTACATTACCAGCCATTCAGTGCTAAAACTATAGGTATTGATGAATTAGTTACTGATAACTGATATTTCTTACTTGGACATGGCATTTGCAAAGTCTTCAGAGTTCTTTGACTTCTTCAGCATGGCTCTTCTCTCACTGTCAACACCGAATGTCTCCCTTAGGGAGCAATGCATTGTCCTCAGGATGAACTGGCACAGCTGTGGTACCTCCAGCTCAACCTGAAAATACAAATTATGTGTTTAGCTGTTTTTTTTTTTCATTACAAGTTCCCCTATCATCTTGCTCCAGTCTTGAAAACACAGTGTTCCTTGCGTTGGGCAAAATGTCAGAATCATGCTGACAGCTGCTCTTGTGAAAGATGCCAAAGTGCTCTCAACAGCTTAAGGTAGCTTGAGGAAGAAGACTTGAGAACAAGTATCGGTTTGACTAATGGCACGAAGTGTCCTATACGCATATTAAAAAAGCAACTTTAGGTGTTGAAAATTTACAGTACTAGAATAACTGTTTGAAAACTTGTGTCATTGTAATGATTACTGTTGCACGTCAGAATACTGTAAGCCAAAAATAAAAATCAATTATTTAACTGCGGGGAAAAAAACAACTAGTGAAAGGAATGTTTTGGAGAAGCTAGAAGGGGGTTTGGGACAGACATTAGTTTAATGCCCAGTGGGGCCTTTTATTCCTACAGTGTGGATCCTGGCTTGATGGTTACCACCAATTGGTTATGATGGCATCAGTGAGTTGTTTTCGTTTGACTTGTAGAATTATTTGATGTACACTCAACCTGGTAGCCAAGGAAAGCTCAGTTACCAGGTCTTCATCCTCTCCCTTAAAAATGCAGGACAAAAAGCTCTGATACAGTGCTATAAAGGAATATTCTGCCTAGAATGGGGAGAGTTACTCTTCAGGACTCTCTATGAGTGCCTTTCAAAATAATAATTTTACCCAGCTGTCAAGTATGTTAGTTGATACACAGTCCAATGAGTTGTATTTACTCCTGTTTCCTTACTTTACAGGTGATCTTTGAACCGCTTCGAGAATCTGTTGTTCCCATGATCCCACTTGATGTTTCCGCTTCGTATAAGTAAACATATTTTCTAAGGCTTTTAAATCGGGCTGCATCTTCTGCAATTAGGAAAACAAAAGTGTTTTCATCACTTGGTAGGATATACATATCTAGATCCATATCAATGTGTAACTAAAATGTATAGCACTCATGAAGGAAACATGCAAACTGTCCCACTACTTTCTTGTACATTTGCTATAGAGGAGTTCATAGACAAAGAACAGCTTGATAAGTTCTAAAGAAACTATAGCTTAGACAATTTTTTTTAGTTGGAAATTTTAAGTTTTTGGTTCCACAGCTCTATATTATGAGTGCTGAC
This sequence comes from Centrocercus urophasianus, assembly GCF_019232065.1. Lineage (NCBI taxonomy): Eukaryota > Metazoa > Chordata > Aves > Galliformes > Phasianidae > Centrocercus > Centrocercus urophasianus. The sequence goes on along the minus strand of NW_024884142.1, from coordinate 2,784,301 downwards.
AATATGACCCCATCTGGCCACGAGATCACATTCCATTAAAGATAATGACAGAACCACCAGAAAACTTAAGATGTAGAACTGTTTTAAAAATGACTCAATTTGTTCTATTTAAACTAATAAAATGGAAGTTTTAAAATTGCTGATAAAATGATTTATTTCATCTAAGATTTCCACATAATAGTTCAAAGAAGATGCAAGAAGCTCCATATAACATGAAAAGGACTGAAAGTAAATAAACATGGAAAAGAATAGGACACCAAATCTAGCATTCCTCATTACTATTTCACCTGAGTCTACAGAACATCTTCCTAAAACCACTGATTCACTGTAATCAATTCACATATTAAGTCAAGGAATTTCCTTAGAACAGACTATTTTTTCTTGTAATTAGATTTTAGCTACGTAAAGATCATTCAGTGCATGACAAAACCACCAAGTTTTTGAGTGAGGATGAGGCAGGAGGAAGGATTTATGAAGGTGTTTCTCTTAATACCAAAGGAAACCACAAAACATAATGTGCTTCCTCAAAGGAATGGATTTAACCAGCATTAAACATGTGCCTGTTGATTTCAGAGGCAATTTGTCTATAATTTTGAATCCTACAGGCAGGAATGATTGGATGTTAGGGGATGCTTCCCTGAGAGAGTGGTCAGGCGCTGGAATGGGCTGCCCAGAGAGGTGGTGGAGGCACCAACATTCAGATGTTGTACAGAGGGACATGGTTTAGTGAGAAATATTGGTGATAGGCGGACGGTTGGACTGGATGACCTTAGAGGTTTTTTCCAACCTTGGTGATTTTATGATTCTATGAATATTGTAACAGACACTAAAAAAAAAAAAAAAAATGTTCACTCTCAAATGCAGGGATATAATCTGCTTTTGATGTTTGGAATGTGGAATGCAGGCCACATAATGTCCTCAGGTACAGTTAATCCCCACCATATTCACAGCTATCATTTTAAACTAACCATATGATTGGGCATGTTAGGTGACAGCGTTAAAGCAGTTTAGTTGCACCTGAAGCAGAACCTTATCATTCCCTCGGTTTGGACTGAACATCTCACAGGGTTGTGATGTTACTGTGATGCTGAGTGAAAAGCAGTTTCCTAAATTGCTCCTATGTGGTCATTTGTGACTTTCAAAACGTATTTGATCTACTTTTACAGAAGCAAAAGATAAAGTTATCTTGCTGTAAACCCACACACCCACCATCAAATCTCTATGGCTTTGCTTTCCAGCACCCGCCATGAATGTAGCATAGTCCTCCTCTGTTATAAAATATTTATTATGTCACATGGCAATAGCAATGGGATCTTGCTATATATGTCACAGATTCGCATACTTAGAAAAGAGAATAATATATTACTATGAAACTTTGTATTTCCTCCTTGGGCTATCATTTTAATAAGCTTTACATACTTCAACAGTGTTTTAACTGAATTTAATGAAATTGCTACAAAGAAATAATGTAATTAAAAATAAGTATCATCTAGCACTCAGCATCTTGCAAACATTTGAAAAGTCAATTAAGTAATCTTAAATTTACCATTTCAAGTAACCTTAAATTTACCACTATCCCTGTTACTTTCTGCTGTCCTGCACTTTACCACTGCTTAACTGTACATGCTCAGAAATTTTCGCAAGGTCACTATGCACTACACTAAAGCCAAAAAGACAATTATTGATTCACTTCCTGTTTTAAACAGCAATAAATGGAAAAGGAATGTGGAAATGACAAGATTAGAAATGGAAACAACAAAGAATTTATTATATAAAAAATACACAAGAAATTGGCGATGAAGCCCAGAAAAGTCTTCGTTTGGGGCATCTGAAAAAAACTTCAGTTGCCTGGAGATGGTGCTGAAGTATCCAAGCAGAGAAAAAAAGCCTGAAGATTAAAAGGGACAACGAAGAAAACAACCCATTTGATACTTTGACCCTTCAGTAGAACATTACGTGTCTAACCAGGCAGTCAGGGCCAGGTTAGATAGGGTATAAAGTCAGCATTTCCTGAGTCTGGACTTGTTTTTAGGAATTGCTGTTCCTGCTGATAGAGCTGATGATTTATTCTACAGGTATTTAGTTAGATATCCAAGTGCAATTCTGTGGGCTAAGCAGACAATGTGATGGGAATGTAAGAAGTGAGATTCAGCCCATGTAATTGTAACGTACATAACCTCATTAATAAAGCTTAAGATTTGATAAAAAAAAAGATTTCCAGAGTAAGAAATTTGCATGTGACAATTAAGAAATCAACAAAACAATGAACAAAGTAAAGTTTCTTAAAAGGGGACTTTAAAAAGTTTAGAAACACCACCTCATCTTCTATGATCTTATGAAACTTCTGATAGTCTTAGGGCTAAGCTTTATGGATAATTAAATACCTAAAATAAATGACAATAAATACTTTGGAATATCATCAGTTTTGTTTTAGTTATTTCAGAGGAAGAAATTTACAGAATAGGAAAAACTCTGAAGATTGTATTCAGCTAATACAGAAATGTCAGACAGCAAAAGCAGATGCAAGAAATCATTTACTTGAACATCCTGGGTTTCCGTTTTCAGGTGTTTCTTCCTCTGCAAATAGTAAAAAACAAGAATTAAAAGTGCACAAGCAGTTTTGTAGCTTTAGAGCAAGGCTTATGCAAACAAAAATGGAAATAGTTTTCATTGCAAGATCTTTCTAATGAATATCAAAATTGCTATAGTTTTGCACTGACATAAATAACAAATATGCTTAACATTGATGACACAGAGTCAAGTTTAAAGAGTATTACATGAATTGTCTGACCTTGTGAACAGTGAGCTGAAAGTAGGATCTTCAGTTCACTACATTAAATTGCTTTGATTTAAACCTCAGGATCATCTTCTAGGTTGACCAGTATTTTTAAAGGCTCTGTGTTATTTGAAATTTTTTAAAAGTGGGCACAAAATTTATAGGCAGACAGATAAAATGCAACACATGTAATGCAGTTTGCTTACTGTAAAATTTTAGTCTATTTGGAGTACAGATGAACTGCAGAATGGATGAATGCTGTAATTTGCACTTTGTACACTCAAAAAATGGCAACTTTGATACTAACACTGTAATTTTCTATAACCAAAACTTTTCCAACAATTTGTGTGTGTGTGTGTGTGTGTGTGTGTGTGTAGAAAATATAGGTGAATATTCAGAGTTCATAACTTCGAGGAAAAGAACACTTACTGGAAGTCCATTCAATTTAAGAAGGATTATTTTCTCCAATGTATCTTAGATACATCCCATATCACTCTATTTTAAATAGAATAAAGCGTACTGCAGTTAAGTTTGCTGCACTCCTGTGTTGATATATCATTCTTTGGACTTTCACATATGAATGCCAGAACTTTTCAGAATAGTCCCTGTGGACTTTCCAAGCTTCCATAACGGAAGGTTGATTGCTGTACAGTAGTACAGCAGTTATAGTAATTACATTAATAATAAGCATCCTTCAAAACTCCAGTCAGCATCAGAATATGATGCTGAATTGTATCTGCATACAAACCCTCAATCCGCATATAAACTCTGGTGCCAGACTCACCCTCTTCCCGAAGATTCCTGAAATCTTAACATTACATAGTCATATTCTAAAAAGCCATTTCATGGGAAGCAAAGAGGTTGCTCACAATATGCAGCATCGTATTGACCCAAGCTGTCTTTTCTGATTTAGAAAGAAAACTTCACTAGCCTAGTTCTCTTATTACTACTACTGATGGCTGTCTTCCTTCAATAGAAAACTGTATTTCAAATGTAAGTGCTACCTGTCAAATACATTTTACTTTATCACTTCCAGTTTTTCCACACACACACACAAAAAGGGCTAGCAACAGCTGGAGTAAGTCCATATTGTAAGTGACAGCACTTCCATGGAGGTGAGTACGGAACAACATTACAGAAAAACAATCAGGACAAAGTAAACTGTATCAATTTCTCATAAATTGAAAAAAAAAAAAAAAAAAAAAAAAAAACAACCATTGAATTTGATCAAAAAACAGTCAAAAGACAACATTTGTGACTTTTCCTGCATTGGGATCCTCTTGCTGCCCAGCCCAAGAAGGGGAAGAGATGATCTCTTTATCATTCTTTCCATCTCTAATTCTATAAGCCACAGTCCTGCTGATTTTCACTTTCTTCTTATTTTAACAAGTTCACAAATAAAGCAGCAAAAAATGCTGACATAAAAGATGGTACTTACGTGTGAAAACACCACTGCTGAGCAGCAGCAAGAGCAGCAAGAGCTGCACAGGGCCCATGGCGAGCCCTGGATGCTCTTGGTCCTCTTTCTTTTCCTTCCCTCCCTCTTCACCTCTTCACCACCACCTCAGAGGGAGAATGAGCCTTCTGACTTGGACCTTCATTTATATAATCTGTAGCAAGCAGCTGAGGCAAACGGTTTAGAAAGCTCAGAGCAAATTGCCAAAGGTCCAAAGGTGAGAGATCTAGATCCTCACTGTGTTCCAAACACTGCTCTGCATTGGTTGCTGGGAGTCCCTGAAGGCAGAAGACTGAGCATATACTAGAAATAAGTTACTATCCCAGTTGTTGAGTTAGTTTTTTTTTCACAGAGTTTTGAAAACAACATCACAAGCTGCAGCATTTCGAAGCATTTTCAAAGACATTTCCCGTGTTTACACTGGAAGGCTTAAAATGCATAAATCAGAGCTGGAAGAAATGAGGATCCCTGAAGCATGTTTTCGGCATAGATGTTGAGAGTACTTCAGAACATCAGAGATGATTGTATGATTTAGGCATCTTCCCTTTACAGGCAGAAGAATGAAAAGCTTCTTTTTTCCACAATTTTTTTTCTTTTTTCTACATAATCTTTAACACGCTTTTCTAAAAACAAAGTTGGATTTCCTTGCAGTATTCTGGCAATCAGAATGTGTTCCTGTTGAAAGTGAGCTCTGCATAATTCTTTTCTTTTCTTGTTTTTAGATTCCATTTCTTTCATTCGTTAATGTAGCGAAGATATGAGAATGAGTTGATAACATTCATTTGAATGAAGAAGATAAAACTCTGAAGAAAAACTAAATTCAGAGAAACGAAAAGATTGTTTATGAATATGCACACTGGTAAAAAGTTTGGTTTTCTGTCATGAGAAATCCCACTCATTTGAATTCTCACTCAATTCATATCTATTGAAGCTAACTGCAATAGTACAAACACTATGGAAATAGTTGAGGCCATTTTGTTCAGTAAATCTAATTTTCAGATATCTTATGAAAATGAAATGTTTTGACATTCCCAAATCAAAATACTTCCTCTTAGCTTACTGAATCAACAATTAAAGTTTAGTAATTTCTTTCACCTTGAAATGTTACCAACACAGCAGTTATCTTCAAAGCCTCTTATTTCCTCATACCCTTTCTCTCTTGGCCTTCATGGTTAAGTTACCTTTCCCAGGATGCACTATGAGCACATAGGTCCTAGCATCAGTTCAACCAAATGTTAAGCATGAGGCATCCTATTCAATAAAGGACACATAGTTAAAATTTTGTCTGTGAACACTAGCAACAGAGGTTTTTTGTTCACTTTAATGTCCACAGATGTCTCTGTATGTGTTGTGATACACAACAGTGATTTTACTTTGTAACATGATTTTATCATTTGATCCCTTTTCTCCATCCAAATGTTAAGAGATCTTCACTATTATTTCAAATCTGTTTATTTATTCACTTCAGCACTGTAACCTGATAGAGCTCTGGAGTGCCTGGTGTTCAGGTTTGTTAGCTGTATCTGTGTTTTCCTGTGCCTCCTCACTGCCTTCAAGCATTTCTTTGGGCTCAAACTGAGGCTGACTGATTGAATTAGCAAGACACTGGATGGACATAAATAGATTACAGAAGTCATGACTCATCTCATAGCATGATAAATGTGTAGGTAACCCCATTCTACCGTGACAGGTTTATATTGCTGTACTACCTAGGCAAGGAGCAGTGGTTTTTTTCACAGTTGATAGCACAAAATGTCACACAATGCTTCTAGTCACCAAGGAATCATCATTGGAAGAAATCGGCATTCAAATGGAAGTAAACACAAAGCCACTTCTGTGAAATTATTTATTGCCAACTGTTACAGACTGGGAGTAGCTCCAATCTTCGGTATATGTTGTACACCTCCAATCTAAAAGACAGTTACCTCAATGGTCTTTCTCCAGCTGTCCTTGGATCAAGCTGTCTGCGGTGAATGCTGTGTTCACTGGTTGTTTTCCCCTAAGAGTTGTTATTTTTATGTTATTTTATGTTACTTAGAAAGAAGCAGTTTTCGTGTTGGAGGTCACCATGGTGAGGCTGTGTTGCTGAAGTGCAAGGTAATGCCAGAGACCAGCAAGTTTGTTTAGCATTCCCTTAAAAAAAAATTAATACTAAAATTAAAAATGATTAAAAATGGATAAAATTATATTTAGAAAGAAACAAATTCTTTATTTTTCATTTCATTTTTCCTAGGAGACCCTAGCAAAAGGACAGGTGCCGAAATGAGGTTAAAAAAAATATCAGTGTCTGCTAATTAATGATCAATTGAAATTTTGAAATAGATGAAATTTTATAGTTAATTTAAGAAAATGTAGGGCATTTATTAATGCTGATGGAATAACAAAAAAAGTTTGTGAATGTAAAGAACATATGACAAACTGAACAAATCACATGGACATGGATGAATCAGGTCATACACTCATACATTCATCAGCCTCACTGTGTATATAGCTGATGGTCTTATGAATTGTAGAAGAATGACAGTGCTTTTAATATACTGATAATGAACAGACAGATAATGACCACAGCCTTTTATTCTGCTTGATGATACTGACATTTCCTTTTTCTGTCACAGATTGATCAAATGCTCTGACAGAGAGGGATGTGGTAATACACTGACTGGATACATCCGCTATCAATTTCATCTTGTGTTTATCACTGCACTGCTATAAGACAGGGGCCACTTTAGTCAACTCACGTAGATTCTTTATGAAGTTTTAAATCTTATTTTCACTCAGTGATTCTTCCAAGGCAGAAATGCAGACAGCTGATAGAAGCAATTGCACCAAGGTACTAAGTTTCTTAGTTCCAAAGAATTCTTGTGAACCTTCCTTTTCCTCCCCCTCTCCCTTCTCTTCTCTTTTTTGCATCCTTTCTCCATTTTTTCTTCCTTCTTTCCTTCTTTTTCCTATTCTCTTTTCTAACAAATATACCCACTAGATGGTGTGCACATTTCTTTATTGTTATTCATTCAGGTCAAGGCCAGCACTTCAGGTTCTTTGGGAGCTCTTTGGAAACATTGGTCTTAGTCTTCTACTGTGTTTCCCAGATCAGTGTCATCTGTTTAGGTCTTAGCATGTCCTTCATCAGAGAAAAATGGTTGTATTTTCTGGCGAAACACCTATGGTGCTAACTATAACCCAATGGCACTAGGAGGAAACCGTGTCTCCCAAAGGAGGTGTTGGAGGTGCATAAACATACACTCTGTTTGTCTAAGAACAGATGCCAGAAGCCTGCTGAGGCATCAAGAGTAGAAAAATATTTGGCATAAGTCATCTGCTCCAGAATTTCTCTCCTTGTAGGTAGTGGAAAATGTTTCCTTTTTACATATTTATTTAGTTATTTTGAGTATATTCCTGGGCAAAGGGTCTGCCTTTTTTTCTGCACTAACAAGAAAATGTACCAATTCTGTTGAAGCTTTTATTCACACTTTCCTTTCAAAGTATTAAACCTCCTTCGTTACTTCATTTTGTGTGGTACCAAGGTAAAGAAATGTATTTTTGAACTGTGGTAAGTTGGGCTCTCCAAGTTCAGTTTTGATTCTGCCAAAAGAGTCCTGCAAATCTTGACTTTATTCTCTCTCACCAGCAAAGGGACATGGTGAAGTGCTGAATGTATTTCTAAAATAGCACTTTTGCCACTTCTTTCCTTCATGTTTTTCCCCAATTTCCGCTATCTACACTCTCCATTCAGATGTTCCCTTCTAAGCTCACCACCGCATGCTTGATCACCTACCGTCTCTCTTAGCAGCAATAAAAGTGTTACTGGTACAACTTTTTCAGTGCATCTGCAAAAAAGTTAAGACACATTTACTTTCATAATGATAATCCAGGGATTTCCTGTAGCAAAATTACATACTGCTGTTCCAGTAACTGCTCATGAACGAGTGGCAGGTTTTTTCATCCTTTTGTCCAGGTTCCAGTGTTGCCAGTCCCACCAAAAGATTATATTCCACCAGAGCAGCATGACATGAGTGGTTCAGTGAACTGTGGTTTTCTGAGAACTGCAGAAAGTTCAAAGTTCTCTGCAATTTCTTCCTTTAGCTCTCTCACCACTTCAACCTTCCCTTGTGTCCATCAGACCTCACGCTGTCTCCATAGACATTCCCATACATATGATGCCACCTCTGCTTACAAAATTCCACTTTTCCAAAATTAATTCACACTACCTCTGTGATTTCAATGAAACTGTTCCTCACCTCTGTAGTTGGGCACCTCTCAGAGAGTCTATTTGTTTTCCAGACATACAAGCTGAGTTCATTAACTCAGAAACATCTTTTCTCCTTTTTTTATTCTTTCTTTTCAAATATTTAGCCAACATGTGTGCTAATTTTCTAGAGAATACCATGTTCCTTAAACATACACACTATGGTTCAACACTTAGTCTTCTGCACTTCAGTTAAATGAAAGCTTTGAATGTAAGAATTATCAGCTACAGAACTACTGTTTTTCCCACTGTTTTTCTTTCTTTCTGGCTTCTGCTGCTCACAAAATACACCAAGGAGTAATGTTTAAATCTTTTCCAGTTGTTTTGAGAGTTCATTTTTCCACCACTCTGAGCAGTTCATTTTTCTTTTTGCTGTTCAATAATAACTCAAAGTCAAAGAGTCTGACAGATTGGCTTCTCTCATTGTCAGAACTGATCCATCAATTCAGTGATTTTAACTGAGTGGTACTGTACAGCATGAATTGCTACAGAACATCTCATTTCAATCATCAGTGATTTCACTGGATCATTTCAGAGCATTTTCAAGGCACAGTTCTCCTCAGGTAGGGAAAAAATCTGTCTTCACATTATCTATAGAATCATAGAATCACAGAATGGCCTGGGTTGAAAAGGACCATAATGATCAACCCCCTCTGCTATGTGCAGGGTCACCAACCACCAGACCAGGCTGCCCAGAGCCACATCCAGCCTGGCCTTGAATGCCTCCAGGGATTGAAAATGGGAGATCAGAAGCACAAAAGAACACACTAGCACTCCCTACTTAGTGTAGGAAGCCCTCACATCTAACCTTCCTCCCCAGGTTAGATAAGCTAATACTGCAGAATATGCATCCTTTGATGCTCTGTGGACTAAGCTTGCATGTGATAGCAAAGGGAACATTCAGGTTTGCCTAATGCCTCATCTGAGAAGGAGAAAGAACATCTTTTTCTGTTTTTCCTTATTACTAAAGTGCTGATGCCATACAAGGAAGAAAAAAAAATTAGTCAGTACCATTTGCATGACATTGCCAAAAATGATAGCAAAATATATGAGGCCACAAGAGTGACAGAAGATATGGCTGTCAGGTGGGGACTGAACTTTAATCCATATACGGACTGAGTTATAAATTTCATTACTGAATGATGAACTACACCTGTTAGTCTTGAGGCTCTGAAAAGTTAGAAAGGAAGGAGACATGTCACTCAGGTTATTGGGACTGACATCAAAGGCTTTTCACTTTCTGATCACCTTCATAAATACAGTCTTAATGAGAAGTAGGTTCCGTTTCTTTCATAGGGTAAAAATGTTTTAAAAATTAGAAACATTATTGTAGTGATTGTGATTTTAAATTCTAAGATAGATCAAGGGATTTCAGAAGGGGCTTTGCATGTGTGGTGTATCACTGCAATGGTTTAAGATTAACCATACACCTGATATTTTGCTGCTTAACAGCACAGTTCTATCGGTGATAAACAAAATTCTTGGTGAAAATCTATTTTGTACCTTTTCTTTAGTAAAATCTTGCTTTTTTCATTAGCTCCACCATACAGCTAGAAAGAATGACAATGGAAATCAGCATGTTATTCCTTACTGGCTCTGCCTACACAGAGGATGTCCCAGGGTCTACAGTTACATCATATCGTAATTCCAATGTTAAGCATCAAAGGATGTGGTCAGATTCCTTCATTGGGAATAAAGTACTTTCCTTATCCAGCATCTGTATTGAGGTTTCATGGCCTGAAAATCAGTCCATGACATCTTTGACAAACTTGTCTCTTTCTGGATAATGATTGGTTATAATTGGTTGCTGTTTTACACAGCAACCTCCTGTATAAAACTCCTTCATGTTAGGGATTGGGTGAAGATGCAGTTCTTTATGTGCATGACCAGTTCTCTCTTCCGTGAACAATGTTGTGATTCTTACACTGATCACTCACATGAGACCAGCCTTTGTTTAACGAATTTGTCCTTCTATCCCTTGACTTTTCACCATGCTTCTCCTCCTATCTGGTTTCTCCATTTTTCATTCCTACAATTAAGTTTAAATTAATTTACCAGTGTTACTCTTCCATTTTAAATTCCTATTATTTTTATCTGTTTCAGCACATCATTTATTCCCCACACTATAGCAGTTACCTTTTTATTTCCTCATAGTTAGCAATTTGCTAAGCCTTGCTTTGACGTTAGATCACAGAAATCTCTTTATCTTCCTGTTCACTAAGCCTTTGTAATCCACGATGCTATCCAGAATTCCTCCACAAGAACAACCTGGCAAATTCTCATCACACACTACTTCTGCTCATCAAAAAAGCCACTTCTGCTGCATTAAATCTCAGAGTAGTTTACTGCATGGCTTTCTGCATTGCCACGCTGCCCATTTCCCAAGCTCATGATGCAACATTTGTGCAATGGCATTTACACCCTGCAGATATTTAGACCGTTTTCTATTCTAGAACCATTTTGAGATTCAGTGTAGAAGTCAGGACTGCAGAGTTCAGACGGTGAGTTCAAATGAGATATGTTTGACTGAAATGGTAAAGATTTGGGGGTGGGAAATAATATCCATGAAGGTGTAAGCACTTCGGGATTGTAGCCAATGCACAGAGGTGAATAAAAAAGTAAATCTGTAATGTAACCCAAGTGGAGAGTGGAGAATGGTGCCCAAATGTTATAACAATATTAGAGTAACACAAGCAATGGTATGTTCTCAACAGGAACAAAAATGATAGAAGAAAACAAAGTTATTATTCAGTTTCTGTGGTTCCAGTTTAAAGAGCACATAGTGGAAACTGAGAAGGATCAGATAGGCAGGTCAGAGCCTTGGAAAATATTCCAACATGAGAGAGTCTGAGGAGACTGTCATTGTTTGCTTTGAATAAGAGATAAAAAGAGATAAGATAAAGGCACACAAAACAATTAGAAATACAAAGAAAGAGGAAAAGCACTGTGTCCTCTTCTCGTGCAAGAAAACATTTGAGGCATGCATGTGTGGAACCAGTTGCTAAAGCCATCGAATTTTAATTTTAGCCTATCAAGAATACTTGCATGGAGCTTGGAGATAGGATCTTACAAGAGATTTTCAACCTACTGGATGCCTACATCTATTTAATCTTGCTTAAAACCTAAAATGAATAAACAAATAAAAATAAGAATTAAACGCAATCCACAAATAACTTCGGGGATTTCTGTTTTAAGTCTGTTCATTCATGTATCTCTTGCTTTAACATACATCCTGCACACTGTATTCTAGCTGTACTAGGATCATATCACAGTAGTGTTTTACAACAGCAAACAAGAATATTTCTTATATCTGCTGATCTTAATACTAACAAGTGAGACTGAAGCTTGCAAAAAAAATAGTGTGAGGATACAGAAAGATGTAATTTATGAATTAGACATCTTAACTCATCATCTACATTAGCTTGTTTGGTCTTCACCTGCTTCTATAAGCAGGCAAGAACTTCTTGTAGATACTGCAGCATTGATGTCATTACTTCAGTAGCATAAGAAAACTGAAAACCATACCATGTGCCTGTGATTAAGATCTGATTAAACATGTAGCTCTCTACTGACTGTAATGGGAACTCAGACATTCAGATTATGTGCAGACACCTAAAGCATAATTTTGAAATGATCCAAATTCTCATATTAAAGGATAGAAGCTAAGAATCCTTCTGATAGATCATAGCATTTCAAGTGAATAACCTTGCATGGACGGGGAAAGCTTGTAGCTGTTTCTGTGTGCCTACTTTATATTATCCATCTTCTGAATATGAGTTGATGAGGCATGACTGTACTGGAATTAGAAAATGAAATTCAATGATTCGATTATGTTCTCACATAACATTTGCCCTCACTGGACTTTTAGCATTAACACATTCGTTTCCCAGTGTCTTAAGTGAAATGACTTCTGATGTACCCAGGTGAAAGCGTAGAATGCAGAGTAAGGAAAGTAATCCCTCTTCACCAAAGGAAGGTCATGCCTAACTAATCTTGTGACCTTCTATGATGGAGTGACGGCATTGGTGGACGAAGGGAAGGCGACTGATGTCATTTACCTGGACCTGAGCAAGGCCTTTGACATGGTCCCCCACCACATCCTCATCTCCAAATTGGAGGGAAGTGGATTTGATGGGTGGACAACCTATGGATAAGCAATTGGTTGAAAGGCCGCAGACAGAGGGTGGTGGTCAATGGCTCTATGTCCAGGTGGAGGCCGGTAACAAGTGGTGTCCCCCAAGGGTCTGTCTTGGGACCAGTGCTCTTTAACATCTTTATTAATGACATCGATGAGGGAATTGAGTGCACCCTCAGCAAGTTTGCTGACGACACCAAGCTGAGTGGTGCGGTTGATACGGTGGAAGGAAGGGATGCCATGCAGAGGGACCTCGACAGGCTGGAGGGCTGGGCTCGGGTGAACCTAATGAGGTTCAACACGGCAAAGTGCAAGGTTTTGCATTTGGGCCGGAAGAACCCCAGGCACCTGTACAGGCTGGGAGGAGTGGTCCTTGAGAGCAGCTCGGCAGAGAAGGACCTGGGGGTCCTGATGGACGAGAGACTGAACATGAGCCAGCAGTGCGCTCTGGCAGCTCGAAAGGCAAATGGGATCCTGGGCTCCATCAGGAGAGGGGTGGTCAGCAGGGACAGGGAGGTGATTGTCCCTCTCTACTCGGCTCTTGTGAGGCCCCATCTGGAGTACTGTGTCCAGGTGTGGAGCCCTCAGTACAAGAAAGACATTGAGATTTTGGAAAGGGTCCAGAGGAGGGCGACTAAGATGATCAGGGGGCTGGAGCACCTCCCCTATGAGGACAGGCTGAGGGAGTTGGGCTTGTTCAGCCTGGAGAAGAGAAGGCTGCGGGGTGACCTCATTGCAGCCTATCAATACCTGAGGGGAACCTACACCCAGGAGGGGAGTAAACTCTTCAAAAGGGCTGACAACAGCAGGACTAGGGGAAATGGATCCAAGTTGAGGGAGGGAAGATTTAGGTTGGATGTTAGGGGGAAGTTCTTTACAAGGAGAGTGGTTAGGCCCTGGAACGGGCTGCCCAGGGAGGTTGTGGATGCCCCGTCCTTGGACGTGTTTAAGGCCAGGTTGGACGGGGTCCTGGGCAACCTGATCTGAATGTGCATGTTTGGTGGCCCTGCTAGGCAGGGGGGTTGGAACTACATGATCCTTGAGGTCCCTTCCAACCCGGGTGATTCTGTGATTCTGTGATTCTGTAAGGAAGGATACAGTTTGTGGGTTTGTGTTCCTTGGTGATGGATGGTAGAGTTTGAAACAGGTAGATTTAGACTGAAGCAACAAATAGTTAGCAGTCAAATAGACAGCAAATTAGCTATTTTGGTTAGGATTTTTTCCCTATTTCTTTAAAATTAGTGTCCAGAGGAAGAAGACAATGATGATTAGAAGAGAGTAAGTCCAAATAGCTAGAATGCATAGTCTTTGGAAGATCCCAGAATGAAGGCATAATTTAACTGAAAAAAAAAAAAAAAAAAAAAAAAAGAATATAGGGGAAAATATATATCTAAGGAAAGGAAAGGTGTACAGGAGATTGGGATGGAACTGACAAGTTAAGAAAGTGATTGGCCTGCTCAAGTATTTATGTGCCTGAACAAAATGCCCGGAACTGCAGATAACAAGCGCCATGAAGAGAGAACAAAAGATACCCCTTATAAAAACAGGAAGGAAATAGCTCCAGGAGAAAGGGGTGATGAGAAAACTTTATTTGTTCATACAAAAAAAAATGAAATGGACAAAGGAGCACTTTCTGGCTTTAAGGCAAAGGGGCATGGTACAGTTTGTTTTTTTTTTTTTTCATTAAATTAAACACTCTCACATCACCAAACCAGGTATTCACATGCAATACACATATTGGCAATGGTTATTGACTGAAGTGATGCTTGTGAAAGTGGCTGGGGTAAAAATGGGTCATGGACTGTGCTTATTAGCTGTAAGAAAAAGGAAGGTCTAATTGCCATGGTTTTCTATGGCTTAGTAGTGTAGGTATAGCCTCAGTGAGTAGAGTCCAAGGAGACATGAAGATAACAAATGAAGAACTGCATGATTACAAGGTATGCCATATCCCAAGGACAGAAGAAAAGCAGGAAATAAAAGCTTTGAGATTCTTCTCAAAACCAGAAGAGATCAGGTCTAAATGCCTGGCAAGAGTCTTACTAAGTAATACTTCATAAGCCATCAAAGACCATTGCATTTTGTCATCATATTGTATCTAGAGAACACCAGAATGTGATATTTGCCAAAAGAAAGGCTATGAGATGTCAGTTTCAGGAATCCTAAAAAACTCTATTTATTGTTAGGTATGCTTGGAGACTAATTATTCTGCTGGCTTCATACTAAAACAGGTCTAGATTAAAACATTCAAGAAAAGGAACTTATTTCAATAGAGGAATTTCAGATTTATTTTTTTTTCCAAAGGAGAAAGATAAAGATTTGTCAAGGGAAGGAAAGTAGGTAGATTGCTAATTAATAGGTCTAGGAAAATGAGAAATATTCAGCTAGTGACAAGCATCTATGAAAAAAGAACTGCTCTTGGGGAAAAAAATCAACCAAAGAGAATGATCTCAAGTATGTGGAGGAAGAATGTAACTTCTTTACTGAAATACCACTTTGAAACTTACATATTAAACAAGGGGAAAAAAATTGGAAGGGAGAACTGCAAGCCTAACTCAATTAATAATCATGTCAGAAAATACTAGTAAAATAAGCAGAGCATTAAAGATGAATTAAAAAAAAAAAAAAAAAGAGTAGATCAGCAAAACTGTTAGATCTTATACGGGTTACAGGAGAACTGCTGGATGTGCAGAGGGAAAGTATGACTGCTGTAAAAGAAAGAAAACAAAGAAAAGCTAGAAAGAAAGGAACTAGTAGATTCTGCTCAACTTAAGTTTTAAAGCTGAATTGACATCGACCAGTAACAAAGTTTGAGACATACACTGGTGTATCCCAAATAAATTTGAATGATGGGTGTAAATCTATTGGAAGAGTTAAGCTGGTTGGTGTTTTCATAGGCCCAAAAATAAAGCTGTCAAAGGCACATCCAGGCTAAAGACTGGAAATTATGTATCAGAATACAAGCATTTGCAGAGGAACAGTAATATCCTACGGGTCAAAAGCAAACACATTTAGAGCCTAGTTTAATACATTTATGACTAGGCTAACAAAACACAGTTCCTTGTGGTAGCAGGCAGAAATCTGGTCCTACAGACTTCAGTAGCTCTTTCCAGTTTCATGCTCCAGAAGTTTGGGCAGCTGTGCAGAAATTGACTAAGCAGAAATGAATTAAGAGAATGATGAAAATATACAGTGGTTACTTCTTGGACAAGATCAGTAGCCTAAATCTGCAGAGCTCTTACAGAAAGACCTTTCTGAATGTGGACATTTACACCTCAGGTTAAACATTATCCTGAAAGGTGAAGCCCCTCATTGCAACATCAGATGGTATTTTTCCTCAAACACTAATGGGTTTTTTAAAAGCACAAAGACAAAACACTCCACTAAAGAAACACCTTAAAATTTCAGGAATGTTTTTTATAAGAAAAGAACTGTGTCTAGTGTCAAAGGCTGACAACTTTACAGAAAAATACAGACTATTTAAATGTTATGACACTGAAATACTCAGGTGCAGTATTGCACTTTTTAATGTTTTCCTATTAAATGTGAGTAGGTCAGAGAATGCATACACAGAGAGGAAGACAAAAGCAAGATTTTTGAAAGGCAACAAGAACAGCTCAGCAATGTAAATTAGGTGTAAGGGATATTATTCCATAACTTCTGTAATTAATGACATACATAAATTCATCAGTGTATCCAAAATTGTATGCAACCATAGTAATAAACTATGAGTTCTGCCAGAACAACTGCTGTACAATTAGGTGTGCCCTTTACTGCATGATAGAATGGTTGAAGCAGGAAGGGACCTCTGGAGGCCATTAGGACCAACCCACTCCTCTGCTCAAGCAGCCCAAGACTGTCTCTGTGCGATTTTTGAAGATCTGCAGGAAAGGAGACTCCATACAACCTCTCTGAGCCACCTGTGACAGTGCTCTGTCATGTGCACAGCACAGAAGTGCTTCCTGATGATCAAAGGAAAACTACTGTGCTCCAGTTCGTGTCACTGCCTCCCGTCCTGGTGTTTGGCAATGTTGAATAGAGAGACCCTGGCTATGTTTTCTTTTCTCCCTCCTTTGAGGCACTGATATACACTGATGAGATCTCTTCTGTAGGCCAAATCCCAGCTGTCTTAGCCTTTCATCATAGGAAAGGAGCACCAGGCCCTTAATCATCTTCATGGCACTTTATTGGACATGGTCCATGTCTCTCTCATACTGCACACAGTACCCAGGTGTGGCCACATCAGTGCTGAGTAGAGCACTCCCTTGATCTAAGGCAGCCAAGAATACTGATAGCCTTCTTAGAGGTGTGGGCACATTGCTGACTCATGTCCTCCACCTTCGGATAGTCTTTCCCTGTGAGTCTTTAGACTCAAATGTTGGCCTAATTAAGAAGTTGACCTTGCTGCACTTCAGATTTAAAAAAAAATAAAACAAAACCAAACACCGTATTTGAAAAATAGGTATAATGAAATAAACAATCAAACATTAAGTATTACCTGCATGACTGGTTGAAGTCACTGGCTTACAATGACTCTAGTTCAGTGTGAAAGTTATTCTTCTGACCAATCTTATACAGAAGCTACTCAGCCTGATTCCAAGAACTCTGTCTACATAAAACACAAATTTTATTAAAAAACATGTAGTATTAACTAATGTAGAGGAATTAAGTTTAAAATAATTTCTCTAAACCACGAAATAAGGTCTGGAGTGGTGGGTAGGCTTTAAGGGCTGTCTTTTCCATGGATAGTTCCATGGTGTTCCACTGTAACACCACAAGAAGCCATGTGTGGATCATTCCAACTTAATTTAGCACTAAGGACAGACACATCTACACCACACCCTCCTGTCAGGTCTCAGTTTGCATAATATAGGCCTTTCTCCCAAAATGTTTTGGGCTATTTATTAAAAATATGCAAACTTTAGATCTATTTAATCATAGAACATTTGCCATTCTGTGACAAGAAAAGAATTACTAAGAATAGGAGGCATTTCAATAAACTGCTGACTGAGAGTAGAACACATCAAGCTCTTCTAGAATTTTAATTTACTGTTATAACTTTGGCAATGTGGTGGCCATGCAAAGACCTTCATAAAGCAGTTACTCTGTAAACCAACTTTCCTTCTTAACAGAACATACCAACTGTTTTCATATTTGTGAGGGGAATCCAGGAAACTGCATTTATGCTGTCAT
The DNA here is from genome assembly GCF_019232065.1 of Centrocercus urophasianus. Classification (NCBI taxonomy): domain Eukaryota; kingdom Metazoa; phylum Chordata; class Aves; order Galliformes; family Phasianidae; genus Centrocercus; species Centrocercus urophasianus. The sequence continues at coordinate 2,766,498 of NW_024884142.1, read as the reverse complement.
TAGCCATGACAATTCTTCCAAATAATTTCAGAATTTATTTTCACTGGTTTACAGCTACTTACTTATAGCAGGAAAGGAATGATTTCCAAGTGATGGAGGTAGACCATATATACCTTGTGTTTCTTACCACAAGCATAAATTCAAGTGCAAAACTTGTGATGTCATGGGCACAGTTAAATGAGAGAGGTTCCTAGTTACATATTTATTGTAGTTGTAGATGAAGTAATAAAAGTTAATAATGAAAAAGAAAGGTCTGAGCCAAATTTTGAATACGATGGTAATTAAGATGGACTTGCTAACTATGCTAATTCTGACTGCATATTAAACCAATTAAAATGAACATCAGGGTAATTTTTTTTTTTTTTTTCCAAAATCTAGTAGTCTCCATTATGTTTAACAAAGTCTCCATAATGTTTAACAAGTTCATTAGTTAGATGCTATAAAATCAAGCTACTTGTTTCAGATACTAAATACAAACTTGGGAGCCTAAATTTTTAAAATCGTTTGGCATTGTTAGACTACTAACTCGTTGCCAAATCATAAACTCAATGATACACTTATTCTTTTTATATTTTATTTTCCTGTGGATTTTTAAAGGCAATAATGAGATGCTTTGTGCCCACTCATATTTGTGTTCACTCTTACATTTGAAAAACTTCTCTGTAAATTAGTTCTCAGAGTTGTTGGCCACATTATTGAAATTTATTCAAGTATCCGAAATTGTTTAAAGGTAATTCTTGGTTTACTACTACATAGCAGACTTCAGCATGACTGGGAATTCCTATGAAACCCTGGAGAGGCGCAGGCTCAGAACAACAGTTTCTGGGATAGAACAGTAGCTGCTACCACGGAATACCATGAAAGTAATCAGTACCATCATAAATACTCGGTCTTGAAGGATACATTTATTTTAGTACAATATATTTCTGCAATTACAGACATTAAGAAAATGTACTCCATCAATCATTTCTGCATCAGTGAAGTGCTTAAAATAATAAATTTGCAGCAACTTTTTATAACTGTAGTACCGATTTTACTTTTTAATGGTAGGTAAAGAGAAAGGCAATTTTAGCTTCGTTATGAGATGAATTGTTCTCATTCAAAGTTGTGCCTACAGGGTGAAGCTGGCCAACGAGCTTGTACAGTCATGAAAATAAAACTGACAGAAAGCAGCAAAACCCCCCTAAAGAAACTAGATGAAATGTTGGTCAGTAAGACTGCAGAAAGCTCTGCTTGCAAGAGAATCCCTGTTACCAAGTTCAGAGTTGCTCTGCAGTCCTTAATATATAGATATATGCCAAGTTAAACTCATTGGCAACTCAGGAAGGGGGTCAAAGAGCAAAGTACCTGGGATAAAAAGAAGATCAAAGCAAAGAAACTTAGCATAAACCTGTTAACCTAACAGATAAAGAAGGTATCAAAAAAGAATAAACCAAGTAATACTTTGACATGAGGGAGTTTGCCAGAACATGGTGATTGACACAATCTATTTTACTAGATAAAATAGAGCCAGACTTGATGGAAAAAATTCAAGTGATATCACAACAGTCTCTATTACAGGTATTACGGTCTCAATCACCTCCTGCATTTTACGGCAGGACCAGTGCCTTTCATTAAAGCAGTTAAAGATGCTTTGTGATCTCAAAAAGAATGGTTAACTAAATGTCTTATTATGGTTCATTTTGTACACATTTCTGTCACTGTACACATGTACTGCAAGTCTCTGGACACTGTTGTTCTGAATTGCAACGCTGTCATGAGACAAAAGCATAAGCTGTGGACATGGACAAAACAAAGCCAACAAATGTGACCTCTGCTTCCATGATGATTCTATGGTTGGGAGCCCAGCTGAACGAAGCATACAGATTTGTTTCCAGAGCTGAGGAATGAGCAAATAGTTGCATATTGAAAAACAAAGATAGATAAACAAAAACAAACAAGCAAACAAGACAAAATTCCCTCAAGAATACAGACTTTTTTTCAGAACTAAGTGTGACTCGGAGGGCTGCACTGGGTACACAGTGAAATAACTTGGCAAGGAGACAAAGAATTCTTACTCATTCACTTCAGTAAATCCCATGGAAGATTTTCTTAGCAAGCCTCTTCTATTAGGGTAAGACTTGTAAGTTACATTACATCAAATTTTCTTTTCTATTTTTTTTGAATTACAAGTAATTCTTTGCCTTCTAACATTTTGTTTCCTCAATGTCATGTGTCCTCACAGATTTCTGGTCAGAGTGAAAATGTATCTCCCTAAAGTACCAAATATAGTCAGAGTTCAACCACAGATAACCAGTTACTACTAGCACAGGAGTCCCATTATGCACCTTATGCCCATAAAAAATCTTGAATTATTAGAAGCTTATACAGAAGAAAACAAAGATCTCCATTTTCAATTAACTCCTTTGAGATGAGCACACAGAATAGAACAAATAGAAACAAAATGTGCAAGTGAAGAATTTCTTCTCTTTATTTACTCCTCAGGCGACATTTTAAAGACAGTCACCTGCAGGTATGGACTTAAAGTGGGATTAGTAACTTTGGGTATCCATAATCTTAAACTGGCTATGTAGATTCAGCTGACCAAACATCTCTAATACAAACACCTGTATTTTAGTTACAACCTAGGTTCATCCAATACCGAATGGGAGAAAAACACATCTCCAGGAGATGTATTCATCTCCTCCTACAGATGAATCCAAACCTGAGGAAGTGAGCTGGGCTAAACAAGATACTTCACACTGAATATAAAGATAGCTTAGACAGCTGATTCAAATTTTAATGCTAAAAACTATACACCGATTAGATGAACGTTCCTAAATTCCAAAGAATAAAAAGATTTTATAAAATCTCTGAAGGTGCTTATTTTCTCATTTTAGGGTCTAAGAATTTTTACAGTATGTCCTCTGGAGTCTTAGGTCTTCATGAAGTTAAACAAGGTTATAAATGCCTTAATTACCTACAAATTATTGAATCCAACTTTGTGCATCTATCCTGGCATAACTTTGACAAGTCACTTAAAATTGACTCCTGTGATTATGTGATTTTGGTTACGTAAGTTGAGCTGAATTTCACCATGTAGGTGTTAAATGCTCTCATGTTTTATCACTCTGCTTCCTTATAAGAAAGGAAGATGAGCTTAAAGTGCTGTTCCATAGGTATCTCAGTTATTTTTATATATGCTTTTTATCTTTATATCACAATTCAGTTCTTTTTAAACCAATATAAAACATTTTACTACTTAGGGGATTGAATAATATACAAACGTGTAAAACCTGCCCTTTATAATCTGAAACAGGATCCTTTACCCATGCCTTAAAGAAAGCAGTGTAAGGGAAATTGTACTTGTATCAATAATAAAGAATTTGCTGGAAATAACTATTCATTTCATGTGAAAAGCTTCCACCTCTTAACATAAACTGTGAATGAGAGGATGCCAGCGCTTGCTTATATTTGATATCTATACTGCAGAAAAGAGCACTACTCCAAGAGTAGTGTCATGAGTAGATGTGAATTTCAAGTGGCATTCATCTGCAGAGGCAATCTTACATATATGATACATCTTTAGCGTTGTACAAACTGGGAAAAATAATTTCATTGTACTAAAATTCATATATTAATGGATTTAAATAAATAATTTTACTGAGTACTTCACCCCTTAACTTGCAAAAGCTTTCAGCATGAGGCATGCTGAAACGATCATTGGAAATGATTATACAAAAGGTGATTACTTCACAGGCTTATCAGGCCTCTGGTATAAGGTTGTTGCTGCAACCTCCGGTTAGGGTCACCGGTCCTCCACAGATAGGACAGAAAAAAAAAGAAAAAAGAAAAAAAAAGCAGAAAAAGAAACTGCTTACATAAAAGACCTTTCTCTCTCTTCTCCTCTTTGACTATTTTGAGACAGGAAGTCTCTTTTCTGTGTCCCTTACAGGCATGAAGAACGATTTCTAGACTCCTCTGGAAAGAGACCGTTAAGAGTAGGACTCAAAGTCAACTATTACATAAGAGAATTTTCTCATTTTCATTGAGTTAACTATCAGTTCTCCTTCACATGCAGTAATGCAACAGTTACATTACAGACAAAATGAACAGGCTACTGCACACAGCTAGCTACGGTGCCTACTGAAAAGATGTCTCAATGCTAAATCAAACCTCAAAACATATTCATTTGTACGTAGAAAACAGTTGACACTCATATCTAACTTAAACATACATGCAAATGCCTCCTGATTTATAGAGAGAGCTATAAAATGGAGAGGAAATTCATTAAATTCTAAATGTTCCCTCATGTTTTTAAATTACAATTTCAAAAATTCCTGATACTTTCATCTGCAGCATGGTTGCTATTTTTTGCTTTGTCTTGGAAAAAGGTGGAATAAGGACTGTAAAAAAAGAATTTATCTCTCACTTACTTACACATTAAAGAATAGCTCGTAATCACTTTAGGTTATATGTAAAAGTCCTGGGTTATTAAATATATAGCATCACTGCCACTTCTTCTTTATTAATTATTTCCTTTTGAATAGTGATCTGTGAACCCAGATGTCTGAAAGTGAAAAATCCTAGCTGTGGCATCTGGGTCCTCCACAGACTCCAAAAGTAAGTCTGTTATTGGTATTTAAACTGAAACAAGCTCTGTTTAAGTATTTATACTGCCTTTGGCTTGCTGTATTATTGTGCATTTATTAATAAGTTAGTGTGCTTACATTTGGACTGAGAAAACTCTGTACATTTTGGAAGAAATCCTATCCTCATTGAAGTCAATAGGAGTTTTGCCATTTACTACAAGAGCACCAGGATTTCATCCTTTTCAGTTTTTATTTTCACAGAGGCACATAGAAGCTCTTCAAAAATCTTCCTGTTCTCCAAGCCTTCATTATAGAATCACAGAATCATACTGGCTGGAAAGGATCTCTGGATATTGCCTAGTCCAATCCCCTGCTAAAGCAAGTTTCCTACAGTGGGTTGCACAGGTAAGCATCTGGGTGGGCTCTGAGTATCTCCAGAGAAGGAGACTCCACAAGCTCTCTGGGCAGCCTGTTCCGGTGCTCTGTCACCCTCAGACTGAGTAAGATCTTTCTCATCTTCAGAATTCATCCATTAAAAGAATAATAATGATAAATTAAAAAAAAAAAAAAAATTGCTAAGGGAAAAGGTTAAGCTAAAGGAAAAAAAAAAAGATCTGGCTTTATATTGTCAGCACACGCATAGATCTCTGAATTGGACTGGTGCACAGAACCATAGAACTAAGACTCTCAAATGACTCACAGAATAGGCAGACACAGGTAAAGGTTACTGAACTATAAAGGTTTTGTTCCAAAGCTACATTCAGGATCTGTCGGGCTCACAGCTCTTCCAGATCTCTCTTGCTAAAAGCAGACTTGTTCCATGTTACCGTGGACCTTCCCATTCGTGTGTTTGCACTTCTACTCCTTCCAACAGTACATGGAAGCTCCAAGTATTCATAGATAAAGATGTACTATTAAAGAAAAACTGAATTTGGATCTTCGAGACCAAAATTCACCACATACTTTGTGAGTTCTTAAGTCTTTAAAAAAGACAAAAATTTTAGAAGTAAACTCTCTGCACATCTAAGAATAATTTATCATGGACAAATTCTAATAGGAAACAAAATGTTTAGAGAATTGAGCTCTTTTTCTTTAATTTTAAGTCATTATTAAAAAAAAAAAAAAAAAAGAGAGACTAAAAAGTGCTGGGAAGACCTCTGTGTACATTTCAGTGCCCTGGCTATTCTGCCAAAGAAATCTAGGGCAAATTTATTTTAGTTAAACATTTATTTGGTGGCCACTGTTTCTACAATGATTGTTTTTCTGTCCTCACCATGAACCATTTCTTTCTCTGAATGCAAGTAAATGTCATAATATTCATCTTCAAAGTGCAAGGAAATACTGTTTGTTAAAGATAAATTACATAAAATACTAGATTTCACAGTTCAAAACATTGGGTTTTGCAGCCCAGTATAACTTAAGCCATGAACTATTCCCACTGCTCTGTAGTGAATTATGAAACATATCAATCCCTATTACTTCGAAGAGAAGAAATAATAATATGCAAGGTAAGCAGCTATATTTTTTTTCTCATGGTTCAATGCTTATTCACTTGGAATAGAACAAAAGTTTAGTCAAGCAGCCAAGTTACTGAGGTAGTTCTCCATGTGCTCACTCTTAGCTTGCAACAAATGAAACTTAACATCAGGTTAAGTTCCATTTCCTTATAGTACAGCTTACAAACACTGACAAATTCATCAGCTTAGCTGACATAAGTTCTTCAATTATTTCAGAATACACTGAACCAGAGTAAATTGAGCTTATATCTGAATTGAAAGTTGAGCTCAAATACTAACTTTTAATTTTAATAAAATTTTGGTTTTCCAACTGGTTAAAGACTTCCAAAATGTAACAGCATTTGGTCCTTATGATCTATCTTCACATTTACTGCTGCTCAAAGCTGCACACTGTAACCTTTCCAGACAATTCACAGTTCAAAGATCTGTGTGTTTGAGATTATTTTAGCTCTATTTTTCTAAGCTACAGGGTACTTTGATTACAGAAATATGCCTGGCTCATGTATTTTACATTTCAACTAAATATTTCCTTTTTTTTTTTTTTTTGTCTTGACAGATTAGTCTTAACCTGGTCCCACAAACTGAATACAAACTGGGATTAAAGAGTTTAAGGTGTAGCTCTGATTTCAATCTGTTTTAAATGAATCCAGTTTGTGCACACCAAGACAGCTTCACAATGAGAATCTAAGCAGAGTGAGGGGATTTCTACCTTAGAAACACATGCTGGATTGAAACTGAAAAATTAATGCAGTTGTATCTTTAGATCATCTGAAGGGATTCAGTGCTTTTGATGAACTTTCTCCACTGATTGTCAGTTGGAGACCCAGTAGCTAGATAAGGCACCTTAAGTTGGGTATCATGAGTACCTACCTGCATCACTGCCCTATTCTCATTGCCTGTCTCTTCCTCATAATACAGACAGCTAGAATGACAGCTTAAAGGCACGCCTTGTAGCTCTTCTTATCTCTTAGTAATAGCTTGAAGGTGTGTCCTGGATCATTTCTTAACCCCAAAACGCTGTTAGCTGTCACCACGACAGTTTAGTAGTTTCTTTGCTTCCTTGACTCTGCTCAGACATTTGATTATTGCTTTTTTTTCATTTCTTTGATTTTACTTTGTGCATTTTGGAAAGCACAAGGCAGACAGTGCTCTTTTGTTAAACATGTAAGATTAAGGATCATTTAAAGCTGAGTTTAATTCAAGAAATCAGTATGTTATCACTCTTGTTATAATCTCCAAAGAAACTGAAAAAATAATGCCTTCCAGTTACCTTTGTAAGAAGCAGAGCTTAGCCTTTGCTCAGGACTTTTTCATACGTATGAGCATGAAACACAGGGCTATGCCCACAGGTAAAATATTTGATTAAAAGCAAAAATAGTAGGTTCTTCACATTAACTTACTAAATTATCTAGTAAGAGAGGTTGCCACTGCATTTTTGTCTCTCAGCTGAGGGTTAGGAGCAAAGTCAGTTAGAACGTGCCCGGACAGAGTGGTCTGGAAACCCTGACTACCATTTCCTGGACAATTGGTTTAACTCTCCAGACTGCTATACAAGTCTGATGCTTACTCCAGCTGTACTTTTGGATGAAACTGCCTGTGACTGCTGTACTTTGTGATGAAATAAATGCTGTCCATGTGTGTTAGAGGTGCTGAGAGAGCACTGATTGAACTGATCTCCCAAAGGAGCTGACATAGACATGCCTTGTTTGTAAATCATAAACAGTCTTACAGCAGAGACAGGCACTGAGAAACCAAGGTGCTGATACTTCAAGGAACATACAAGATTTTCAGCACTGAAGTAAGTTTTCACTAAAATAATAAGCGCTCACAAAATCTCAGGTGCCAAAATAAGATTTATATGAAACTCTCTGATGAACTCAGTTACCTTAAAATCCCAACTGCACTGCATTTCATATGCCCAAAGGTCTTAGTTTTTACCTTGCCCTTTGAGAGCAAATGGACAAAATTCATACCCAACACACTTCTGTGCATGGTGCTATGTATTATTCCCCAATACAGTATACATGTCGAAAATAACTAGGTTAGTTGAACACTGGGAATTAATAATGTATGAATATTTCTGAAATTCACACCTGGATTGCTTTGCTAAAGAAAATAATATAGTTATTTGTTAATAGCATGATTTTTTTTCCTATTCTGAAATAGATTTAAACCAACTCCACTTTTGTCAGTGGTATTAATGCATTAAATTGTTTTCCTAGTTAAAATGCTTGTAATGTCTGAGTAAAATTGAAGCAGTGCTATAAAACTGATTAATCAACAGTACCTAAAGACAAAGACTGTTCTTCTCTACGAAGGTAATTTTGTTATTCATATCAATTAGAGCATACACAAGCTGTAAAGCAACAATTCCTTCTGTGTTTAAGAGTAGTTTTACATGACTAACTTCAATGTATTTTTTTGTTTTTCTGCTACTAAGTCTATGAGCTCATTGCCACGCAGCAAACATATTTATTATACTGTCCAAAGGTTGTAGCCAACAGAGATATGTTATGAGCAAAGTTCAGATATCTGGGATCCTAGTTATAAAAGCTTGGTATTTTTTGTTGCTTCTTTATAATCCAAATGGGTTCAGATAAAACAGCTTCTTTATAACTTCTCTGATAAGGACTGGGATAAACAGGAGGTACAAGCAGACACTGGTTTCAGGCTTGAGTTCATTCACTTACTGACACCAGTTTTAACCTACATGCACAATACTGATAAACAGTGGTAGAGTCAGCACTGTTGATAAGACTACTGCTCCCTGTACAAACACTGCACAGATTTTGCAGTTGGTAAAATTCGTAAGAGTGCTTGTCAAAAGTTGTTTTTGGCTAAGAACCAACTACAGTACTTGCATCTACACAGTCCATCCTATCTGAGCTCGAGTCCATAAAGTAGACAGGAAATACAAGGAGACAGTTTTGCAGTCTCTTCAGTAGAAATGAATCTGAAGCATCTCATCATTTTTCTACAATTAACTAGAGATCATAAATACTTCTCTCACTTTATTCACCACTGGTTGATTAGACTATGAAGAGAAAAACAAACAAGCAAGCAGAAAAAGAACAATAAATTTAGTCAAGAGAGTGAAACAGCAGGTATACACTCATAGGCAGCTCTTTTAATATACACACTCCTGACTAAGAATGTAAAGAAAACAACTGACTTTTGTTTCACTGCCAGATAATGGCCTCAGAGTTACCAGCTAACAGTAGAAAAGTATACATATCTCATGATTATTATGTCCATTTTCCTGTTTTCAGAGATGTCGCTGTGATACCAGCTAATTAACCCCAGGACCGTAATATACTATAGGTAACTGGTAATGAAATCCTTCTGCTTTTAAAGAACAGGTTCTCTTTCATGACTCACAGAATCACAAAATTGTAGGCGCTGGAAGGGACCTCTAGAGATCATCTAGTCCACCCCCTTCCTCCTCCCTTCCAAAGCAAATAAGGGCTGCTGTGTAAGACTATGATATGGCCTAACTTAATTTCAGTTATGCATCTGCCCCACTACCAGTACTCTATCATTATGCACAGACAGCGTCAGTGCATGGTTCATTTATTTTACCCCCAGGTGGGAAGGAAATGCATAAATACGAGTAACATAACCTTGTGTTCCACACCACCCCAAAGGATCTCTGGAGTATGCTTGTCCCTGGAGGTGTTCAAGAGATGTTTAGATTCATACTGAGGGACACAATCACAGTTTAGTGGGGAAATACTGCTGGTAGGTGGAAGGTTGGACTAGGTTATCTTGAAGGTCTTTTCCAACTTCAATGATTCTATGTTTCTGTGATCAGGCAATGGATTGCTACAGGGAAACACCACAGAGAAGTGTTGTGGTGTTCTTTTTCTAGAATCAATTCCAGCAACAAGCAGTTATTTATAATTTCTACCATCAGTTAAAAATAAACGATTCTTGAAGCAATTGGGATTTTAGTAAAGATATACTGTAAATGTTGCACTGAATATTTTAATTAAAAAGAACTAACCTGAATTACTATGCTGTTGGTAACACCACACTGCAACTTAAGGTGAGAAAGTATTTTCAAGACTAAACTATGTCCTTTTATTCTGAAAAGGAAACATATTCCAAATTATTTCAGAATACAGAGGCATTACAGGCATTTTAAATCATCGAGACAGCTAAAGAGTGTTTTTGAAAGCTGCATCTTTCATATTTAGAGCATGCAAATATAAGATTTATTTTAACTTGATATGAACTTAGGCCAAACATTTTGTAAATTCGTGCCATGAACTTTACATTTATTCCATATTTTTGGAAGTTTCTACAGTGTTTGTATAGTTATGTTTTTAATTGATGTTTTATTGTTTGTTTTTCATAGGTTCTCTTGCCAAAAGTGTTTTTTTGACAGTTATTAGTAGATAGATCCCCTTAACTTCTTCCATATTGATTTCTGGCTGTAATAGAACTCCAGCAGCCAAAATGTACGCAAGAAAGTCTATGGCAGGAAGTTGAACACAGAATGGTTGATCCTCTTTATTGGTTAGATCACAGAATCATAGTGTGATCTAGGTTGGGTAAAGGTCTCAGAAGGCTGTCTGGTCCAAACACATCTCAAAGCAGAGTTGACTATGAAGTTAGATCAGATTGCTTGGGGCCGTGCCCAGCTGACTTGAATAATCTCCAGGGACAGTGATCCTGCAACCTCCATAGGAAATCTTTGATGGTGTAATAGCATGTGATGTTGTAACTGCAATAATGGACAAGAAAAAGACAATGATGTCATCTACATGAACTTCAAGAAGGATTTTGACATGCTTCCTCACAATATCTTTCTTTCCAAATTGGAAAGATTTGTATTTGATGCATGAGGAACTGGTTGCAAGTTTGTACCCAAGGAGTAGTGGCCAATGGTTTCACGTCAAGATCGACATCAATGATGAATGGTGTCCCTCAGGGGTCAGTACTGGGACCAGTGCTCTTAATATCCTTGTCAATGACATTGACAGTGTGATCAAGTATAAATTTGCAGATGACACCAAGCTGTGTGGTGTGGTCAACATACCCAAGGGATAGGATGCCATCCAGAGAGACCTAGACAGGCTCAAGAAGTGGGCCCAGGGGAACCTCATGAGGTTCAACAAATTCAAGTGCAAAGTCTTGAACCTGAGTCATGGCAACACCCACTGTCAATACAAGCTGGGGGAAAAAAAGACAGAGCACAGCCCTGCTGAAAAGGATTTCATGAGCCAGCAATGTGTCCTTGTAGCCCAGAAAGCCAATCACATTCTGAGCTGCATCAAAAGAAGCATGGCTTCAGGTTGAGGGAGGTGGTCCAGCCCCTTTTCTCTGATTAGACCTCACCTCAAGTACATGTCCATATACCGACTCCTCAGTACTGGAGAGACATGAACCTCTTGGAGAATGTCCAGAGAAAGGCCACAAAAAATGGCATAAGGGATGGAACACCCCTACTATGAGGGCAGGCTGAGCACTGGGGCTGTTCTACCTGGAGAAGATTCTCAAGTGACCTCACTGCGGTCTTTTGGTATTCAAAGGATGGCTATAAGAAAGGAAGGGGGCAAATTCTTTAGCAGGGTCTGTTGTGATAGACAAGGGTTTCAAACTAAAAGAGGGGAGATTTAGACAGGATATGAGCAAAATGTTTTTTACAGCAAAGGTGGTGAGGCACTGGAACGGGTTGCCCAGAGCTACAGTGGATGCCCCGTCCCTGGAGACATTCAAGGTCAGGCTGCATGGGGCTCTGAGCAACCTGATCTAGCTATTGCTGTCCCTGTTTGTTGGAAAGGAGTTGGACTAGATGACCTTTAAAGGTTCCTTCCAACTCAAACAGTTCTGTGATTCTATGAAATCTGTCATATCATTTGATTGAACTCCCTATGAAAGGCACAGCACTTCAGATGGGTTCTCTCTTTCTTGAAACAGTCACTTACAAGACAAATGATTATAGTTAGAGCTGCACAGTGCTGATTCATGCTTAGCTTGTCTAACAGTTCCTCTTCTGGAAGGCTGTTTTTCTGTCAAGTTATTCTCCAGTCTGTTCTATTATACAGTCGTCTCCTACTTCAGATACCGGGTTCTGTAATTGCCTTTGCTGAATTTCCTGTGGTCCCAGTTCTCTAGCTTGTCCAAGTCCTCATTTGCAGCCCTGCCCTGCAGTGTCAGTCCTCCCACTCCCCTCTATTGGTTCTCACTCGTGTACTTGCTAAGAGTGCGTTCTGTTCTGTCCTCTCAAATTGTTCACGAAGACCAAGGGGGTGAAATTGATTTAGCGAATAAACCCCTATAATGGGAAAGCTCAGTGAAAATGAGCATGGCGAATGTACTCATGAAGCTTAGAGAATAGTGCAGGATGGGGCTAATCACAGCTGTCTAAGAGCCCGACTTTACCTCGACAGAGAGAGGGCCCAGAGGGTGGCCTTTGTTTTGGAGAGAAGAGCTATCAGCAGCTGAATGGGTAAACCGATGGTGTGAATGTTTCTACTGAAGTTCATCAGAAGAGTGTAAATTCCTTCCTGTATTTGTCAGACTAGAGTAAGTGGAAATGAATAGGTGGCTTACACCTCACGAGTGACAGCTGAGCATAGAGACTGCTAATGAGAATAGAAGTTGTACTGTAATTCAGATGGATATTGTATTGTGCTTGTTTTGTGATTTCAGTACATACATCATGTTCTAAATCAAAATCTTGTGTGAAAATCAAAACTTTGTGTAAAGTCTCTTAGACAGCGTTGAATAGTTCTGGGCTGGGTATTGAGCCACAAGGAAAGTCGCTAGTAACAAACTGTCAATGGTAGACTACACAGTGGACTAACTGCTGTCTGAAGCTTTACAGCCTAGTCAACCTTACATGAAGACTCAGAACGCATCTCCCCAGCTGGGTATCCAGTTGCTATGAACTCTATTTTGAAATCGTGCTGCATGCTAAGTAAACAATAGCTCCTTCCTGACACAATGCTAGCTTTCTTTGACTTCTTAAGAAGTGTCTGAAGACTAATTAAAATCAACATTAAAAATAGATACCTCCGCAAGCAGCTTTAAAAAAAAAAAAAAAAAAAAAAAACAACTTTTGGATGCAAGCTCATCCCTGTGTGCTTTTTAAACTATGCAGTGTAATAGCTGATATTTAATATCGACATTAGTTGCTATTGGTGTGGAAAATATTTGGGCATGATCTTATTACACAGTCATCTAACATGGTTTCCCAAAATGAAAATAAAAACATTTCAAGAAGATTTCTGCCTGTTCTGCATTGTTATTAACAGCATGACTTTGTCGCCAATGTTTCTTTTGTTTTAAAACTTCTAAAAATGTCTTTAAGTCTCTCAAGTACTTTTTTCTCATCTCATTTTTTTTTTTTTTTGATATCATTCTTCTCCTTCTAACTTCTCAGTCCTAGCCACTGCTGTCAGTTTTCCTTTTTCACTTATTTGTTTCCACTTCTATTTGTTCCCATGTACTTGTTCCTGTTGCATTTTCAATCCTGTATGACTTTCTGCACTGTGACTTCCCAGGACTCAGTATGCTATAAAAATAATGTCAGTTATATAATACCACTAACACTCTTCTATCTATATTTAAAACTAATTGGCTCATAATTTTTCCCTAATTTTAAGATTGGAAAAAAATGATACCTCTGTTGTTTTGCTCAAATCTCCATAAAAGTGCTTGCTTTCTTCTTAATCCAAAACCAGAGAAATGGGTTACTCTTTTAAACATCATTGACAGTAGAAGTTCTGTAGAAGACATTTATAGTCACTGCCATGCTGAGATGGAGAGAGTTTAGTCTAAAGACAAGTCTGTAGCAGCCTTATGTGACTCTAACTGGTCTGCTTCTGCTGTCTCTACTTATGTAAGGCCTCACAGAAGTAGCAAGCTGAATGTGCCCTCAATAGCTACTAGCCTTTAATCTCCATTTATTGGGGGTGGGTGAAGTCCTCTTTCCAGTCATATGTTAGTCATGCAAGTAGATTAATTATGATACTGAACAACTAGAAACTGAAGGCAAGGAACAGAATGTTATCATCAGTTCACGCAGACTGCTGCCTGTCTTTACCCAGATATTCATTTGAACTGATGGATGCCCTCTACTTCCAGTTACCATCTAAGTTTCTCCTACAGTACATCCAAGAGTAATGTATGGGCAATGAATGTATGCCTGTGCTACAAAGTCAAGGTGCAGTGCAATTCACAAAAATATGCACTCTGAAACTTGTTAGATGGATAGATTTTTGTGCTTACAGTACTTCTAATCTCAAGATTAATTGTAGAATAAGGAGTACCCACAATGTGAGGACAGCATTATGTTATGAATGTTCAAATTTTTCAGGACAACAGGTTTTTAGCTGTCCAATTGTGACAAAACAGAATTTTTATTTTTTTTTATTTTTATTTATTTATTTTTTTTTGTAATGAACAGAAATTGTTTACCAGTGTGAGATTTTGGCCATCTTACTCTTTTGGTAAGCAGAGAACAAAATATCAACTAAAATGAATGATTAAAGATAGTATCTGTATCTCTAACCCAGAAAAATGCAAATAAGTGGTTACTATGGCCAAGCAAAGCAATTAGTATAATTAACTGTATCACTGTTTGCCTGGACATATTCTTGTATGGCAATACAAGTACTGTTGAAGACTATTTTGAAATAAATCCAGGACTAGAACTAAGCAAAAAAAGTAAGATACTATGATCCAGTCTATAGGAATTTCTTAGCATCTTTGGAAATGCTGAGGAGCACAGACACAGTTCATTCCTGTGTACAGTCACTTCATAGGATTATGATAAGGAATGCTGCTGATAATGTCTATAAAGACAAAACAGAACACCCTTCTTCATATATTGCATCATTTATTAGTATTTCTTAATTTAAGTGGATGGTTTCTTCCTTAAAAAAATATTCATTTACTGAAATTGGCAGTCAATTTACATTCTGCTCCCAGCTCTCTTTTGCATAACTGCTTGTGATTTACAGTAGCAATTATGTACATTATTATTCATATCTTTAGTAATTGATGGGGATAAAATGTAAGAAGTCAAAATGTGAATTAGTAACTATTACTCACAGTAACTATTTATGCTTACCAAATTCAAGGCACAGTCTCCCAGTTTTTCTGGCTCTGTTCCACAGCTTCAACTACTTTCATTTATTCTGCCATACTGTTACACAGTTTATCTTCAGTGATTCATACCCTGAAATACACATGGCTTAAGATTATCGATTCCAAGGAAAGGTTCATGTGAGAACCATCACATACACTAGCATATCTAGCATAAGCTTGTTTTCAGTAGACCTCATTATCAAATCATCCTTACCTTTCAAGCTTGTTTGCAAGGATCCTTTTCTCAAGTGACTGTTTTATCAGGTGTTATATCACACTTGAAATTTGGCCTCAATCCATCTGGGCAAACAGACTTAATTAGCACACATTAATGTTTCACCATCTCCTAAGAGGAAAAAATTAAACAATTGGATAAATATACATTTCAAAAGCAGCTGCAAACTTCTTACACACTGAGTCTTTCCTAGAGCAGGCATTCTTGAGTGTTGCCAATTATCAACTCTCCAACTTTAGATGCAGCTGAGAACAAAAATGCAGAATTTGATTTTTTATCATGAGCTTGCTTTTACTTTGATAGAAAATGACAATCATCACTTTACATGGTACAAAGTATTACTAGCAGCTAATTCTACATGAAATTTTTCTGTCCAGGTTAAAAACAAGCCTTGAAGACAAACTTTTTACTTAGTTCACAGAAGAAGATGCCGTGTGAGTTGAAAAGATCTTAGAGAACTATTGGTATCATAGCATTGAGTCTGAGCCCTACTCCTCATTTAACACTTAAATTGGGGGTCAAGCTTTCATTCTCAACTCCAAATATAGAAGTTTTCAATTAATATTAAAAACCATAAATGAAAGTAAATTTATCAAGACTGGGCTGTCTCACACCCGTGCTTTAAAAAGGCATCTATAGAATAGTCTTACTTTAAGGCAAATAATATGGTAAATAAGTTTGATGTGACAGCAGTAAAGAGAAAAAAATGTTAGTCTGCTTGAAAGGAACTGAGAAAAAATGGGGACACGGTATCAGGAAGACAGTTTGGCATTTAATATGCACATTAAGCTGGATTTGTCTAAGAGAAAGCTAGAAAGCCTATACCACCTAAAAACCCATTAAGCCATGAAGTTTTATGTAACTTCAAAATCTATATCAGAGCATTAAGTACATTTTTTGTTCTGAAATTTCCTGGTCTTATTCTGTCAAAGCCAAGGTCAAAGGTAGAGCAGGTTAGAGCTCTGAATGAGTCTCATAACTTCATAGCTAATGCAACAGAAATGTGTTGTTTGGTTTTCTTGGGAAACTTAAAATCAGAGCAAAAATTACTTGTTCGTTTAGTTAGTAGAAACATTCCCTAATCTCTTAAAGATCTTACCAAGCTTCTGAATTTTCAAGAAAATAATTATTTTTCATATTTTTATTCGATTTTCAATTCTATTGCTATTTTGACTGCTCTCAAATATATCCATACATATATACATATTTGATTCAATTGTTTATTTTTACCCTTTCATGAATTCTAGAACCCAACAAACCTACAGCCTGACTTTCAATCTAGCTGTTTTGTGGGAAGTTACAGCAGCTTTTCTCTCATGTTCGCTGACACTGCAACTGGGGATGTGACTGAAGTGGAAAATGGTTTAAGTGAGCACCTAATACAATATTTGGAGACTGTGGGTGTCAGAGCAGGCTACCAACTGAAGTACATACCTAAGGTCTCCAGTGTGATTGCACAATCCACCGTGAAGTCTGTGCAATTGTATCTTTCTTATTGTTTACCCATGCTATCTAATTTAAAGCTACTATGTTTACACACTTGTTTCTATTCAATTCATATTTACATTCTAATTTTTATTTTTATGGATATATATTTCAGTGGAATACAGATCTCAAATAATTTCATATTTGCCAGTTACTTAGTAAGTCTTAATAGGCAAAAATATATTTTAATGCTTCAAAAGATTCCTGATGTTTTAGAGGTATTGCACATTGTGTAATTCTTTGAGTAAGAAAAATGATAAGAATTATTCAAAGCAAACACTTTAGGGTTCAGATAAACAGATAATGCTCAAGACCACACTGACATGTTCAGCTGAAAGATCACCCTGACACAGAACACATGAAAGAAAACGAACCATTTCCATGAACCATTATGACCATTTGCATGAATGTGACCTCAAGCTCATCCTACCTTTTCCATTCCTCTGCATTATCCTATGTAACACAAACAAGTGCTGTAACAACCTGTCAGCTAAGCTTCAAATCAATTTTCTTTGAACAGAAGGGAAACCGAAGACCTAAGATCATCTAGTCCAACTCTCTGACATTGTTAGAGCTAAGCAAAAGTTTAAGTATTAATGTGGACATTGTCCAAACATTTATTGAACACTGACAGCCATGTCTCACTAACCACCTCTTTAAGAAGCCCGTTCGGATGTTTGACCATCCTCATAGTAAAGTAATGTTTCCCAGTGCCCAGTCTGACCCTCCCCTGGTGCAGCTTTGTGCTGGTCCCATTCTACCATCATTTGCCAGGAGCAGAGCACCTCCCTCTGCTTCACCTCCTCAGGAGCTGCAGAGAGCTGTGAGGTTGACTCTCGGCCTTTTGTTTTCCAGACCAACAACACAAGTAACATTGGCCTTTCCTCAGCTCTGTCACAGCTCTATTCCCCTCCTCTGGATGCTTTCAAGTATTTTATTTTCCTTTTTTATGTAGTTGAACACAGAAGTCCATGTAGTATTCAAGGTGAGACCATACTAAAGCTCAATGAAGAGGAATAATCACCTCTTTTGATCAGCTGGTTGTGTTCAATGCAACCCAAAATTCAGTTTCCCTTGTCTTTTACATTTTTACATTAGTCAATGGTGTTGTTAGATATAGTCAAGATGGTGTTGTTTTCCAGTGAAACATCTAGAAAAGTCACTGTGTACCACTCTGAGTGGGAATGAAGTCTGGTCCTTAGAAAGAAAAGCATTACATTGTCTCACACAACATCCTTTTCTCTAAATTGGAGAGATGTAGATTTGATGGATGGAACACTTAGTGGGTATAAACTGGCTTGATGGTGGCCCTTCAAAGTTATGGTCAACAGCTCAATGTCCAGGTGGAAATCAGTGATGTGTGGTGTTCCTCAAGGGTTGATCAGCTCAATGTCCAGGTGGAAATCAGTGATGTGTGGTGTTCCTCAAGGGTTGATTTTGGGACTGGCACTATTTAGTATATTAAATATTAAATGTGTTAAATATTTAACATCTCTTTTGATGACATGGACAGTGGGAACGAGTGCACCCTCTGCGAGTTTGCAGATGGCAGATACCAATCTGGGCAGTGAGGACAACATGCTAGAAGGAAGGATGCCATCCAGATGGACCTTGACAAGCCTAAGAAGTGGGTCTCCTATAATCTCATCATGTTCAATAAGGCCAAGCGCAAGGTCCTGCAGAGAAGCTACTTCTGTGCTCCAAATGTGCCAAACAGGACATGAGATTATTCTCTGTCCCAATCAGCGTAATTCAGTCACGCTATTAAAACTTCCTTACTCTCAACAACAGGTGGATTCCATCCATCCAGATCTTCTATTTTAATATGGTCTCAAGCTGACTGTAGAATCATGCCCAATAATTTTTGAAGTGTCTGTTGACTCATAAAAAAGGACTACTCTACACATGAAAACTGCCTCCCTTTTGTTCAAATCAGTCTCATAAAATTTAAACTCTTCTGAATTTAATGACGAATCTGTCACTAACTTCCATTAGGGTCATTTTTTCTCTTTCCGTTGAAAATAATGCATGCAAATTTTTCAGAAAATATTATCTAAAATTGATCGTGAAATAACTTCTTAATATTTCAGACATAGCGTGGTAGTGAAGCATTCTTCATTCATTCTTGTACAGAATTGATAGAACAGAGTAGTGGTCTCACTGCAGTAAATAATTCATAGTGAGATAATGGATTACATACAATGTGTGTACAAGCACTTTGGTGATACAGATGTTCAGAAGTATGCAGGAATTAAAGTTAAATTAATTTTGCGCACATACAGGTGGGTGTGCATAAGTGGTGCTCAACATCTTCATCAACATGAAGATGACTGGCTGTCTCAGTACTTAGAATCTATTCTTAACATACAAGTGAAACACTTGGTTAACTACATCTTTATCTAGCAGTAGTAGGGCCTTATGATTTCCCCATTACCTTATTAAGAAATACAGAAAAAAGTACTGTAATAATAATTTTTATGAAAATCCATAGGATAAAATTTGGAACCATGTTTATTCAGTCTTTTTAGCCACTGGTTTAGACATTGCTGTTTTGAAACCAAAGTACACTATACTGGTAAACCTCAAAGCACGTTTGTGTAGAGCATAACAGGAATAGGTTTTGCACTGAGGTAGCTGAGCTGATACTAAAAATCTAACATGAACATGGCCTGAATGTGTTTTATGTGGCTTAGACTGCATGTAAAAGTAAAGTATATGAAGCAGAAATCTCCACCTGCCCAGAAATACCATTTTACATGACAGAGAAGGGAAAACTTAAGAGTAGTCTGAATGCTGGGAAAAGAGCTTAGCACAGAGTCTGGGTTGGGAGGTGCTACTTACATAATTTCCTGAATGTGACCAAGCTCTGGGTCAAGAGTGAGTGATTTTCAAAAAGAAAAAAATCATTCTACTGAGTATATTCTGTCTTTCATTAGCTTTACTGTCAGTGAGTTCCTGACAGGCACATGCATCCATTTGTGCAAGGTTGATGGTGCAGTCAGATCCTTATAGTGCTAATTATGAAAGTTATTTTTGCTTTAAGGGACCTAAGATTCAAAATGAATCTGTAGCACAAATAACAAATAGCCAAACAGATACTGTATATATATATATATATATATATATATATATATATATGTAGAACTTTCTACACAGTATTAATAACACACCTAATACATTTTTCTGTTGTTCCTTAAATATATGGAGTGAAATTCTGGCCCCAGTGAAGTCAATGGGAGTTCTGCCACTGACTTCAATAAGGACTAAATTTTCCTTAAGTGCTGGTGTGATTTTCATCCTGTCTTTGCCCCTTCAATACATGTGATGACAAAACCCTGTACTTTAATTCCAAGGATGGATCAGCACCTTGCAGCAATTAAAACTGCTGTAGTATACCATCTTTTTCCAGTATTGCCTAAAAGACCATCATGCAATAACACTTTTTGCTTTCTGCTATGTAAATCTCTAAGATTTACCAGAGACCAATTAAGGAGCAAAATGTTTTACTATGGTTTAACTTAAAATCTGTCTCTAAATTAATCTCAGTGAGTGAAATTATGTATGCAAACATCTCAGTAAGGAGCACACTTGTTGCACCTATATGAAGGTAAGATTTGGCCATTCACTATAAACAGAACTGGCATTAAAGGACATATACATACATATGAACACCCAAGAGTATTGGAATTAGAGAACAAGTTGTACTGAAAATGTGACAAGCAAGCACATGTTGTAATGATCACTGCCATTGTTTGCACTGTGACTTTAAATTTCATGCAAATGACCGATGGCAAATGCCAGAAAATACTTTTAGGGAATTTATTCTGTTTGTAAACACAGACAAGATGTAAAATCTTTAACAAGAAAGATATAATGATTAACAGTGAAGTCTAACATTGCAAGGCTTTTAAGAAAAAAGAACAAACATGAGACTAGCTTAAGCCATGGACCTCACCTTCAAAAAGATGCTGAACACTGCTACAGTGGGAATTAGAAAGTTCAATATTCCTGAATAAAAAAACCCTGTAGAATTTAAATACCTGAACTATGAGATGAAGAGAGTTAAGCAATCAAAGCTGTTTTCTGTACTAATCCTTTTTTTTCTTTTAAAAAAAAAAAAAAAAAAAAAAGCTTTAATAAAAATTGTACCTAAAGATTCCAAGTAGGAGTACCTTCCTTAAGTATTATGCATCCCAGTGAATACCTGCATAGACAAGGTCTGAGCCAAAACAACTATTTGGTTAATACTGTGGAAAGTTTGATTTTTATTTGAACATGTAAAATTCACACACAAGTTTGCTAGGATTTTACATGAGCATGAATTAAGACCACAAAAATATCACCAGATCTACAGAATGCGTACCTGTTCAGACACCCGTGGTGGCCATTAAATTCTGCAGAAAGCAAAACATCTTTCTTCACATCCAGCTTGTAGGGCTAAGGCCAGAATTAGTTAATTGAAATGAAGAATAATCATGAATAATTTTAAAAACCTTTTAAATCATTCACTTGATCTTTTCAGAAACAAATAGATGACTTAGAAAGTCTTTTGCTACATCTTCTTTCATGTGATTTCACTCACAAATTAATCAGTTTACCCACTATCACTATGTATTGTTCTACTATGCATCAGAAACATTCAACATTTCAAGACACAGAATTGTCACTGCATATGGGACTTTATTTTTCCCTCAGAGAAAACTAATCTCAGTATTTAAAAAAGTCTCAAAGGTACTTAAAAAAAAATCTCAAACTTCTTGCCATACATGTAAAATTTTTAGAAATTCAATATCTTCTGCTAGAAATAGAACCTTTTGAATCTAAAGAACTGAAATTGTTAAAATTCTATTCTGAAGCTAATTACTGCTTTTTCTGTAGCAATTATCGACCTCTTCATTAGTCCTTCTCTCCAACTGCCATGGATTCCACTAGGAATTCTGCCACTGAATGCCTAAGTATAGCTTCTTCCTAGGTGCTTCTTCATTAAATTTAATTTAGAACTGGAAGTGAATCTCATAAACATCCTCAGTTACCCTGATTTGATCAACCCTGCAGACCTATTTCGGTGCACACATGCAAGAATCCCGTGGAATGTGACTAAAAAAAATCTTTTCAAATGCTACTGGACATCCAGTCCAAGTGACTACTCTAGAACTCATCTTACATAATAGTTCTGCCCTTAAGATCTGCTTGATGTGCATACTGGGTCATCAGTACCAATGTTTCACTTGTCAGATCTACTCCAGCTGTGCCATGGGTACTGCTAATGTAGAAGGAACATGAGACTCTCCCTACCAGCACAGAACATTTGGTTAACCAATGTAAAATTGTTGTGCAAGTGATTCTTTCCCTATGCTCTGCCCTTGTGAGACCTCACCTGCAGTACTGCATCCAGCTGTGGGGGCCATGGCATAAAGAAGAAATGGAGCTGTTATAGTACATCTGGAAGCCAAAAAGGATGATCAGATGGCTGGAGTACCTGTCCTTTGAAGGCAGGCTGAGGGAGCTGGGCTTGTTCACCCTGGAAAAGAGAAGGTTCCATAGAGACCTCATTGCAGCCTTTCAGTACTTAAAAGGGGTGTATAAGAAATACAGAGAGAGACTTTTTACGAAGGCATGGAAGTAAGAAGACAAAGAGTTACAGCTTTAAACTGAAAAACTGTAGATTTATATCAGATATAAGGAAAAATATCATCAGAGAGTGGAAAGATGCTACAACAGACTGTCCAGAGAAACTGTGTGAGCCCCATCCCAAGAAGTGTTCAAAGCTAGGTTGGACGGGGCTTTGAGAAATGTAATTGAGTGAAAGATGTCTCCACCCCGGCAAGGAATTTTGATCTTTAAAAAACACTTCCATGCCAAACCATTATATGATACTTATACATCTCTGTATGATAGTATACAGCTACATGATACTATACAGCTTTAATATCGGTGGCCTAATTGACATTTCAGATGATATAGTGGCAAAACCTTATCACATAGCACCACAAAAACTGCACAAGAGGGAAACTCAGTCTCACCACTGATACTGAGACTGTATGTACATACCTGTATTGGAGTGTTGTAGTTACTACGACAAAACTCATATGCTTTGTGTGGCCCCTACTGACAGAAATTCTACCTTTTGCTTTGTCCCATTATTTAACAAATCTCAATTTGCTATTTCAACTGGAAAATATTTGTATTTCTGAGTTCTGAGGTAATCCATTTCTCTTCTCCTTGTTATGAGCGTAACTGCCACTTTAACATGCAAGGTGTGTTTTAAAAAGAAGCAATAACTACTCCTATTGCTGAAAGTATTTCACAAAAGCTGTTTCCATGTTCCACATATGTAAACTGCTGAGTTAATAACTAACTTCTTATTAGCAACTATATTAAGGTAATTTTTAAAAATACAGTAGCAGAAGATTGGCACGTGATTTACTAGAATATTTGAAATGAAAGTTTGACAGCATATTGAGAAAATAGGCATAATGCACTAAAAGTATTTCAGACTTAGCCCAGTTTGCCTGAAAAAAAAAAAGTAAATGGTTGCAAATGGTGCAATGAATGTCATGACCCTTCTAGTGAAACTCTGCAGCTCTTGCACCCTTATATTTCATTATTGGTCAGATGGGAGTAATCGCTCTTGCACTCCTTCCTTCTGTTGAAGTAACACACGTGTATTTTGGAGCATCCGGCTAAACATGTGGTTGTTCCTGCCACCTAGTGGCTATCATTCAAGTTAACATAACAGGACGCATTGAGAACACACTTTCAAAGACAAAATAGAAAAAAAAAAGTGCACAAACGTTTATTTTGAGATGATTATTTAGAGTCCTGTTTTGTTTTGGTTTTTTTCCAAGTCTACTACAAAAGACAGCAAAACTCCTGAACTGACTTCAGAAAAAAAAAAAAAATATCACAACAGTGATATACTGATCCTGCAACATGAACAATTCTGAAGACTGTGATCTTTTCAGGATAAGGCAACAGAATTATGTGATTCTTTTTATATCCCCTATCTCTAAAGTAAATTTCATCGTTTAAAACAATAATCCTGAGTTTAGCCAAGCTGGAAAAAGGATGCTCCGCTTATTGTGAGATTTGTCTTCAGTAAAATGTGTTTTCATTCTCCATTTTCAGAATTTTTTAATGTCTTCTGTTTCTGCTGTTGCCACTCATTCATACCCACGTGTTTCATACATTGTCCCTTTTAAGAATATTTACTTAAATATTTTTAAGTAAAAGACCATCACATGTGCTATTAACAGGAATGTAGTACTGCCTTTTTGAACAGCAATTCATTACATGCAATAAATAAACATCGATGACCATAAGAAAACACTGCTGCATTTTCAAGTTTGCACGAGACTGAATTCAGAGAGGACTGGAACTAAGGCATGGAACATGAGTTACTATGCCCAAAATCTTCACTATATAGCGACCTAATAAATGAACCTTATAACAGACAATTTCAAAGGGCCTACCTTATAAGGGCTTTGTTATGACAGACTAAAATGAAAAAGAATATCTATTTTAGTAAGTTTTATAATATTAATATCCAGAAACAATCAAAACAACGGTAAAAGACAGATCCCAGAAGTGTCAGAGATTAAAAGTAGGATGGGTAGTGTCTAATCCTCTGGCTCTCCTCATGTGAGGAACTAATCAAAGCAGTTATAATTTTACATTGTTCTTAGTGAATGCCAGGTTCTTCAGAAGGGGATTCAGTCCAATCAGCATACTGTTCACAGAACCATCATCAGGAAGGGAACATTAAGTGCAGGATGAAGTCTTAAAACTTTCTTTGCCCTTCAGCTGGGGAGATACTCCCCTTCTCTTCTAGCCAGTAACTCTTGCCATCCATGGAGATTGATGGTCAGCCATTTTTTCCCCTGTCAGGGAGTTCAGTGGGGCTCACTGTTATTTTAAAACTCTGACAGAAGAGAAGCTGACAATCCCAGGGAGAGACAGTTAGAAACAGCAGAATATGTCCAGCTTTTGCTCACCCCACACATTGCTATGTTCTACCTCCTGGCAGGCAGCTGGCAGCAGAACTTCATTTATGATACTGCGCTAAACTGTAGTTGAAGAACAGTTTTATTTTCTTTACATTACACTTCAATCTATAAGGAAAATTAATATCCAGTTCTTCACAAGAAATCCAACATGAAAGTGTACTGAACATAGTAAAACGGTCAGACCACCATCTCTTACAATATAAAAATGAGTACATGCAGCCACCTCATCCCATGATTACAGAAGGCTTTTCCAGTGAAAAGTTTCAGTTTTTCATTAACTGTTATTACGGCAAATCACAGTAAAAATTTCCTGAAGAGAAGGCTGAATACTTGGGCCTTTCAGCATGATTTTTCTCATGAAAACATTCAGGCAACATTCCAAAGTGGACGTGCATACATGTATCTCAGACTATATGAAGAGCCTCCTTGTTAATTAGTTTGATATAGAGAAAAGACAACATGAGGCTCAATTTGGGAGTTTCATCTTTGAGGTATTTTCTATTCAGGATTTGTTAAGTGATAAAGTGCTCACAGATTGAAATAATACCTTTTTTTTTTCCATTTTAGTTTATATTATTTTGATTTCTGTCAGTAAGATAAAAGTAAGCTTACTAGAAAGTTGTTAACCTACTTTCAGAATAAATCAGCAAAAATATTTAATGGTTAACTCACGGTAACCAGGTAACAGGGAATATGCTTTATATGTATTTGCCAATGTAGATACTAAGTCTGGGGAAAAAAAATCATACAATTTTTGAGCAAACCAAAGAGCTACCAAAAAAAATGCCACATATGTGCCTGCATAATGCCACAATTCCACAATTCCCTCACTGGCTGCAGAAAAGAAAAACTGCGAAGAAGATCTATACAAAAGGCATAAACAGCAAAATAGCTGTTCTTTCCTTCTGGAAAGAGGAGAGAAAGCTGCATCATCCATTCTGCCCTGCGGGACTATCTACTCATGCCTTTCTTTTCCTTTTCTACCACCAACAGTGGCACAACTTCAAACAGGAGGGACAAACTGCATTCCATCACACTGCCCATGGCCAAGGCACTCTTACAGGGAAGTGGAACACAACTTTAAAAGTCACTCTTGCTGAAAGAGTCAATTTCTGACTGTTCTAGCCATAAGATCATTATATTACAGTTGCCATCAGTACTGTAATTTGAGTATGGCAAGATGTCAATATAAGAAAAATAGCGCTGTGCCTTCAGGAGTGAATTTTGGATTGTAGTCTGAACAGGGATGACTTCAGCTTAAGTTACAGAGAAAAGCACAGTCCCACCCCACATTCTTTTGTAACATATTCATAATCTCCAGATTAATGAGCACAAGATTGCTGCTGATGCAGCACACAGGGCTTCTGAATTGTCACTTGGAGGCAGCACTCTCCCTTCGCACTGGAAAGGCTTGGATGCCTACTTTGGATTCTACATTTCATTTTGAGGATTTAATCTCGCAATAACGTAAATTCTTTACAAGATTTAGTCTTAATTTTGCTCTCTATAAACGTAATACTAATTACCTTCACTCTTACCTAACTGCCCAATTAATGCGATGGATGTGAAATCTGATAATGTAACATCAAGCAACATACGTAAATTAACCTAGTTAAACAGCTTCAAAGCATCCTAGAGAAGGGAAAATTTCAGTATTGCAAGGTTATTTTGTGCTAAATATAGTAGCATTCTACCTTTAGAAATAGCACATGCACCTCTTTAAAGCAGACGAACACTTGGAAGCTGTATTTTCTAGAAACCTTCAATTTTGTCTAGTCTTTTTAGAAGAGTGCCCTAAATTCCCCACCAGTACATCTACACAAAACACGGTACCTGCAAATAAGCAATAAGTATTTGCAGATTAGCACATTTATGTGGGGGAGAAAAAAAAAAAGAAAAAGAAAAAAGCACGGTACAGATGCTTAGCTGCTAAATCACTCTTTCCTTGTGCTGCAGACATTTATTTTCAGGTTTGGAGAGCCTTTCTTAAGACTCTGCCTCCTGTTAGAGGGGTTCAGGCAGGGAATGATGCCTCCTGCAGGAAAGCCTCCACGAGAAGCTGCCTGAAGGCACGTACAGGTGTGAAAACTTAATGTATGCTGCTAGGAAGAAAGCCAAGGCTGGCTTAACACGTTGGTTTTATAGCTGAAAAAAAGCACCAAATGGGAAAACGGTGGCATAGAGAGACTGCATAGGGCATTTCTACATTACTTTATTCATAGAATCATAGAATCCGTGAGGTTGGAGAAGACTACCAAGATCACTTAGTCCAACTGCCACCAGTCTGACCTACTACCCACATCCCTCCGAGCCACGGTTCTTGAACACATCCAAGGATGACGACTCCACCATCCGGGCAGCTTGCTCCTATACTTCACTGTTCTTTTCAGGAGCACTGCTTCTCACACCACGTGTCTTTATCGTGAGCACCTTTATTACACCCAGAACGGGAAATTTAAACCCACACCTCTCCACCCCTCCCGCCCTCAGCACGAGGGACGCGACGCCTCTCGCCCATCGCCGTGCTGATTGGCTGAGCGCCGCCGTCAATCAACCCTAAGGCCCGCCCTGCACGCTAGCAGAGCCTTTGTTTCGCGTGGCGCGCTGGTCTCGGTGTGTTCGGCCGTGCTCCCGCTGCCATTTTGTAGGCTGGCGGAGCGCGGTGGTCTTGTGGTGCTGCTGGCGTCCGGCGTCCGGGTGGCATCGAACTGCCGTTCTGTGGAGGTAATGGCTTTTACACGTCGGTTTCGTGCTCGTGAGTGGCGGTTTTCGCTGTGGGGTCTCGTCCTGTAGCGGCCGCGTGGGGGGAACGGCGCGGTGCGGGCGCAGCCCTCGCTCCGCTGAGCGCCTGCGGTGGTGCTGGAGCCTCGTGCCGGCTGCGGGGCGGGCGCGCGGGGCTCCGCCTCTATTCCGGGGTTCTGCTGTTGGTGTGCTCGGTGATCTCGTTGTCGGGCGTGGTGGCACTGTGTAAATCTTTGTGGGTTCCTCACACCCTGATTTACTCTTCTGGGCTGTGTTGAGGAGAGCTGGGAGCTTTTAGAAAACAGAAGTTTCATTACGTAATGATGTCTTGTTATCTTCTAGAGAGATACAGAGTCTGAGCCTTCTGAGAAGTGTGCCCTGAAAGAACACTCCATGTCGGGTAGGTGAGTGTGAAGGAAGGGCTCACTTTGTAAGCTGTAGGAATAGGTGTGCTGCAGTGTGATGTTGTTATTTGGGGTTATGATAACTGCCCCAAAAAAGCGCTGATGAAAAGTTGTTTCCATCTGTTATGTGTTTCGCTGAGAGAAACAAGGCGCCAAAGCATCAATGATGCGTCTTCTCAGTTTTTATTCTCAGATGTTTTTATCAGGTAGACAAAAGTATATTTTGAAGGTTTAGTTTTCTGTCTTATTATGGGAAATGGTGAGGAATTGAGGGAATTCCTTAAGAAGCTGTTTGCCGGAGCTGGGTTTGGTACTGCTTCTATTGAGAGATTTTGTTTCCGTTGTGTTTTTTTTTTTTTTTTAAACTGTTCTGGAAAAGCTGTGTGTCTGTAGCATCATCTCTTCCTTCTTCAGCACAAGGTGTTCTGGTAAGCTTTTTGGTAGAGTAGAACTAGAATGACAGGGATCAGATTTCTTCCGACCACAGGTTATGTGGCCACTCACTCCTTTATGTCTGCTTTTGATGAGAGCTGCTGTTCTGTTAAAGAGCTTTGCAAACAGTGCAGCTGTATGTAATGGTGTAACACAGCAAGATGAAGTGTCATTGATTTGAAGAAATGATTTGCACTAAAACAAGAGGATGAGAAGAGTCTTTGTCATCCCAGTATTTAGAAGGAAGGAATGGACTAGAAACGCTTCTGTAGATAAATTCTTGTAACTGCAGATCCAGTAGGGCAAAACTCTGGACTGAATCTCCCACGGAGAACGTAGTATTTGAATTTACTATGTAAGTAACCTTTGTGAGATGAGTAGAGGCTGTATATATATACACATATGTTAACATGGTAACATATTTTCATGGTCTTGCACCTCCTCCTCCCTCTCTTATGTATTGTTTTGGAAACTAGACTATAGTCACAAGAGCAACACCAGAGATATTTTTTTTTTTCTTTGAGTATTTCTGGATATCTTTTCACAGAAAAGTAAAAGAGGAAACTGGTAAATGTTAAATGCTTAGTATGCATTTTAGCTGGATCAGTAAAAGGATGCTATTAAAACATTCTAAAAGCTTTCTGTAAGGAATTAGTTGATAAAGTAAAATATGGAAATTTATCAGGCTGATCTTGCTCCTTTTCTTTGCAGACAGAATGGAACTTCTGACTCCCTCATCAGACACAGTAGATATGAATCTGAAGATAATTCATACAGAGTGCAGACGAGAATCCTTGCTTATAGCATTCAAGGGTGAACGCAAGGGAGGGTGTGAACCTGACTACCACATACTACAACAAGAAATACAACGTGTATTCAAAGCAAAAGATAATGTTGACATTGGTGGATCTTGCTTTGTGGAAGACAAAGAAGGAAATTGGTTTAGAGGAAAAGTTTTGGAAAAAAAAGGGCATTTTTTTGAGACCTTCCTCATAGACACTGGGCAAGTGGTAATGGTTGAGGAAGTGCATGTTGCTTCTGCTTGTGATAAATTTTTCCAGCTGCCACCAATGATAGTTTGTGGGATTTTTGCAAACATAGTTCCTCTTAGAGAAAAATGGAGTCCCAAAGCCATAAATTATTTTTCATCACTGGTGGGATTAGAGGTCACAGGTCATGTAGAAGCTGTCACATCATACCAGTTGTTTATTCTTGAAGTACCGAAGATCATCAGTGATGTTCTTGAACTGAACTTAGGGAAACTTGTGGATAGAGATTCCTTTCGTCTTATTGTAGAAATGTTAAAAGTGTTTCCCCCGCAGTTCAGGACACTGCCACAATTTCTGCAACAGAAACTTTCAGTCCAGGAGTTACTTAGTTTTAGTAATCCTGAGAAACCATCAGACTCTTCCTGGTTATTTTCAGATGTTCTTTTTCCGAATCTACCAGCTGACAGTAGGGTAAGTGTAAAAATAACTACCGCAGAAAGCCCAAGTAAATTTTACTGTCAGATACAGAAATGGCAAAAAGAGCTGGAAAATTTGACAGAAGCTATGTGCTTGTATTATGAAGATATTAGCACAAAAAATAATACATTTTCTGATAGTTTAGGACAATTTTGTGCTGCCAAAAGGAAAAATGGACAGTGGCATAGAGGAGTGATAAGGCAGCTTTTACCAGACTTGTCTGTGGAAGTCTGGTTTATGGATTTTGGTAGCATTGAAGCTGTACCATCTAGTTGTGTTAAGAAGCTTCTAGCAGAGTTCATGTCACTACCAATGATTTCATTTCCGTGTGCGCTGTCTTGTTTTGGTAATGATGATAAGGCGGTAATAAAACTTCAGCTGAAAAGGTTTATACAAGCCTTGGCAGGACAAAATTCTGTATATATTTATGTTAACTCATTTGATGCCAGTGCTCACTTGTATTACATTACATTGCCAGGTGAAAATCTTGGAATTAATACTGAGCATCCAGAAAAGTTGAATGAAGGAGCTGCCTTATGTGTCTCACCTTTGGAAACCAAAATCACCAATATTGGTGTAAGCTGCAGAGCACATGCTGTGTGCTTTACACGCAGTTCTCACAAGTCATGTGAGAGTTTTGCTGGAAATAGACAGACAAAAAGCTGCTTACCTGAATGGGGTGAGACTTTATCAAGTCATTGCAAACGTGTAGAAATGCAGATGAATTCTCATCATGCTGCTTTTGTGGTGTATGTCATAAACCCATCCAACTTCTGGATTCAAATGTGTGCGTATCAGAATGAGTTTCAAGCCTTGACAGAAAATATTGCAGATGTGTATAACCAGTGTGGAGCTGAGGAAAGAGTCCTTAAAAACCCAGAACCTGGATTACTGTGCTGTGCTCGGTATAGCAAAGATGGACATTATTATCGAGGTATTGTCACTGAAGTGCTTGATGTAAATGTTACTGTTTATTTTTTGGATTTTGGGAATACAGACCTAGTGCCCTCTTATGATGTGAAAACATTGCTTCCGGAGTTTTCCAGTTTGCCAGCTTTAGCCATGTGTTGTGAACTTGCTTGTGCTTTTCCTGTTGATGATATGTGGGTTAAAAAGGAGAATGATTTCTTCAAAGAGGTTGTATCTAACAGAGTACTGATGTTTCAGGTCATTGGTAAGCATGGTAACAAATACACTGTTAATGCATTGTATAATATTGCTTCTCAGAAATGCAGTGTTGCTGCACTTATGGTTCAGGCTGGATATGCAGAATACTGGGAAAGGAGATCAGATTCTGCTCTGAATGCGTGCAAAAAATTCCGAGCCCGGAATCAAAGCAGATCTAGACAAAAACATGTAAATGCACTGTGTGCCTCTAAAACTTATAAAAACAGCACATTACAAAGTAGACGAGTAGTTCAGAAGGAAAAAACAGTAAACATGCCTTCTGTGCTGAGAAAGTCTGTTACACGGTCCTCGTTCGGAAAAGATGTTCCCTCTGAAGGTCATAAATCGGAGCCTGAGGAAAAAATACATTATAAAGAGTTTGTGTTTAAACCGGGAGCTGTTTTTGAAGTGGTGTGTTCTTACAGTGTTTCCCCAGCAGATTTTTCATGCCAGTTGCAAAATAAACTACCAGAGCTAGATAGTTTAATGAAGCAAATCCAGAATTACTATAAAGAACATACCCATCCTTACAAAACTGGACAGGTTGCCTGTGTTGTTAAATGTCCCAAAGATGGGAAGTGGTACAGAGCAGCTGTTGTACAGCAGATATCCTCAGATGAGGTTGATGTGATTTTTGTAGATTATGGCTATCGGGAAAGAGTTGTACTTAATGATCTTCAGGCTATTCTTCCAGATTTCTTAACTCTGGAAAGTCAGGCATTTCAGTGTGCACTTAGAAATGCACCCTTACAGACTGATGCATTTAATTGGCCTGAAGAAGTGTGTAGACACTTTAAAGATTTCATTTCTGCTTCTGTTGGACCATTGACTTGCACTGTCTATGCTCTTGTTCTTAGTTCAAGCAGTTTATGCAATATAGTTGACTTACAGACTCCATTTGTTGGTGCAGAGGAGTTTCTCAGGGAATGTGGACTCAACCACTCTGACTGTATTGAGTTGCAGAGGCTTGTACCTTTGGGTTCTCTGTACAGTTTTTTCTATTCAACTTTTAATATAAAAATTGGAAGCGAGGAAGAAATTTACATAACTCATATACATAGCTTTTCAAAATTCTATTGCCAGCTTAATCGAAACACTGAAACCATAGAGGCGTTGATGAAGAAGGTCAGTGAAACGAGCAAACTGGCAGATCACACAAAATGTTATACTAGCAATATGCGATTATGTATAGCTAGATATTTTGAAGATGGTCTCTTTTATAGAGCTTTGGTCTCTCCTATGAAATCAACGTCTTATTTATATGCTGACTTTGTGGATTTTGGAAATAAGCAGATGACAGAGAGAGACCAGGTGATGCCTCTTCCAGACTCTGCCACAGACCTTATATTCACACCCATGCAAGCTATTAAATGCCGTCTGTCAGATTTCAGGGAGAAAAATGTTCCAGCAGGTGTTATTAGATGGTTTGAGGAGACTTTCCTTGGTAAATTGCTGAGGGCTGTGATTGTATCCAGGGAATCAAATGGCCAGATTGTTGTAGAGCTGTATGATGAACAGCTCCAAGTGGGTCAGAAAATTGAAGAAAAAATATTGGAGGAATTGGCAGTTGTTACGGATTATACAGAACGATATGCTGGAAATCATGAAGTGGCGCATCACGTGGAAGTTGACAAAGAAGTTAAAGAAGGAAATGCTAAAAATCATGGAAGAATTGAATTGAAAACTAAACTGGTACGTCAGGTACGTGACTATTGCCAGACAGATGCAGAACAGCATTTTGGAGATGAAGAGCAAGCTGATGGTAGCACACATGACCTGCATAGTGAGTCCTCCAGCCCATTGAGTTCTGAGGACAGTGAAGAGCCACTTTTTCGTGAAACTGTCTGCGCTGTCCTGGAATGCAGAGAGAAACATCTGGATGGAAAGCCTGCTTCTCTATCACAATGTTATCCTTCAGATTTGAATGGAATAGCTATAAATGCTCCCTCTGAATCTTGTACCAAGCAACCAACCAATACAGGTCGGCAGGAAAAGAGTAATGAGAACGTTTCTGAATTAACTAGTCTTCCTCCACGTGATATTCAGATGAATTCTGAAGTGGAAGTGTATATTTCTCACATAAATAATCCATCAAGTTTCTACATTCAGTTTGTAGAAGATGAAAACTTAATAATTCAACTAGAAGAAGAATTAAATGAAAGTGTGGTGAATACCCATCGTGAAAGTGGCTTAGATGAGCTCAGGGTAGGGGATCTCATTTTAGCAGAGCATGCCGCTGACAGTTTTTACTACAGGGCAGTTATCAAAGCTCTGAAATCAGGAAACTCGTATGAGGTTGAGTTCATTGACTATGGTAATACAGCAGTTGTAAGCCCTTCCAAAATCTGCGGAATTCAAAGAAAACTCTTAACTTTTCCGAGGCTCAGCACTCATTGTTTCCTTAGCAAAGTAAAAACTTCTGATGAAAGCTGGACTGATGAAGGTACTTCCTATTTTCTAAGCAAAATAAATGGTAAGCCAGTCACTTGCAAGTTCACAGAACGACATGGAGAGCAGTGGGAAGTGGAAATAATTTGTGATGGGAAGTCTTTGTCTTATGATCTTCAGCAGAGAAAAGGCAAGGCAGGATTGCAAAACAAACCAGTGCATGATTGGGAAAGTATGCCAAAACAAATTCAGGTTACAAATGAGAGTGCTCAAGGTGGGAAGTCCATGAATGGCTTAGGGGATCAGGGGGAAAATTGTGCTGTTAACATGAAAAATACTTCTGAAACACATATAGATATCCCTCCTCAAGACTTAAGTTCTGAACAAGTAGAAAGAGCAGAAGTAATGAATGTTTCAGTGGATGGGGAATTTAATGTGCAGTTAGTTAGAAATTTGCAAATATTAAATGACTTAAACGTAATGCTGGTCAAAGAAGCACAAGTAAGTGGTTTGCTTACAGTGGAAAACATTGAAGAAGGGTTGGAGTGCATGACAAAATCTGAAAGGAACTTGAAGTGGTATCGCTCAAAAGTGATAAAGATGTTTATCAGGGAGAAGCTAATGCTGGTTTATTTCATTGATTATGGCAACTGTGAGGTGGTGTCCTTAAATAATGCAAAGAGTCTCAGTAATGAGATGAAAAGGATTCCTAAACAAGCTGTGTTTTGTGAATGGGTTTGGTTTAAAAAACTGAATATTCCATTTGTCCCTATAGTAAATGCACTCCTAAGTCGTGAAATAAGGATCTTGTTTCTGAGATATTTGGAATCCTCTCATATCTGGGAAGTAGAAATTTTAATAGGGGAATTTCTGCTCATTGAGTACTTGGATCAGCCTTCAAGCCTTTGTCAGACTATTGGATCGGAAAAATCTGGGAATGTGGACTGTAAGGAATTTGCTAAATCTGTCAGATTAAATTCAGTCATGTGGATACCTCTGCAAAGTGACGGAAGGTACGCTGGGTTTGCAACTATGGTTACTGATCCTTCAAACTTCT
The DNA here is from genome assembly GCF_019232065.1 of Centrocercus urophasianus. NCBI lineage: Eukaryota > Metazoa > Chordata > Aves > Galliformes > Phasianidae > Centrocercus > Centrocercus urophasianus. The sequence continues at coordinate 2,731,929 of NW_024884142.1, read as the reverse complement.
GTGTCCAATTTAAAGACACATTTGATTGCATGAAGAAGTTGACTTTGCTGCTCTCTGATATTCCTGAGAACTTGCCTGCTTTGCCTGAAGAATCTGTAGCTCCTGGTACCAGCTGCTTGATCCAATTTGGAGTGGAAGCACAGTGGAACAGGGCAGAGATTAGTGAAGTGACAAGTCAGTCTGTTGTTCTTACGTTTATTGATTATGGCTTTTTGAAAAGCATCCCCTATTCAGCTATCCATAAACTTAAAGTTATTCCAGAAGCTCTGTCTTACTTACCACGCTTGGCATACTCTTGCTCTTTACATGGTATGGTTCCTGCTGCAGGGGAATACTGGAGTAGTGAAGCCAAGCTTCTGTTTCAAGAGCTTCTTGGTAAACCGGGTCTCATATTTCATTTTAACCACTATGGCGCTGGAATGAGATTAGAGGTTGATGTTCTGTATGGGGAGAGTAATTTGGCTCATTCCTTAGTTGCTGCTGGCCATGCAGTCTACTCTACAAGTGGGTGCAGCCTTACTCCACTTGATAGAAATGAATCAGCCAAACTGCGTTTGCAACCTAATACAAATTCTAGTTGTAGTAGAAGTTGTGAAGTAGATTATAATTAAATCAAACACTTTTTTGCTTTACTTTCATCAGGGGAAAAAAAAGTGAAATAAAAAAAAGAATCTGAAGCACGGGACAGTTAGTGATAAAGCTTCAAAAATGGGTTCTGATAGGGTGCTTATATGCCAGCAATAAAAGATCTGAGTTCAAAATAAGACCAAAAAAAAAAAAAAAATCCCAACCAAACTATATATAGACTACACTGTGAAGGAAGTTTTCAGCAGTGTGATGACATTAAAAGTAAAATTGATTTCTCCTAGAACACTCCCAGAAGCACTGGTTGTGATTCTGATAAACCCCAATCTGTAATGACAGTTGTGTGAAATTGAAAGAGAATTTCAGTAATAATTGAACTGCAGGTTTAGAAGAATAACTTCCTTACTGCATAAGGAACTTAAGCAACTTTCTATTTACTTTGTTGAGACTAACCTCACTGTAGTGCTAAGTGATACTTAGTTTAAATGCCTGTGCGGTTGTTCTAAGGGTTAATGAACCGTGCTTCTTGTTTCTGGTTATCACTCAGTTGTAATAGCACATCTTGCTTGTCTTTGTGTTTTGAAAGATCTGGATGCTTAAATGGCAGTTCTGTTCGTGTAGTGTTCACATACAGCCTAAATATTTTTAAATGTGTTTTTAATAATGTAAAATATATTGGTTTAATTTGGATGTGTTTGTACATCATTGCTTATCTCTTGTTTCAACATGGAGCCCGGTAATAACAGTGATATAAAATAAATCTTTCTGATTTATGAAGATTGCACGCTAGGTTTATTTGTGAGACTTTTATTTTTAATGCATACTGAGTCTACTTTGAGATAGTAGTTTCTCTTCTGAAGCACTAATAATCAAGCTGCTTGAGTTAAAAACTAAATAATAGAAGGTATTTTCAGGATTATACAGTACCTGAAAAATGAGAGGACTTTGGCCGTTAATGTTGCTAACTTTGAAGAAGGGCATCATAGAGTTATATTACAGTTGTTACTGGGGTGCTAACTATGGATTTTGTTCTCAGTCTTGTTTCTTTAATGAGCACTTCCCCTACCCTCAACTTCAGACATACCGCACTTTTTTTTTTTAAGGGAGAGACTATACTGGTGAAGTACTTGAGATAAATTTGTACTTAGAAGAAAGGTACAGGGGCATAAATGACTTTTTTCCTTTTGCTTTTTAGCAAGTGTAATTCTGAACAAAAAAAAACACTACTTGGTCTGGTAAAACACAGCTGGAAACTACTGCTTATCATTTAGTGGTGTTCTGCGTTATTTTTTCTGTAAATTGTTTAAGTGACATTGATTCCTTTTGTTTTATGAGTGATAACCAGTTATGTGGAATTGAAATGTCTGCATGTATGTTGATGTATTCAGTGTTCTGCCTTCTTGATAAGAATAAAAAAATGCTAATCTTCTGTGCGCAGCGTGCCTTGCTGAAGTAATTCTGTATGTTTTGAAACTTTTTGACCTCAGTGATTGGTGAATGCATTGGAGAAAATGTGTGCCTTCTTTGTGAGATGGTACCAAGGAATGTTCCTTGCCCTCTAGGCCAGCAGCAGTCAAGTGGATTATTACAGCTATCCTCATTCAAGGTTTATTTTTGACTGCTGTACAAATGGTGCAGCTTTTCTGCCTGCTCACTTGTAAAACTTCGTAGATAAAAGTCACTCTTCATCTGTTCTGTTCTGTGCTGCTAAGTTATACTCTCATTGGCATGCTTTACAAAGGAAGCTGGGCCTTATGTGAAAGAGAGGTACACATTATGAGGTTTTTTTTTTGTTTTTTTTTTTTAATTGGAGTTTTATTGGAGACATGGGGTGGTTATTCAGGAGTACTGACAAGACAGGCTAGTTTCTATGTGTTGGAATGGCCCAGGAACCACAGAAGTTTTTGGCTTTCAGGCATGAATTTAGGCTTTAATGCTGACTTTGTGAAGATTTTACAAGTTCGTTTTCAAGAAATGAAATGTGAATGTGAAGCATGAAGAACTCTTAAACTAATGAATGGTGTACTTTTCTATGAAAGCAAACTGATGGATGCAAAAGAGCCTCCGACATTGCTTTTAATTATCTATAATGGCTGCAAAGGATTATGAACTATTATACTTGTGCTTTCTAGCTTTTAATTTTGGGCTCAACATTGTTTTAAGGTGTTTAAGAATACTGTTATCTAGTCTGTCTTTTCTTTTAATGTTACTGTATGGAGTTTTTCCTTTTGTAGACTCATCTCCTAAGGAGGCAATTACAGTTGTTGCAAGCTGTTAGTTTTCTCAGATGCTTCCTCCTGTTATCGGGGCATTCACAAATTCTGATTCTACTGGCCATTTTCAGCTCTTGGATAGAAAAGTGGGCCTGATGTCCTTTGAATGCTCATGGGTGGATAGAAGGGGAAAAGCAAGATGCGATTCTTTCTCTGAGGGAAAGTGATGCTGGACTGGTCACTGAGCCTCACATAGCGTGAGGCCAGCGGTTGCTTCCTTGTGTTTGGACAAAGATGTGGAACTGGGAGGAGTGTTCAAACTGCCAAAGGCACTGCCATGTTTGTTCACTAAGCAAACTTAGATTTTGAAGCCTTGTTTTGCACAGTGACATCCTCATTGACAGACCCAGTAATGACAGTGATTCAGCATGTTGGGGTAGCAGGAAACACTTGTTTGCAAATTTTTGAATCTTGTGGATTAATTTAGGAGATGTTTATACTGTGACAGCACCTCTTAAAGAATTGTGATGAGAATGTTTCAGTTTCTGGTTTCTGATGAACCATGTTTAGGCTGCACTGACACCTGCTGGTTCTGAGCACACACACATCGTTCTGGGTGGGTGTTTTCAGGATGCTTATTCCTTTCTTGAATTCTTTAAATTTCACTGATCTTGCTGCATTTGTTCAGAGAAAAATTGATATGGGGGGAAAAAGAAGTAGATGATATTTTAGAGGAGGTCTGATACAAGAGTGTATCCCAGATTCCTGATTTTTGTAGACATATAGATATTATGTTTAGACTGGATATGACAATGGCACTTACAAATATGCATTCCCAGTACATTTCTATTTCTTACTATTTGGACATGTTTGAAAAATCTCATTTCTTTCTCTTGAGGAAGAGATTTGATTTTTTTTTATAATAAATACTATGGAAAAAATCATGACAATATTTATCTGGCTCTGAAGTGACTTTAGGGAGAGCCGTCTTGATTATACCTGCAGTTTTAATGAGAATGTTTCTAGGACTACCACGTCTAGCTCTGCATAATGAAGGAATTAAAACTGTCACTGCAGCGTAATTTTTTAGTGAGCAGTAAACATCAGGAATCCAACTGTGTGACCCTCAAATATGACTAGACCCATTTCTGTGAAATGATTATGCTGCAAATAAAAGGAAATGGAGTAAAAGTAGTTTTTAAATGAGTTCAGTGTATTTTTTTCTACTTTAAAGGAATACCATGGTGTTAAGAGTGAAAACACTTTGACAGACTTTGATTCTGATTAATTCTTTAGTGTATAATCACCCTGATTCACAGGAGCTTGAACTTAATACATAATATATGATCAAGCTTTTTAATTATGTTCATTTTCTTTCAAGCCATGAAACCACTGATCTCCTCTAATCTGACATACCACACAATGTGGAATTTCACTTACCTTTGCATTAAGCCAGTATTCCCCATTTTGCCTTCAAGGGTTCAGACCTTCTTATCTAGTTTCCCACTTTCAGGTTGTAAGTCTCCTACTTACCCCCTTGAAGCTGTTTTTCTGAACAAAAATATTAAAGAGCCACATTACATGTCTCTAGCCGCAGGAGTCAAGTCTAGGAGCTGAGTTATTCCTTGGGCAGGGGAAAGCCTGTGCTCAAATGAATTCTTAGGTATGTGTATATGAAACACTCCTTGATGAAACAACTGTGAGAGCAGACTTTCATAATCTGGAAATGTTTCCTGTATTTTACACTCTTGATTTTCCCTAATTAATCTTGGATCCTTTTCCACAGAGTAGGCTGCTTCCAGCGAGGGAACTCAAATGGCTGATAGTTCTGAGAATAAACTACGGACCTGAAAAAATTGGGGGAGGGGGAAGGGGAAAGGGGAAGGGGAAGAAAACTGCGTTTGTGTTTTGAGATAGAACTTCACTATGAGACAAATTGGGCTTCTGACTTCATGAGGAGCTATGGGGTGGTAAAAACCACCTGCCTGTGGTGTAAGATGGCTGGAGTAGTCTCAGGTGCCTGTATTCTGTGTTTCAGTTTGGGTCCTTGAGATCTATCTCCTTTTGGCTCATGAGTCATTTAGAGTGTATCCTGAAGCATCTGCCTCTTTTTATGGCAAGGACTGTGGAGTCTGCACTGACTGCTGGCCATCTAGAATTGGCTGAAGCTCAGCGTTCCTTACTTGGTGCTTGTTATGCAGTCACAGCCAAAGCTGTATGGTGCTGCATCCAACAAAGGACTCAGAAGCTGATCTTTGGGTTTACTGTCCCACAACCTTGGGGAGTGCCAAGGTTTTCTGTAAAGTGTCCAGGGAAGAGTCTGAACAGTGTGGAATTTGAGCCGCAAACTGAATGGGAAAACCGTAAGGATGTATTGTAAACTTGATGCTTTTCTAGAGCTTGGTTTTTGGTGTGGTGAATAAGCAAGCACTTCTGTCATTGCAGAATTGCTACATGTCTATAAATCACTTGTAGTGAGCAGTCACTCATAAAACATCCACCACATAAGAAGGTAATGTTCGTTTTTCCAGTGATGTGCAGTGCACTGTTTGCAGCACTTGCTCAGGTACTAGGAGTTCTGAGAATAAATTCTTAGTAAACCACAACATAGTAAAAGCTCCTGCATGGTGTTTTTTTCTTTATTAAGAGAGAACATCCTGTATGTAGCAAGGCACTCAGGATTCTTTGGGTAAAAGGTATGGGCGTAGGACTGGCCATTGTTCTAAAGCCTTGGTGCTGTGACCTGTTCGTTTATATATCCATGGTGAAACACTCTCAAGAGGAGGGAATGAAAAAGCTGCTAAATAAGGGTTTTTATGAAAAAAAACCTGCAGTTCTGCTTAATGCCTACTGAAAGAAGTCCATGTGCCTTAAATTTACGCTATTATTTTTCTTTCAAATTATTTTGATGTATTTTTTAAAATTAAGCCCATTGCCATTTTTTTTTTTTTTCCTTTTGTTTTCTCTCAAAATTGATGTTTTCCATGTTCAAAGAGGAGGCTTGAGGAACACTGAGTTAGCAAACTAGACACACAGTTGCAGTGGAGGGACTCCTGAGATTCACAGTGAGACTGACTGAGCTCTGGCACAGTTGTCCCAGTGAGGCCATGGATTTTCCATTCCTAAATAAATTCATAATAAACAGGGAGCTTGTTTCATCAATAATTGTTTATTCCATCCAGGCAGTTAGAATTTTATGGCAAGTTTTTGCCCCTTTTCACTTATCAGCTATACTCCAAATCTCTTTCAACAAAGGAGTTTTCATCTTAAGGGAATGGGTGCTCACCTGACATAGCTGCTTGATACCAGTAACACAGATTCTGGTGTGGGTTACATTACAGTGCTGTTACTTCTGTTTTATCTATAGAAGTAGAGAATTGTTTGCTCAGATCTTGTCTTGTAAGTTTTCAACAGAAATAACTTCCTTTGTGAAAGGAAACTTTGAATCTGTGAGCTTGTTAACAATGATAGTGATTTTCTTTTTAAAAAGAAGTCTATTTATTGTATTTCAAAAAAAAGTTTTACTGTATGAAATATATATAACAAGAAGTAATAGGAGGAAGTTAAAAAATAATTTTAACTTCCTGATAATTAGTTCTATTAGGCTGTAGAATAAGTTCCCAGGGGAAGCTGTAGAAGCCTCATTATATGTCTTATTTAAAACTAGATTAGATAAAGTGCCTGAAGGAAACAAGCTTAGGTTGTTTCCTGTGAGGCTGAAGGAGACGACCTCAGAGGTATTTTTTGCTTCTGAAATAATTTATTCTGTTATGCAGTGCATCTAGGAAAGTCTTATTCATTCTTACATGAGAATATTTTATAAGTGCTCCTCTTTCTGCACTGTTTGGTTGGTGGATTGGATGGATATGCGAGGGAGCTTGGAGGTTTACTTGAAATTGCACTGTGAAAATCCGGATGTATTTGTTGCGTGTTATTCTCTACCACAGTGGCTATAAAGGTGTTTCACATAAAGTGGAACAGTCCAAAAGAAAAGGCTATAGGAGCCCCACATCAGAAGACATCTACAGCAGCCTGAGTTGACAGGCCGTACTGTCTACTTCCTCGAAAGGAGATGGTTTCTTCTGAAGTAGGTATGGGATTTTGTGTAAATTTGCATTAGTCTGTTCTACTTGGTTTCTTTTTGTATGTGGAAGTACTCAGGGTACAAAACTCTCAAAATTAATAAAGGACCAATAAGCTGTAAGTTCACAGTTCTGCAATATGAGTCCACGGTATCTGGCAAAGGGAGTGTAGGCATTTGTTTAATTTCACATCATCGAATCCAAACCTGTCATTGTGATTATGGTGTGTTGTTATTTCTGTCCCTGCTAAAATCAAGGAGTAGTTCTGCTAGTGGTGGGCTTAGGTGACCAGGGATGCTCAAAGTTAATGATGAAGAGCTGGACCATGCACAAGAATAGAATATAGCAAAGAAGATTTAAAGACAGAGAAGATCGCTTTGCTCTTGGAAATATTCTGAAGTTTGCATTAAGTTTACAGAATAGTTGTAATGCCTTCAGCAAGAGAAAACTATGGTTTATAATATATTTTAACAGTGATTATGAGGTTTTTTTAGGTTCTCAATTGGATTTTTTTTTTTCTTTTGTTCAATCCTGGAGTACAAATGGTGCATTGTCATTCTGTGCAGTGCTATGAAGTGACTGCTCATGCATGACAAACAGGAATCCACAAACTGATTTCTTTAAAATTGTGATTTTTATTTATTTATTTATTTATTTATTTATTATTTTTTTTTTTTCCCACATCCAGCGATACTGGTAGGTTAGTTTTAGGACCTCACAAACTGTTCTCCCCCTAGTTATTGTGTTGTTTTTTTCTTCTTCTTTATTTCAGGTGGGTTTACATTTCAGATGAGCTGTGAAATTCTCATTTTCTGCAGGATATATATATATAGTTTTTTTCAGTTTGTATGGCCTTCTTTCTCCAGGTGTTTGAGCTCCTTGAGGATTGTACATATCAAAAAGGAGTAACAGAACTTGACAAAATAGTGTCAGGACAACAGTGCCAAATTACAGATCTGGAAGGGATTTATGAATATCATGGAAAACCTGGTAGAACAAGGATGTAATTGTGTGGTTTCTTTTGCCTGATTTAATGGTAATAAACAAATTGAAAGAGTAGCTTGACTGAGTAGGGGGCTGATTGATGGAGTAGATTGAGCAGGTACAAAATGTTTCTCTTTCACCAAAATACAATTCGCCACCAGGTGGAGACTTTGCATTAACTTTGAACTGAAGATCGCGAAGACAAAAGAAGTTATCTGCTTAAGAAGCCATTTCTACAAAAAGAAAATAATCCAAATTATTTTTTGGTTCTTTTCATAGATAATTTTTGCATTGAAAAGTTTCTCAAGCTGATCTGAGGAAGCTAAATCTTAATTCTGTGGGGGGAAAAATAGCATATAGTACAAGATTTAGCAAAGTAATGCTGAATTGTTTTGTGAAGTGATGGAATTTGCTGAAGTTAAATTTATCATCTACCTGATTTTTCTTTAAGTGGCATGGAATTGACTAATCTTGAATTTTTTTCATTTAAAATGACCTGGTTATGAAAACTCTTTGGTCTTCAGAATTTGCAGCAGGTTTAAATAACGTTTATCTCTTTGTGGCATTGTTAATAGCAAAGACATAATTACATGCCTTTCTGTAAATGGAAGTTCTTTAAATGCAAGTACCAAAAAGAGTCTTGAAATTTGTGGAGGAAATTGTTTTTCCAAGCTAGCCATTCATTAATGTGGAGGGGAATAATGAAGTGGGAACTCCACCATCTTTGTTTCCATTTTTATGCGGGGAAGAGGATAAAGAAACAGATGAGAACTTAGCCCTGTGACTAATTGTTCTGTACCTTAACTGTAACTATTGCCCTATAACTAATCTGGCTGAGGAGTTTAAGTAATGGGGCAGGAGTTTAAAACTGCTCTGCTCTCTCTGATCAGTAGTAATACTATTTTTCAGGTGTGGACTAGTTACTTGGAAAGGGATAAGTAAATGTGGATACTGAATGTAAGTGAATGAAGATAACGAAAGACTGAAACTGCAGAACAGGTTGTTTAGTTTCAGCAGAAGGTTAGCAGAAAAACTGAGGATGAATTGATTGGATCAATTAAAAGAAGTCTGCATGGATATGGGGTGAATGAGAGCGTGGGAGAGTGAAACATGAAAGAACAGGAAAGCTGCAAGCAGGTGAGGAGAGATGATATTGAGCAGAAGGACCTCATAGGGGTTACAGCAGTTTTGTTTTGGTCTGCAGTGTGGATAGTTGATTCCTGTCTTTTCATCATGAGTGTATTTGGTCAAAAGAAAGGAAACCAACCCTACTGCTTCTTGACGTTATCCCAACAGAAGATAATTTTGAATACTGCTCATTTGAAAAAAAGAGAGTAAGTGGATTCAAGGCTCGACAAGTGTCATCTGACTTGGGCCAGGGGACAAGCCAAATATTTGCTTAAAGCAGGGAGAGAAATCTGTGGAGTGTGAGGAGATGTTCTGGAAGAAAAGAAATAATTGCTATTATTGGGAGGTTCTTACTGCCTTTTGTTGATCTTAGAAAAAATGTCTTCTGCTTTTCACTTTCCCATCCTCTCAGAAACTCGGCACGTCTAATTTCTTCCGATGTTAAAGTAAGAGGGCTGCTGTGAAAATAATGCTTCCGATTTTATTATGTTGGCCCACTGCATTAGAGGAGGATGTTTGTGGTATGGCAGTAGAGGTTGAACATTCCCAGCAGTATTCTGTTAAATTTTGTTTCTAGGTGTCAAATGGCAATAGAACAGCAGTGTGACAAAATGGCACCTGACATGGGAGTGCATATGAAGAAGTGAGCCATTGAATTCCTCCATGTGGAAAACATTGCACCCACTGGTATACGTTGACAGTTGCTGAACATTTATAGAGACCAAACAGCAGATGTGAGCACAGTGAGGCAGTGGGTGATATGTTTCAGCAGTGCTGAAAGCAAAATACTATCTATGTTTTGAATTTCTGTACACACCTGTCACACCATGAAAAGAAGTGAATCTCAGTCAGCTTCTCTGAATGGTTTGGCAGATTGTAACCAGGGCACTGTGTGCAGAGTGGGCCACTTGCTCAATGAGATGTTATTCAGCATGGTGAGAATAAGGAGAATGTAGTTGTGCTCACATCTGTAGGGTTCATCCTGTTATCTGTATTAGCTTTCAGAGATCTCCTGTGGTTGTGCAGTCCATAATTCTATAGGGTTAAGTTTTTCTGTTGGGAAATTCAGTTTTGGATGTGAAGATAAAATTCTTTACAGAAAGAATGGTTGAGCACTGGAACAGGCTCCCCAGAGCAGTGGGCATGGCCCCAAACTGCTGGAGTTCAAGCATAAGGTTTGAATTTTGGGTGGTCCAAAAATGTTGGAGTTGGACCTGGTGATCCTTTTGAGTCCCTTTCAACATATGTTTAAATGAGTGCCTTATAAGTGGAGGATAGTTAATGTCACTGCAGTCTTCAAGAAGGGCAAGAGAGACTACAGGCCAGCCATCCTCACTTCTGTCCCTGGAAAGGTGATGGTACAAGTTGTTCCATCCAAGCAGTTGGAAGGCAAGGATGTTACCAGGAGTAGTCAACATGGGTTCACCAAGAGGAAGTCGTACTTGACCAGCCTGGTAGCCCTCTATGGTGTCATACTGGCTGGGTAGATGGAGGAGAGCAGCGGATGTTTGTGTATATTGACTTCAGCAAGGTATTTGACATCATCTACCACAACGTCCTGGTTATGAATCTTAGAAAGTGTGGGATAGATGAGTGAATGGTGAGGTGGATTGAAAACTGGCAGAGCTCAGAGGGTAGTCATCAGTGGTGCAGAGTCTAGCTGGAGGCCTGTAACTAGTGGTGTCCCCCAGGGATTGGTGCTGGGTCAAGTCTTGTTTAACATTCATCAGTGACTTCAATGAAGGGATAGAGTCCACCCTCAGCAAGTTGACTGATGATACAAAACGAGGAGAAGTGATTGACGCCTGAAGGCTGTGCTGCCATTCAGCAAGACCTGGGCAGACTGGATATTTGGGTAGGGAGGATCCTGATAATGTTTAACAAGGAAAGTTGTAGTGTCTTGCACTTGGGGAAGAAGAACTGCATATATCAGTGCAGGTTAGGGAATGACCTGTTGGAGATGAGCTCTGTGGAAAAGGATTTGGGGGTTCTGGTGGACAAGAGGTTGGCCATGAGGCAGCAGTGTGCCCTTGTGGCCGAGAAAGTTAATGGGATCCTGGAATGCATTAAAAAGAATGTGGCCAGCAGGTCAAGGGAGGTGGTCTGCACCCTCTGCCCTGGTGAGGCCACACTGGGTCCAGTACTGGGTCCAGTTCAAAAAGGACAGAGATCGCCTAGAAGGAATCCAGCGGAGAGCCACAAAGATGATAATCGGCCTGGAGCATCTCCTGTATGAGGAAAGGCTGAGTGACCTGGGTCTGTTCAGCCTGGGGAAAAGAAGACTGGGGGGGAGGGGGGAATCTTATTAATGCTTATAAGTATTTAAAGGGAGGCAGGAGGTAAATAATGAGGGAGGCCAGGCTCTACTTAGTGGTGCACAGCAAAGGGACTAAAACTTGGGAGTAGCAAGTTCTGTACAGGTGTGTGAAAGAACTTTACAGTAAGGGTGATGGAGCGCTGAAACAGGCTGCACAGAGGAGTTGTGGAGTCTCCTTCTATGGAGATACTCAAGACCCATCTGTATACTACCAGTGTGGCCTGTTGTAGGGTACCTGCTTTGGCAGGGGAGTTGGACATGATGATCTTCTGAGGTCCCTTTCAACCCCTGCCATTCTGTGATTGTGAGTGGCTTATTCTTTCCTTTGTTTTTAAATTTGCCCTATTTTCTTCTGTGTATTTGAGAGGAAAAAGACTTTCAATAGATTCTGTAAAGGGCAATGAGATTGGTAAGCTTATTTAATGATTGGACAGTATGCTTAAGCCAAAGAAGAGCATTAATTGCAGCAAAATATTAAACCACTTACTGAGATTATTTTTTTTAAATATAGCTTTTGAGATTTGTTGAAATAAATCAGAGTAACACAGACTGTCATGGACGTTATTTGCATTTGATGAATGCGTGTGCTGGCCTAAGCTGCTGAACTATTCAGGCTGAAGGTTTCCACCATTGTCCTTGTTCCTGTAGATATCACAGAGAAGAAGATTAAGAGCATTATAAATTTAAAATAAAACTCAGAAATAATATAATAGGAAAAGATAGTCTGCATACAACAAAAGGCGAATTTGCATAGACTTACTTTTATCCAAACATTTGACCTCCAGCTTAGATGACTTAAAAAAAAAGAAGAGAAAACCTGTACCCGTTTGTCTTGGAGCAGTAATCTGAAAGTTAACACATTGAGAAACATTTCTCACTAACTCTGAACTGCATAGGCAATTATTCCTTTAATTAAAATCTGCATTTCTTTTAGCACTGGTGTAATGGTCATCTGACTGTCCAGTTGGAAAATAATAATATTTCATCTTTTTCAGGTTTCTTAATTCAGAGATCTGCAAATTGCTTTTCTTAGTCGTTTCATCATTCAGACCTTCCACTGGCTCTTTCTTCAAGTAACTTTGAGTTTGAACTATCATGACAGCTCTTGACAGCTGTAACTCGGTTTCTGTGTTCTAGCAAGTCCCCTTGACCTGGCTCTTTAAACCTCCTGGAGGTTCAAACACTGTATTTGCTGTAGCTTCCTTGCAGTAGTTTATGATTTTATCCTGCTAACCTTTAGGAGAAAAACATTTCCCTATTCACTAGACTCCTCCTCTCTCCTTATTCAAAGACTTAAAATTTAATATTTTAACACATATACTAGAGCTGAGTCGGTGGTAATATAAAATAATGGAAAAGGAATCCTTAAAACTGATTTATCCAGAGAGTCTTGAAGTGTAGAGGTCTATCACTTAAAATTGATAGAGTTTCTTTTGTTTTAATGAACTGCATGACAGAATTGGTGGCTATGGAAATCACTTTTACCTGGCAGCTAGTGGCATTGGTGTCTGGTGGCAAGTGGAAAGGATATAAAGGCATCATTTGTTAAGTACATTTATTTTCTTCACTATTATTAAAGTTAAAGCTTCAGTTGCAAAGTGCTGGTTCACTTCTTTGTTTTTATATCCCAATTATGGGAGTATTTGGCTGAAGAAGAGTTTAAGGAGGGGATCTACAGAAGTCTGTAGCAAAAAGTACTGAACAACATCCCAGTCATCTTCCCTGCCTGCGAAATTGAATCTGCAGGGATTTGAATATGCTCACTGCATTTCAGTCTCTTTGAGTCCATTATGTATTTTATATTTCTTATTCTGACAAAGCTATTAAGCAGAATAGCAATGGCATATTTAAGTTTGGTTATAGTAATGTTTAAGGCAGTGAAAAAAGTGAACTGGTGTGGTTACAGCATCATTCTAATAAAGGACAGTGTTTCTTAGTTTTACTTTACAGTCTCCTGAACAAATAACAAAGGTAGCTTCTCCACAATGTTCATTTTTAGTGAAAGCAACTCTTCAGGAGAATAAGATGAGGAAAACATCAGAAGTATTGATATAATTATGCTATATTTTAAACAGTGATTTACAAGTGATTGTTATATAAGAAATACTTCCTTTTTTTTGATCTTTTTTTAATATGAAACATCTATCAAGTAAATAGGAAAGGAAAACTGTCTTTTTCTGAGTGGTTTCATTTCCAGTGTTTCTTTGGCATCCCCTCAAGGGTCAGACTCAATAAACAGCTGTGCACTATGTGTGAATAAAATCAATGTTGCAGAACCGCATAGCACACCAACAAAAAAAGGAGTTTTAATTCTGTTCTCTTCGAGTGTAAGTGGGACACTTAGGAGTTTAACTTTTCCTATTCCAGTATTTACTCTCAGTGCTTACACCAAGGAAGAATTCAAAACAAGAAACAGCTGGAGCCTTTTCTTTACACTTCACCTGCTATTCACATCAATAACCCTTCAAAACACAAATGTGCTGGCAAGTCGCACACAATTTTCACTGCACCCACTTTCATGTGGAAAAGTAACTTCATCATCTCACTTGGGATAATAAGTATCAGAAATCTGCATGACACCATTTTCAGTTGAAGGCTCTTATTTCCTATATGAAACAACAAAACGACTCACGCATGAGGTATGCTCACATCTATGGTTATAAAGACACACGCATATGCTTCATTTGTGTGCATGAATATATATATATATATATATTTTTATCCTAAAGAGCAAGATAAATCTTGTTATTAGGCATGAGATGTTGTGAACAACACCAGGCAGAGTGCTTTGTAAATGAGTTTGTTCTTGCTGAATGGATGCAAGGCATCTCTGGAACCAAAGAGGCTGGCTGGCGTGAGGGGCTGCGTTGCACTTGGCTGAGAGGGCAGACTTTGGTCCACGAGAACTGCCCATGGCAATAGGCACGTACATACACCTTTGAGTAATGCAGTGGCAGAGAGAGGGAGAATTGGAGATGTTTGTACCGTTCATAGATCTGTATCACAGAGAGTTGCAGTGTAGTACAGAGCTTCTTTTGGTTGTGCCATCTTGTAGCAGCAAGGATGGCTGGGGGTTGTTACAAGCACCCAGATTTTCAATTGCCTGTTTGAGTTTCCTGAGGGACTGTGAATATATACTGTTTGTAAGGACTGTATGGGAGTTTTTTGAATAGATTTCAGGGATTTCTAGATTTTCTACAGCATGTGATAGCAGGCCACCTTGTTTGATGTAAATGCATCCAGTGTGGTGAGCAGTCATGGGAAATTGATTGTTGGGAAATGGGAAAATGGGAGGTCCTATCTAAGGGATTCTTCTACTCGAGTTTTTGTCTGCAGAGGTAATAAAAATGTTGGCTTTATACTGGAATTTTCTATAGGCTTATATTGCTTCTCAGGTTGTTGCCTGGAGAGGACTAACTGAGGGGGCAAGGACACACAGAGAAATGGGTGACAGTGTCTTGCAAATCTTTCCAGATTGACTCAGGAAGATTTCAAAGTTTCAAAACGGATCTCACATTTCACATGAAGCAAGCTGGCGAACATGGACTGAGTGAGTCTTTATTGGTCATCACCTTTGTCTTCTGGCTGCTTCAAATCATCCAGAATAGTGGAAATGTTTTTATACAGATTCTGTTGATGTCCTGCTGACATTACAAACAGTAATGTCTTCTCTTCCTGTTTCTACGTGATCTGATGTAACTAAAAGCAAGACTTTCTTTAGGTCTGTTGAACACCTAAAGTGTTTTCTGCAAGTCTGACAACATTTTTTCAGCACATCTGTCTAAATAGTTTATATGGATTAAGGTTTTCTCTATCGCATGTCTCAGAAATAAAACCTGGGATCATGGTGTTTTTATGTCTCATCATTAAGATCTGTAAATAGAACATGTTCTCTTACGTGACATGCTATAGGACATAGCGTTACCTATTGTAACCAAATTGTGAAATACAAAAGGTAATTCTGTGATGCCAGATTAATTTGAAAACTAATCTGCAAGGCAGTGTTCTGATTTCCAGCATCCATCTTGATTTGGGTGGAATGGAGGGGAAGCAGGGAGTTCATAGCAGAGCCATTAAGGTGTTGCACTGGGTCTGACTGGGACACAGTTAGCTTTTCTCTCAGCAGCCCATACAGTGCTGTGCTCTATAGCTGATGTTTGTTTTTTTTAATCTCAATGTCTGATATTTTGGCTGTGGCTGAGCACCAGACACAACAGCAAGGCTGTCATTTGCAAACTCCCTCCCTCAAAGCCATTCCAAAAAAGGTGGGCAAAGAAGTGTGGAGGGAGGCATTGCCAGGACAGCTGATTTCAACTGGCCAAAGAGATACTCTATACCATCTGATGGCTGCTTGGCATTGAAACAGAGGAAGGGGAAGGAGGAGGGTATTCATGTTATGAAAACATTTGTCCTCCTGAACAACAGCTAGATAGATTGAGGACCTGCTTTCCAAAATGTGGCTAAAAATTGCTTGCTGATGGCAAGTGGAAAATAATTGTCTTTTCCCTCTCAACATCTTATTTTTAGGTGCTACCATGCCTTAGATTGAGACCTCTAGTCTCAATCAGTGAAAAAAAAAAACTGTTTAATTTTATTTGTCTGTTTAATCCATGTGGATCATTCATTTTCCTCTAGCTTCAGCCTTGGAGGGGGCAAGTACTTTCATGAGGGTTGTCGGTGGATCACAATAAAGAAGCAGGTGCTACTTCTCTGTTCTCCAACAGCGTATGCTCAGGGACAATTTCTTCTGCACATTGACAGCTTGACACACACAGTTCTTTTCCTGATACTTAGAAGAAATGAAAAGACTTCACAAACTTGCTAAAGATGCTGATTCCCAAAGCTCTGTACTGTGAGTTTTTATTAAAGCATTCCAGTGTCACAGCATCCAGACTTGTGCCCTCTTGGTTGATAGTCGGGGGATATTTGCAGGACTGACTGCACAGTGACCTCAGGTTTCCTGCAGCAGAAAAAATGCCTCGGGGACACTCAAGAGATTTATCATAATGCAGTTTGTTTGCAGAAACTTTCAGGTACAACAGAGACTGACAGGTACTGTACCACACAGGTTAAACAGCAAAGAGCTTAGCAATAACAATATAGAAAGACAGGCAGTCAAATATATACACACTATACAAAATTTCTCTCTGCTGCGTGATGTTTAGAGCTCCCTAGAGCTATTTTCCTTGATACGCTGACGATGCTGGGCCTACAGTTCAACATGCTGTACTGGGTACCAATTCTTAGGTCTTATTTCTCCTTTTTTTTTTTTTTTTTTTTTTTTTTTCCTTAAAGCTGGTCGAAGTTTGCAGAAAGTGAAATGTTTTAAGGAAATTTTAGCCTAATACACCCATGCTAATATTTTTAAGAGTCACAGTATTGTCACAGTATTGTGATACAGGAATAGAGTAAGGTGATAGAGGTTTAGTGGGCGCAGTTTGGCTTTTCAGTTAAACATGTGGAGAGGAGTAATAACATCCTCACAGGTGAATTGAAGAGGCGGCTAGCTGGAAGGCAAGTTACAAAGAAGAATCTCTTTTTTCTTTGATGTAAAGTATCTCTCCTAGTTACTTGTTCAGCATATTGCTGTAACATATAAGTAACGCACAGAAATCTGCTTCTCCACTTGAACTTTGTTGTAGAAGGAGACTTTGGTATCCTTGCTGGGCGGACAGAGCTCTGCGATTTGGAGTCTCAGTTCACAGATGTACTTGCAAAAGTTAGATTTTATCAGGTTGAAATTAAACACTTGATTTCCAAATATACAGTTGTTAAAATCTCAGTGTAACTCTCCATGTGTACAGATTTTTGCCAGTGAAATTTCTCTAAATGCTTGTTCAGGCCTTCAGGTGGGATGAATCACTCTCTGCATATTCTCCAATGATGACAAAGGGAACATTAGCTTCCAGGTTAGACTGAGCATCTACCTTGCATACCTTAAAGGATGCATGAGAGAAATCTAGGTCTAAGCACATAAGCCCTCAGGAGACACAATTGCAGGCACACATCCCACCTTGTTATTTGTTGTTGGTTCTCAGGTGGTTGCTTGCTCAGCTGTGAATACTTGGATGCCCTGCTCTGAGCTATTGATGCTCCTAGGGACAAAGGTCCCTAAAAGGTAGGCAAGTCAGATCAGCTCTGAATGTAGATCACATGCCATTAGGCTCCTGAATCCCAAGCTAGCAAATTATTGGCATGTTTTTTTTTTCCAGTAACGATGTGAAATACTTAGGGACCTTGTTTCAAAATTCTGTAACCATTTGGTGACTTCTTGCACTTTTAATAGTCAGGGCATTCCCAAATTTCACCTTGGATTAACAGACTTCACTGTAATGTTTCCTTCATATGCAGCTGCTTTAGAAAAATAAATAAATGAATAAATGTAAAATGTAGTTAACGTGCCTGTACCTAAAGGTGACGTCACTCTTTTTTTTTTTTTTTTTTTTTTTTTTTTTTTTAATTACTGTGGTAATTCATGCTATTCCTATCACAGTTCATGAAATGCTGAATACAGCTGTACATGAATTATAACACACTTCAGAGTTTCAGCTCTCCAAACAAAATGACTTCATTTATGAGGTGAATGGTAGAAGTAGAAAGACAAAAAACAGAACAAAAAAACTCAAGATTTTCAGAATTTGTGTGTGTGTATAGATATATATATCTACACATATATACATGAATACATATTATATATATATATATGCATACATATATATGTGTATATATATATATATATATATATAAAAGCACATATACTGACATTTGCATGAAAAGCCACTGCATAACGTCTTCTGGTCAACCAACCTTGAAATAAAGCACAAATGCCACAGATACCTGTATAATAGCTTCCAAAGATGAAAAAAAAATAACTGTTGATCTTACAAATTGGAGATTGCTTGAAGTCTAGACTGCAGCCTGCATTGGATTGTGCAGCTCTCAAACCACACAAGGATGGGGAGTATTATAGCAGCTGTTACCATGGACATTGACAGAAATCTGAAAAGTGCAAAGGATAAACATAACAAAAAAAAAAAAAAAAAGCCTTTCCAGATGGCTGTACAGCTTCCTAAAAATACACACTGTCACTGAAGGCTGGCTGGATTGAAAAGACTCATTGTCTAAAATAAAAAAGCTGTAGAACGTTGCTACTGTACGTTAAGAAAACTTTTAAATTAGAAGACGTTTGTAAGTGAACATTTTTCTTTGCTCTCTGTAGAACTTAAATACACAATGTAAAGTGCAGATGGGAGGTACAACTAAGGTTAGTGCATAGGTTGTAGTGTGAGCACTATTCTAAAAAGAATGCAGGGCTGTTTAAATGATAAATGTCATTTGGCTGCATTTTTATAAAAAAGTCATAGTTTTGCTGGTCTAAGAGAAGCAACTAGACCATCTTGACCAGCAGGTTTCCTTGCTTCTCTAAAGAAATCTCACTATGCGCCTTTGTCACCTCAAGATTGTACTAATGCAACCGATATAACAGGGTCTTCTTTTGGTATGTTGTCCTAAGCAAGCAAAAGAAATGAAGCTGGAACTCATGCATGAGAGCTTGTCAGTGTCTGCAAATTGTAGTTTCCTTGAATAACTGCCTGCAGCTTACGATGAATGGCAATTCCATGTATAGCGAACACCATTAACGGATATATTTCTGGATGTCAGAGGCTCCTGATATTATCTTCTACTATGAGAAACTTTCAGCAGCTTGGCTGAAATTTTCCAGACCAATTTGTCAGCAGGAAAATGTGAAATGATCATCGTCAAAACTCTTCCAGAATCAAAATGTAAAGGACATATTCCTCACAATCTAAAAAGAGAAGCGGGCCATTGTTTTACAGTGTTACAGTTAAGACTGCTGCAGTGAGAGTTAACATTCAGGCAGGTTTTTGCTGTTATGTCTGACATGAAAAGGCTATTTTGAGTTAGGACATTTCTTCCAGTCTGTAGCCTCAAGTTGTTCACGGTGGATTTATACTATTTTGTTCTCTTGCCAACATTATTCTTTAACTGTAACTAGATTTTCCTATCCTGTTGTATCATCCCAGATGTGCTTTTAATTAACTTCTTGTTTTACTAGATTAAGCAAGCCACCTTCTAGAGGTGTATCTAGAGGTGAGAGGATGCTTCCTTACGTCTCGTGACTCCTCTTCCTTGGCTGTTTCTCCTGGTTTGTTAGGGGCAAAAATCAGAGGTGTGAGGTATTCCAGTGCACCTAAAAAACGAGGAAAGGAGCAAAGCCAGAGTATGACATCTCAAGAATTTTTATTTCTGAGAATTTAATTGTAATTTCTTAATGTTCTCTAAGCGTTTTTATTGCCATAGAGACACACATAGAGAATGATATTTTTGAAATATCTAAAATTCCATTGCCTGTCAGTATAATTCCACACTCTATTGATCATTTCAATCTGAATTGCTTCCTTTCAGGCCTAAAACCACGAGATCTAAATAATATATTAAACATGAACGATCCAAATGAAGCCTAGCAGGCACTCAAGGTGAGATTACAGGCAGTTTAAAATGAGCATGTGCCATTTTAGAGGCAGGTGTCTCAAAGGTAATTGTCATCATCTTCTCCTTTGGATTGTTCCAGAATTCATCAGGAAGAGTGTGTACTTCCATCAGCTTCAACAGCTGGTTCCACTGATGCCTAGATGTCATAAAAAGTGTTGTTAAAATGATACATTTCTCTTGGAAAGTGATGTAGATGCATGAGGATGTAGAACAAATACTGCTCTGAATCAGGCAGTCATCTGAATGACTCCTTCCTCCTATAGGATATAACAATCACTTATTATTAAACTTGAAAGAGAGGATGCAGTCCAAGATGCTGCCCAAGCTAATACAAGTGCCTTGGCATGCAACCTCCAGATATCTTTTGTTATTGTAAATTCACTTAGAGGGAAATGATACAAATAACATCTCATTTTAGATGATGGACTCTACTTTCCTAACAACATTTTCTAGCCAACCAATAAAGTAATAGCTTTATTAAACAGTTTAAAACATACCTATGGTGTTAAGAATATATGGACATTGTATACAGTCTGCAGGCTCTATGCCATGCCTAAATTAGGAAGTTATATCCTGCCTCAGTAAAGTACTTCCATAAAGAACAATTACTTTGAATATTTATAGCAGTTACATAGATGTTCCCTAGCTGTTTTGATTAATTAAGCCTCTAGAAGGGCTTCCTCCCCAACATCAGCAATCCTTGTTTATTAGAACCATTACACTGCTTTCTCAGGATCTTCCTGTTGAGCTATAATTTCATTATCTCAGTGACTGGCTCCACTGGGGCAATGGGGTGTTTCTATTTGAATGCAAGAAGATTAGCATGTTAACCCTTTTATTTTATTTTGTTTTATTTTATTTTATTTTATTTTATTTTATTTTTTTGGTATATTGTACCCTATCTCTGATATACAATTATAAATCAGTCATTGTAACTGCACTGCATGCAGTATTTCTAAGCAAAGCAGAAGAAGTAAAGCTTAGTGTGACAAAATCCAAATAATCTTCATTCTAGACCATTGATGGAACTGGTGTAGGAAATACACCTGAAATAAGTCCGGCAGTGAGAATTTTAACAAACTTTCACATTTTTGGTGCTGCAGAATGCTATGATTAGAGAATATAAAACACTGTTAACAGTCTTTTAAAAGTAACTCTTCCCCATCCTCCACAATTTACTGTTCTCTTATTTCTCTCCAGGACCATTTCAGGGCTTCCTGACTGTGAGCAAACCTGAATTTTGCCACTGCTTGGCTGAGGATTGGGGATGTTTGTTTTGTTCTCATTGTGGACACATTTCAGTTGTGATGGTGCAAAGGAGTGTTTGGGGAAAATAGAACAGGTAATAAAGGGCTGGATGAGTTTTTTTTAAAGTTGTGGTAAAATGGGAACTTTTCTCTGGAGATAAAAGTGAAAAGGTAAGTGAGATTTTGAAGGCCATGGCTTTGGGGTGCTTTTCCTCTTTCACTACCCTGCCATCAAATCCCTGATTGATCTTAGAGAAAGGCTCCATCCCACAGAAAGGATGCTGGTGCAGGCTCAGCATGGACTTTGTGCAGAGTACGTCAGGATCCTACCTTGCTGGGTCTGTGACAAGTCAGGATTAGAGCTCCCAGGCTTTTAAGATCCCCAACGTCTCCCCTTTTTTTTCCATATATCCCATTCATACAAAATTCCTGCATCTCCATCCCTGTGTATTCCTTCCTTCACACTGCTTCAAGATAAGATTTATTTCCACTGCATGCCCTTCTTCTGGCTCGTTTTCTCCTTCCACATCAACACAGGACACAATCTCCCACTCTTCCTTCTCTCCCAAATACACTTTCTCATTCTTTCCCTCATGGCAGGATGAGGGTCTCCTCTTGCCTCCTGCTCCCAGTGCAGTCAGGGAAGCAGAGATAAGACACAGAAGGCATCAAAACAGCACTCTGCTTGGAAGCTGAGTCTCCACTCTGTACCTAAAACCCTGTTATCAGATAGAACTGGAGTTTTAAGGAAAAGATAATTAAAAATAAAGACAAATGGAAAATTGGATAAATTACTGCAGAGTTTTATCAAAGGTAATTTTTGTCAAATTAGCCTATTATGTTTTTCTTTTAATTTCTTTTTTTTCCTATACCTGGTAATGCAGTGGCCTTATCTACTTAGATTTCGGAAAAAGTGCTTCCTACAACATTGTAGAGAAATTTTGTACTGTAGGTGGGATGATGACAATTAATAGATAATGTGTGGTGGGTTAAGGAGCTGTTGGAAAGGGAGGATATGCAGAGGGGTATACTAGCATGGAGAGAGCTACTCCTCGTATCCTCAAGGGATCAGAGAAAGAAAATGAAAGTATAGAGGTTCAGATGACTGGACACTCAGAAACTATTAATAAAAGCCTCTGCTATAGATAGAGGATATCTAAGTTGGAAGGTAGAAAATCATAGAATCATTAGGGTTGGAAAGACTACTAAGGTCATCTAGTCCAACCAATTCTTTAGGTGGAAGATAGCTGAGAAGTGCTTTACTTGGCTTCAGGTGTTTTCCATTGCAGTAAGCACCAGCTAACCCCTATTAGCAGATTAAAAGATTTCGCTGTTTAACCTAACCAGCTGAGTATCAAAAAGGACAAGAAAACTTTCTGCAAGTAATGTTGAAGAATAAACTTCAAACAGGAAAAAAGTTTTAAAGTTGAAAGGTAAGATGTGTAGAAGATCAAAGTTTAGGAACAAAGGAAAAAAAAAAAAGGAACAAAAAAAAAGGTGAATTACTGTAATGGTCTTCCACGTAGCAAAGTGCAGAAGAAGAAGCCAACATTGTCTTAGGATGGTGCATGGTAAACTAATGAAAGGAATTGTCGATCCAAATAGTAGAAAATTTAAGGAGACTGCAAAGTAGGTTTGTGATACAAATCCTTGGACAGTTGATGTCTTTTGAATAAGATCAGCTTATTTGATCACACTGCATATTAATGATCTCTTTCTGAGCTTGTTGTTACTTGGGGGAGGAAGGGTGGTTTTTTCCCTGATGAGCCCAAGGTGACTTTTGGAGACTGTGCGAGGAGCGTTGCATTCCCCTGTCCCCTGTACAAGAGCAGATACAGCTTCACCTGTTTCTTTCTGTAGCCATCACTTATTCAAGTCATGATGACATGAATCTTGAGCTCGCATTGGCAGATAGTAGTTTTTACAGTAGTTTCTAACAGAAGTGATGTAAGACATTGGTGATACTGTCAGTCCCTTCAGATTCCCTTCGGAGGCACACTACAGTGGTACCCTTCAGTTTCGTTCTACAGGTCATGAAGTTCTTTGAGTTTGTGGGGGAGGAACTCATGACACTATGAGGAAAAGGGAAGTCAGTGGATCTTTCGTCTGGTGTCTCATTGCAGAATTAATGCAGGTGATCCCTTCCAGTCTTGTGTTCCTGTTAAAAATTGGTTGAAGTGTGACTTTCATCTTAGAACTCTACTGAAATCTAAGTTCTGATTAATATTTCTTCTGTGAAGGCTCCCTGCCTTCTCAAATATTCCTAAATAATAATCTATTCCCATTAAAAACATCACGATGTACTAAGACTCTACATCGTCTCTAAGAATTTTTCACAGCAAGTAATCTCAAATAATGGTAAAGAAATCTAATGATAAAGGAAGGCATTAAGAGATAGGAATTGAAAAATTTCCATTCCATTTATCAAATAGAGATAACTTGTTTTATTATTTTTTTTTTCAAAATCTCCATCAAAATTTTTTAACGTTTTTTGCCTCAAAGGGATTAAATGAGAAAGGAAAAAGTGGAAATCACACGGCTTCCCAGACAGGATTAAATATTACTGCCCAAAATAAAAGGAAGCATTCAGTTTTGTTTAAAAAACGATGTTTTCAAATAACTGAAGATTTTTAATTTAAAAAATGTTTCTATGGAAACGTATTTTTCACTGGGAGTGATTTTGACAACCCATAATTATCTTTATTTAGTATTAACAAAACCATAATTGTGTTTGATTCAGACACAGACTGGACATGAAAATGAGTAATGAGAGCATTCAGTGAACCAAAGATTAAAGTGATCTGGAAGATGTGTTTTGAAGCATAGCCCAGAAGGTTACGCTATTTGAAAAGACAAAGTGCTTCCTTTCTTATTTATTTTTTACGTTGTTCTGTTCTGTCCTCTGCTTATTGAGCCACAAAGACTGTTAATTTCATTTAATTCAGCAACTCTTGTGCTCATAACATAGTGTTTTTAAAATACTTTTTTAAGCACAGAAATGATAAGTTCACCCTGGTCTGAGGAACAGGTGATTAAAATTATTTACTTCTAGAATTCCTTTAGAATTTTGGAATTTAGTGTCATGCTGTCTTCCAGAAAATTTCTAAAAAATGTTGTTTCTGGGCCCTGGTCCAAGGATATGATTCTGAATAAAGTGACCCTCTCAGATTTCATGTGAAGAAAACCAATACCTGCCGACTCTGATTCCCATGATTAATATGTTGTTGAGTTACGTCTTGTGTGAATAAATATTTCCTAATACGCATTTATCTTCATGAAAGCTTATAATTCTTGAGACTCTTGAGAGCAAGGAGACAACTTTTCACTCTGAATAAATAATTTTGGACTACAAGATAACTAGTAATTCTGTCCAAATACTTGAAAAAAGCACGGTCAGTGGGCACAGATATTATAACTTGACTGTCGTATGGCTACGAGGATTCTTGGCATGCCTGTGCCCTGAGTTCACTAGAGATCTCTGAAGCTATTCCTATGTATGCTTCAGGAATAAACTTGTTCCATGGTGCTTTCCCTGTTGTCCTTGTGTTGAACAGCAAAAGTAGGGTTCCAGTGTGGGCATGAAAAAGCTTGTCCTGTTCTTATTAATATAGAAAAAACATAGTGTCCTGTGCCAGAAAGCTAGAAGGCAGGAACTGTATTTCAGACACATCATCATGTGGCAACCCGTAGAAACAAGTAGATGAGAAACATCTGGGTAGCTGGGGGTGATGTAGGGAGAATGGCTAGGTAGAGCAATGAACTCGTGTTGGCAAATTCTCACAGTAGATATGACATTCTCACAGAAGATGTGTTTTATCACAAGAACACAGCAGCTGTGGGGCTGCAGGATGTGTGACTGCAGATAAAAGTGCTAACTACATAAAGTTTTGATTATATGGGAGTTGGAATGGTAGGCTGATTCATGGGAAGGCAACAAGAATTTCAAAGACCTTTTTTTAATCAAAGGCAGTAGAAATATCTAAGCAAAATAACCTTATGGCCAAGAAGGCCAGCAACATCCTGGCTTGTACCAGAAATAGTGCTATCAGCAGGACCAGGGAGGTGGTTGTTCCCTTTCCTCCGGCACTGCTGAGGCTGTACCTCAAGTGCTGCATTCAGTTCTAGGCCCCTCACTGCAGGAAAGACATTGAAGTCCTCGAGTGTGTCTGGAGAAGGGCAACAAAGCTGGGAAGGGTCTGGAGCGCAGGCCTTATGGGGAATGGCTGAAGAAACTGGGATTGTTCAGTCTGCAGAAGAGGAGGCTCAAGGGAGACCTTATTGCTTTCCATAACTACCTGAAAAGGCGGTTGTGGCAAGGTGGGGGGTCAAGCTTCTCTTCCAGGTGGCAGCAATAGGATGAGCTCAAGTTGCACCAGGGGAGATTCAGGTTGGATACTAGGAAGAATTTCTTCTCAGAAAGAGTGGTGATGCACTGGAATGGGCTGCCCAGAGAGGTGATGGAGGCACTGTCCCTGGAGGTGTTCAAGAACTCTGCTCTGAGAAACTTGTCTAGAATTGCCTGAGCCAGTCAGTGTGGTAAATTCATAATACTGTACGAGATAGGAAGAAAGGTGAATAAGCCGAACCTCTGAAAATTATGAATCCTAAAGGATTAGTACTATCAAGCATGGTGTCTGATTCACAAGAAGATCATTAGTTTCATTACTATGTACATAGAGACGTGGTTGATATTGAGGGATAAACTACTGCAGATTGCATGGAAAGATTAAGATGTGAGAACCTATCCATCATTAAGTCATAAAAAGTAAAATGAAAAAAAGGAGCATGTTATCAAACGTAATTATTTTACTTCTGCAGATATTTTCACCTTGTGTAAATCAGTACATTTCTTTTGAAGTGAGAATTCTGACAAATTTAAACAGAGGAGAACTTGGCCGTCTGTTGGTGTTTCCATGCTGTCCTTGTAGCACTGTTTGGACTGGAAGCACTCCTGCTCGTGTTTTCCTGAATTTTAAGATACCACGAATTGTGAAATAATTGCCAGCCTGGGAAGTGCCATCCATCGCTCCTGTTAGCACAATGGAAAAGCAGTTTGACCACATGGAGCACCCCATAAGGACAGCAAATAGGGAACAAAGAGCCCAATCTTCAAAGGTGCAAAACAGGTGTAAAACTCTCATTTGGAAAAGAAAAGGTAGTTTTTAAATGAAAGAAAGAAAAGAGTTCTCCAGGGCTTATTCCTAAAAGGAGCAGAAAACCTCCTGGAAAGTGCTGAGTGCTCCATACTCCCTTTGAATTCTTATGATTTTGCCAGTGCTTCTCTGTATTGCATCTTTGCAAAGTGTGGAACATTGTGCTTCTAAATCTGGAGGCAGTTTCTTTTTTTTCTTGTCATAATGAAGTGTAGTTTTATTTTCTTTTCAAAATGCATGATCTTAAAAACCGTAAAAAATTGTGCTTTGGAAGTTATCTGACAAAATGAAACTAATAATTTTGTTTGCTGCTAGTATCCTCCAAGCGGTAATGTGAACGGAGGTATCAATTATTTAGGACTATGAAGCACTAATCTGGGTATGGTGATTTCTCATTAATACTAACAACTTCAAAACTAATTCTCATTAGCTTGAAATAATTATTTAGCTGCTTAGGAAGTGATTAAATTCAAACAGAAGTATATAATGTGTTTACAAAAAAGGAATTGGTTGACATTACAAAATGTTAATGGCCTTATTCCTTAAAACTGATTATTAGATTGTCCCATACGTTTAGGGAATGTTCTTAAAAGTGTACACTGCCTTTTTGTTTCGTGTAGAAATTGCATCCAATTTGGAAGAAGACATTTTGGGGCTACAAATTAAGCAACGAAAAAAACCTAGAAGAAAGTAATTCAGTTTTTAATGAAAAAGCAAAATTATTTGCCTGTAATTGTTTAGCTGAGTTTCTGTGTTCTCTTCATACCTATTTCTTTGACGTTTAAAGATAGTAATACATTAGCAGAAAGAAAACCTGGCCTCATTCAGAATCTAGAAGCACAGAGGTAGGAGTCAGACTCCTAAAACAGACATGAGGTTTGGGTCCAGTGGTGCGTAGCGTGAAATTCTTGTATGTCATTACTTGAAAGCTCGAGGCTTTTTGTTGAGGGAGAAGAAACCTTCTGTGGGATCTATTTATTGCTTACCGTTTTTCAGTGTATTCAGGTTTTAGGATAAGGTACTCAGCAGTAATGAAAAGTGCTGAGAAACAAGTGTGAAAACGAAGTGATGAGAAATGTTCTGTCTGCGTTATAGCTTCCATCTTGGATAATGCACACAGAGAGAAGTGAGGAGCTCAGGAGCAGATGCATGGATGCTATAAAAGCTTATGTGCCAAAGCATTAAAACTAGAACTGTTCTTCTCCATAAAGAGTAGAAAAAAGAGAGCCCTCTAGCCATAAATTAGCCAGTAAAGTGCATGTGCACTGTATCATTTGGCTCAATAAAAAATACAGCATGTGGCAAAATTTTAGACAGATAGATGTAATTAACACAGAAAGGCAGATGGCAAGGAAAAGGGACAGGGGAAGAAAAAATACATAAGACTGGGATCCAGTGAAACTCTCAAACATCATAAGTACATTAGGAATTCCACCATCATAGCAGTATTTAAATGCTTTCTTACACAGAAGAATATGCCACAGACTTTCTCCCAAATTAGAGCCTAGGTTTTCAAATGCAGGTCAGCTCATTTTGGTTTATGTACTCACTGTTATACGTTGTTGCTATCCAAAGTATAATTTTCAAGCATCCTGAAGTTAAGAAATGTGTTTACGGGTGGCAGTTATGCCCATTCTTAGAGGTATAAGAAGTGTCAGTGCTTTGCATAACATATCATGTTTATGTTACAGTAGAAAGTAAACATTTGCATTTCAAACCCACACAAACTGTGGTTAATATGTTGAGGTTGCTCTAGGTCAGCCTTGCAAGGAGTTCTAGAAGTAACTGTTCCCAACAATGAACGTGCACTTCGTTTCCACCTCAGCAACCTATGGTTAGGAGTGTCAAACAGCAGGGGTTTTTCAGTGCTTGCATTTAATGGAGAGGTAATGGCAAAGAGCGCATTAGGAAAAAAAAAAAAAAGGAGAGAGAGGAGTGAGGTGGAATTAAACTGGGATTTTAAAAAATGGAAAATCAAAGTATGAGGTTTCAGACCTGTCAAAATGTTTAATTCTTCTTGTTCAAGCTGCAGATGGTTTGAGTCATCTTGTGCCAGAATTAACTTGGTGACACAGTAAAATAACCTTTCAGAAATACGTTTCCCATATTTTATTCATTGTTGCACTTCAGCTGAACTTATTCTTTGCATGAATAAGGTATTTGAGATCAGATGCCCTCTTCATACTTGCTTGGTGGGAATTGGAACGTGACTTGTTAAGAGCTAAGCCTAATTAGGAAATGAAGGCATGAAATGTTGCTTTTGCTTACAGTGTGTTGTGCATCTTCATCTGTCTATGCAAAGTACTTAGGAAGTGTGCTAAAAATGAAACCCTTGTCTATATCATGCAAACAATCTAGAATGCCAACTTCTGTTACATAATAAATGCAACCTCGTTTATTACATAGAAGAAAAAGAAAGCCAGTATAACACTCGTTGAGTTGAACTAGCTACTCAATTTAAGATGAACGGTTTTGCAGTTTGGGTGGCTCATCAGATCATGGAATGATAGAATATCCCAAATTGGAAAGGACCAATAAAGGTCATTGAGTCCAACCCCTGGCTCCACACAGGGCAGATGTTGGAGTTGTTTTTGATACTGCACAGATGAGTTTTGCTTAGCATAATACTTAACTCTACTTAAAGTGGCATTGAGCTGTTTCGTAAGGGTGTGTGTAAAGGAGAGTCCACTTTGAGTATCACTGGTCCAATGGATGTTAAATAATATGTGCATATATGTTTTCACAATGCACATATCTCATCATGCAATTAATTAAAAATAAAATAATTAGTGCAAGCTGCATGCATATTTAAGTAGCTTCAGTAAAACCATTATTCTGAATTTTAAATTAATTTGGGATTTTTTTTTTATGTCTGAAAAAGATTCTTTGTATTTCATACGAGGCATTTTATTGAAGCAGAGAACATCTTTCAAATCAGAAGAAGCATTTTAAGTTCAAGTGCTACGCTTTGGTCTGAGGCAGGTGATTACTTTTATAAATCAGCTGTAAAAGGTAATCCTGAAAGCTCTCCATAAATAATAACCAAGACTAAAATTTCTGTGTAGTGTGTGTGTATAATGGGAGGAAAATAGAGTTGGGGGAAATGGAGTTGAGGTTAAATGACTTTCTTCATGTAGATAAATGGGCGTTTCTGCTGCAGAAATCAAATGAGGGGTATGCACATGGAAGGAGGGCAGGATCTGCAACAAGCTTTGCAAGCGCTTCAAAAAAATTATGCTGAGCAGCCCATTCTGGTCACAGATTTTGAACAAAATCTGGAGGAGTGTTCATAACAAATATAGAGCAATTTACATATTTTTCAGTTGTCAGACAGTGCTCCACAAACTAACAGAGATGACTGGGTAGCATGGAAATCTGCTGCTGAAGACTTGTCCAAATAGATTTCAGTTCAGCATGTTCTTTCATTATCATCTGTGAGCAGTTGGACAAGTAAAACTTTGTTTGGAGCTTGTGAATTGTAAAGCTGTGCACAAAAAGTTTATTTAATCAGTAATTAGGGCTTGGTCTCATTCATCTTATGCTAATTAAGTAATAATTATTTTTGCTGGTGACTTCATAGGTAGCAGGAAAAAAAAATTATTGAAGTAATAAATTCAACTTTGAATTTGCTGCTTAAACATGGAATTTATTTTTTATTTTTAAAATTAAAAAGAAATACAAATATTCTGTGTTAACCTGTCACATCTATCTGAATGCAATTCACGTGATACTTAAGGGAAATCTTGGCAATCTTGTGTAAGTATTGCCTTATAAAGGAAACTGAGAAGAGTTCCCACAAACACAGCCCTTAACATCGTCAGTTAAAGTCTCAAAGTATTTTCAGTTTTATCCTATTTCTGTTTCTTCTTTTATTAGTAGAAAGACCCAAATATTGTTGAAAAATGCTCACTTTCACGTTCTGGAGATTTATGAGAAACAAAAAGGCATTTTTAAGTGCCAGAATGTTTATTATTAAGAGCAATGAGAAAATGGAAATAATTTCCCTTGAAAAAAAAACATGTTAAAAAATGAGAAGGCAAGGACCCAACATTTTTGTGGGTAAGATTCCAAATTCCAATTGAGAAAACTAAGGTGGAATTTTTCAATTTTCCAGCTATGGCCATAGAAGCATTTTGTCGAAGGGGAGAAAAGGAAATGGACAGGAACCTTCCAGAGCAGTATCTGGGGAGACATTATTTTGTTATTCCTAAAGAAAAAGCGTTCAAGAAATTTTCCAGCAAGAAGTTGCAAACCTGCTTGATTTGTTATTGTTGCAGTCACAGCTGTCCACTGTAAAATTCTTCAGTCAGGCTGAAGGATGAATGCAGGTCTATTTTCCTGATAGCAATTTGATTTTCTTGCTGCATTAACCTCTTTTTTTTTTTCCTTTGTGCAAGCCTTCAACATCATGCATTTTTCCTTTCTTTCCCTTTCTTTTTAACTCTTTGCCTGTCTGTGCTTACATTAATGCTTTTGGTCAGCACATTTCTGTAGTTCATCCACTCCAGATATTTCAGTTATTTTGTGTTTCTTGTTACAGATTTTCTTACCTGCAAAGGTAACAACTTCACCACAGAAACTCAAAGATATTGCAAAAAATCAAGGAGATTTTTGCTATAACCTGGCATTTTAAATGATGGTCAATCTTAAAACTGTTTTCATACACAGTGAAAGTTATTAGCTCTCTCCCCAAATGTAAATATGGAAGAAGAGGTTTACAAAGATCATTGAGCCTGACCACTCTAGGGCTGGCCAAAAGTTAAAGTGCATTATTGTGGACATTGTCCAGGTGCCTCCTGAACACAGA
Source organism: Centrocercus urophasianus (assembly GCF_019232065.1). Taxonomy (NCBI): domain Eukaryota; kingdom Metazoa; phylum Chordata; class Aves; order Galliformes; family Phasianidae; genus Centrocercus; species Centrocercus urophasianus. The sequence goes on along the minus strand of NW_024884142.1, from coordinate 2,700,899 downwards.
GAGCCATGTGGCACCACCCACTTCTCTAGGAAGCCAGTTCCTGTGTTTGACCATCCTTAAGGTAAGGAAATGCTTCTCACTGCCCAGTCTGACCCTCCTCTGGTGCAGCTTTGTGCTGTTCCCATCCTGCCTTGGTTCCCAGGAGCAGAGCACCTCCCTCTTCTTCCCCTCCACAGAGAACTGCAATGAGGTCACTTCTTGACATTTTCTTCTTCAGAACGACATCCCAAGTGTCCTCACACAGGATGTGCCTCCAGCCCTTTGTTTCCTTTGCTGGATGCTTTCAAGTATCTTTAGTATCCACTAAATGTGTGAGTTAATAAAGACAAATGAGCAGACAGATATCAAAGCAAAATGACTTTCAAATTATTTTTCATCTGTGAAAGAACATTTTTTGGGTGCATATTGATCAGGAGAGTTGTTCTGTCCTTGTAACAAAGTGATTGTCTTGTTTTAATGTCAGAAATGAAATTCTAATATTCTGAATTTATAGTTTCACTGTCAGATCAATGCCTTGTATCTGCCAAGTGTCAAAATGATGTCTAAAAATCTGGTGTATTCTATAATGCAATTATTTCTACGAGTAGCTTACTCTTGCTCTTTAATAGCAGCTACTGGTCGTGTATATAGTAATTAAGGGTCTAAAAATTGGATATCTTTCAGAAACACTAATTTAGCAGCCTGGCATTTTTCATGCTTGTCTGTATCTGAAGAAAATTGTGTATTTAAGAAGTTGATATGATCTTTAAGCTATTTCTGAGTTATAGGTTTGTGTTGAAAGAGTACTTTTTCCTATTGTTTAACTACATCTTTTTATTTGGTAGAGAACTGCAGCAAAATGTTTGAAGCTTGAAACTCAAATCTTCACACACAGATTATTTTATTGCTTTTCTTGGTTTGAGGGAAAATAAAAATAAGGATTGAAAAAAATTTTTTTTTACTTTCCCAGTTTAATACAAGGCTCACAGGAAATGTAAATTTTCTCACTAACATTCAACTCAGTGAATGAGGAACTTCAAAGTATAACTGGAACATTTAAAAATGTACTTATTATGCAAGGGCTTCTCCCCTTTTCTTTTTCTTAGAAGAAGAACAAGATACTCAGTAATGTGCTGCTATCAACTTTTAAGTTCCACACCACTGAAATGTCAAAATATAGTAGGAAAAGAAGTTTGCAATAACTGTTCCAAGTTCTGTGGGCTTTATTATTTTTTTTTCCCAAGCAAAGTATGTATTTGATTACTGTTTTAAGTTGCATGAAGTAGACCTGTTTGGGAACCTTTTGATAAAATGCTTCTTGGCAAAATACATCAATTTGTTGTAACAGAAAGGTTTGGCAGAAATACCTTGGTTCTGATTAATCTTTTATTGGGAAATGATTTCTTAGACTCAAAATGGAATCTCTCATCAAAAAGAGAGCAAGTGCACAGAATAGCCAATAGCCTACATACCTGCAGAAGGTGCACTTTCAAGTCTTTTCTGTGCTTGGTTTGGACCTGGATGGGAATATGTCTCAGGTAAACCCCTGGTCATCAGTGTTACAGTATGTATAGATTTGGGGAACACAGTAATACTTAAGATGTAGATACTTTCACTGCGCACACCTAAAATGGGCACCAGTGCTGTTTTTTATAGTTTCTACATTGGAAATGCAAAATACGTTGGACTGAGATGTGGGAAAGTGGAATGAATGGAGCTTGTAAGCAGGAGAGACACCAACTTTTTACACAGCCTGATAGTGATAGGACTAGGAAGAATGGCTTTAAACTAAACGAAGGGAAATTTAGGTTATATATAAGGAGGAAATTTTTCACTAAGAAGATGGTGAGATACTGGAACAGGTCTATCAGAGAAGCTGTGGATGCTTTGTCCCTGGAGGCATTCAAGGCCAGGTTAATGGTGTCCTGGGCTGCCTGATACAATGGATTGCAACCCTGCCCACAGCAGAGGTTGGAACTGTATAACCTTTAAGGTCTCTTCTGGTTCAAGCTGTTCTGTTCTATGACATGTATTTGGGGGGATTGAAAATTTCTTGTTTTGTGTTATCAGGATGATGATATCAGGATATGATAGGATCACCTGAGAATATTCTCAATAGGTACAGCCACTCCTTAGCAGAAATCCCATTCTGTCCTTAGATGCATGTGTATTATTTGTACAGACCAAAATGGGAAACTTGCATCACATAGAGAAAGACCAGTGGAATATTTCAATATACGCTCTATCCTTCTGTGCTGTGGATTCTACAGAAGTTTTATATATATACATATATGCACATATCTATATATAGTACTTGACATAGAGTTTGGCAACCCTGCCTGTGGCGGGGTGTTGGAACTTGATGATCCTTGAGATTCCTTCCAGCCCAAGCCATTCTATGATTGTGTGCATGTGAACTCTATATGTACAATTTGCATCTAATCCATAGGTTAAACAAGTACAGTCAAGGTCATATGTCTGCCAAACCTTAACAGGGTTCTGTAGTTATCTCTAAGCCATTCATGAGTCATGATGTAGCAAGTAATTGCTGTTCATACGTAGCATCTGCTGCCTTTTGTGCCAGTAGCCCAAGGATATGTACACATGTTGCTGGAGTGCACTCAAGGCGTATAGCCTTTACTTAGGCTGCACTTGCATGCTGTTATGAGGATAGTTACCCCCTGGAAAATAACGAGAAAACAATTAATCTATTGCACTAGGGGCTTAGGGCTGGAGCCAGCCAACTGTTGCGTATCCATAGAATCACCCATCCCTAAGAAAGAATGTCTTAATGATTTAATTACTTTTCTCATCTGAGTGGGTATTGTAATTCTGATTACAGAAGCTGAGGATGAACACGCTTAAAACTAATAAATACAAAGTGCATCCATCTGAAATGAGCATCATCAGCACTCACAATGAAATTTCATTTATGGGCATTGTTTCATTAAATGTAACCTCCAGCTTATTACAGATGCATTATTTTTCATTTTTTATGCATGATGTCATTCCTTTATTTAAACAGACCATTGTAAATATTTTATGAAACCATTAAAGTAACAAATAATAAATTGCTGCATTAAAAAATGGATCTGTGAAAGTGCCTGGCAACTAAAATACAAACAAACGAATAAACAAAAAGAGTGGAATTATGTTGCAATCTGTCAGAAATTCTCCTGGAGTTTTATCTGTGATTTGGCTACTGTTACTCTATTTCTCACTCAGTTGTCCAATTAATATGAGGTGTTTAAAATGGTAGAAATATGTGAGCTACCTTAGGGCAGACTATGACGATCTTTTTCTACCTCAGACTTGCAGAGGATGCTAATTGTATGCTGGGCTTTTTGTTCCCCCCAAAGCCCTGTTTCATGTATTTAATTAGAGATTTTTAACTTTTAAAACACACTATTTTTAAGAACCATGTCCTAAGTACTGAGGCAATTGTGCAGATTAGCTAAAAGGGTCATTAAGCATATCTGCTTGCACAAGCCTGTCATAATCCAGGCTCCTGTATGGCTACTGCAACAGGCAGCGTGCAGATGGGGTGCTGAACTTCCAGCTTTGCACCTCCTTTGAGTCCCGTGGATTTCAGCAAGGGCTGAGAGAACGTTTTAATTTGCAAAATGTGGCCCCTTAAAAGGTACTTAATCTCATAGTAGAACACACAGTTCTTATGCAGATAGAACTCCGGCAGTTTATTAAGAGCTCAGTACAGTCCTACTGAAATAAACAGTAAGATTCCCATTGACTTCATAGGAAGCTGGATAAGGTAACTAATTACTAAAGACGTGATCTTGCAGGAAGCTGGGTCAATGCTTTGTCTCCCAAAGGGGATGCTTGTGGTGGTGGTGGGAAAAATTCATTGTACTCAGCATCTTCCAGCTCTGTTCTGTTCCTGAGAGGTTTGAATGTTAAATGAATGAAAATCGCGAGACATTCTCTTTTCACTCTAGAAAAGTAAAAGAAAAATAAAAAGCAACAACAGGAATCCGCATACATAGATTGGAGTTTCAGTACTGATACATCATGGCCAGCTATTACTTTTCAATTTCCTCCTTGTAGGAGGGAGTAGTTTTGTCAAGGTCACGCCACAAATAAATCATATTTCTGTTTCAGCAAGGTCTTGGTAAAGCGGCTGTAATCAGGACATTCTGTAAATTAGGGTTTCTTTCTGAGGAGTGGATTCTTATTTCAAATGACCCATTCCCTCTTGGTTGTTGGTTTTTTGGTGTTTTTTTTTTTTTGTTTGTTTGTTTTTTTTTGTCTTCTGTTTTTAACATCTAAGTGATTTGCAAACTTCTTGTATCTCAAGGACATAATTTTTAAAAAGATGATTGCATTAACATCATGTGAACAGGAGTGCACTCACTGATTTTTAAATATTTTTGTCCCATCATCTACAAATAAACATAATTAATAGAATTTGGGAAATAAAACAGGGCATGGTCTCTCCTCAAAAGGTGCCAGACTAGAAGTGTAGATCTTTATGGATCAAGAAGAGAATGTAACTGGTAATGTGCTGTCATGAAAAGAGAGTAACCTGTGTTTGTGACAAGGCATGGGCTTGATGAGAGCAAATGGATGCTGCTCTGATACTGTTATTTCTTCAAATTGCACATTAATATTTTTAAATGCAAGTCGTGGCGCTCATTAATGCTGTTATTATGAATTACTAAGACCTCCATCCATTAGTTTGGTCACAATGTTATTAATTAATAGGTGACCTATATTTAAACAGACACAATATTTTACACAGATTGTTTGCTGATAACCTGAGACAAATACAGATGCATAATTAATTTTTTTTAATTAATTCTCAATCTATGATGCTGTATGGATTCAGAAACAGAAAGGTAGTGATTAGAATTTTGTTTTAATTAGCTTTGCACATGCTAAGTGTATTCTGCAGTGCTCAGTGCAAGAGAATTGGTGATAAAGATGACTGTTTGAAACTCCTGATGCTGTTAGAAATATGACTTAATAGCTGTCAGTGCTGCTCAAGAAGGGAAACCTTTTTTCTGGTTGTGCAGGGTACTGTTTCTAACTTTGGTCCTAGGACAGCTTCAAGTTAACAAGGAGGTTAACAGGCACAGATGTTGCCGTAGCTGTCTGCAGCTGATGACAAAAACAATACCTCTTCATAGAATCACAAAGTTGTTACAATTGGAAAAGACCTCTAAGATCACCATGTCCAACTTCAACCCATCCCCACCGTGCCCATTACCCACGTCCCTCAGTGCCACATCTCCACATTTCTTGAACACCTCCAGGGATGGTGACTCCTCCACCTCACCTGGCAGCCTGTGCCAATGCATCACCGCTCTTTCTGAAAATAAATTTTTCCTAATCAACCTGATATTCAGCCACAATTGAATCTATCACTTGCAAGACATGGCAAGAACTCCTACATATCCATTTATGTGAGTTTTCACCTGACAGGTCATGGATTTGTCTATAAGGAAGGTTTGCATCAGCTAAATGCCCCAGGCTGTTCTAAAAACACCTGGATTATAGTTCTGCATGTTATAGCCATTAGAAGGAAGTATTTCAGAAGTTGCCAACAGCCAGCCCACAGCATGTGACATGGCATGAGGCATTTTATCACAGCAACACATATCCAAGGACCTTCTTTGTATCTCCCAGGTCTTTTGTTTCTTCTCTTTGTGATATATTTTTTTTTCACTTTCAAAAGCTCATAGGAGCCTGAATCATTTAGATGGGTTGAAAAACATCACCTTTCTCTGCAGTGAGGATCCTGATCTCTAACCCTGAGCTGTTTCCTTCCATCTGCTGTCTTTCACTGTGCTCCATACAGAAAATCTTTTTTCTAGCCTTTTGTACTGGTTTCAGCTGGGACAGAGTTAATTTTCTTCATAGTGTCTGCTACGATGTTGTGTTGTGACTTTAGGAGAAAAACAGTGCTGGTAACACACCAATATTTTAGTTATTGTTGAGCACTGCTGTATAGAGCCAAGAATGTTTCAGTTTCTCATCTTCTCCTGTTTTCCTGCTTCCGAGGGACACAAGGATTTGGGAGGAGACAGAACCAGGACAGCTGACCCAAACTGGCCAGTGGATATTCCATACCATATGGCTTCATGTGGAAAGAAAGTTTGAAAAAAGGGAATCGGCAGCCTGCTGCTGCCTGGGGACTAAGTGGGCCTTGGGTGGTGGGCAGTTGCTTCTACATCACTTGTTTTGTGTGTATATATAATAATTTGTGTGTATGTATATATCATATTTTACATTTTTTATTAAATGTATATTATATATGCATTATTATATACATTACATATATGTTGTCATTACTGTTATTTCTCTCTTCATTTTCTGTCTTAGTAAATAGTTTTTATCTCAACCTATGAGTTATTTCTTTTCTGATTCTTTCCTCCCTCCCACTGGGAGGTGGGGAAAGTGAGTGGAATGCTGTGTGGTGTTTACCTGCTTGCTGGATTAAACCACAACTCTTTTTTCCTAGTAACCAGGAAGGCCATCGTTCTGATCTTGGAAGCCATCAATAAAGGCAAGATTTTGTCTTGTCTTTTCTCCCACTTTCTCTCTCTGTTACCACACAGCTGTGCCTCCAAGCCCAGGGATGCTCTATAGTGTATGCCACTGGTGGTTGTCTGAATCCCTCAGACCAGAATGTACTGAAAACTACCAGGCTTGGATACTGATAATGAAAGCTAGATAAACAACCGTCTTTCCAAGGCCTTTTTTCAAAGTTATAAATGTTCAAGAGGTTGTGTATGGGAACATCTCTTCATACAACAGTATTCTAAAAATCTGGAGGGTGGAGACAGGGGTTGGCTGTCAGAGAATAAGAACTTGCTGAGAAATTTTCAGTTTGTATAGATTTTTCTTTTGCTCTCCTTTTTTTCTGCCTGCTGAAGGACAAGAAATCTTTGCAGTTCATTCCTAGCATTGAGTTAGATGTCCTCAGCAAAAAACAACAACAAAACAAAAACCAACCAACCAACCAACCAACCAATGAAATCCAAAAAACCAAAACCACGAAACACAAGAGAGAAGATGCAATACTAGCAAAGTAACTATGGTGAAGAGTTACACATGTGGAATTAAAATAACATGTTGTTGTGTTCCATTCATTGCTAAAGTAAACTTACATCATGGATGGGAAAAGCAGTTATTCAAATGGCAGTATTCTTGTTTGCTTTTGTATTTCCTTTCAGAATTAAAATGCATACATTTTAAATTTTCCAAGGAAAAGTTTGGAAATGATTGAGAGTTGAAAATACGAAAATGTGCTTTGGGTGACAGCATAAATTGTTCAAGCTTAAATTTTTAATTTTCTCATTTTCATGCTTCAGAATAGATATTTAAGAAAAATCATGATTATCTACATACTGTCAACGAGATTCATTGTTTTTTTATTATTTTTTTGTTTGTTTTTCTGTTAGGTGATATTGTAGTTAGTCAGGATAGCATAACCTAAGTCTTTCTGTGTGTATTAAAACTGTAGCAGATCAGAACCAATGTAGGAAGGAAAGATTATGTTTTATCATAATAGCTCTTCGAAAAAATTACGGTCAGATCTTATTCATATGTATCTGTTTGTTAAAATACTGTTACAGTATCTGTTTAACCTTAAAAGAATTCGGTGTAATGATATACCACAGGCTGCAGCAGTACTGTATTTATTTGTGGATTGAATTATTATTTCTCGTAGCCTGCCATATTTTTTGCTTGTCATCTGCAGCAACAACTTCCCAGGGAAGCGGCATATTCATACTGATAGGGAAGGGCATTTCTCTGCTGTCATTTATGCCACAGAACCCCCATGAAATCAGTAGGTTTGAACTGCGTTAGCTCATGGAACGATATGTCTTCAATCCTATTACTGCTCCTTATGCACATCTTCTATCCATCAACTCACAGAAGGAATAAAGCGAGAAGCTTGCTTTTTATCTCTGTTGTGTTCTGTCATAAGCTCTAGCCTTTGGATGAGCAAAGCTTTAAAGGCTTGTTCCTCCACTGCTGCCTATGGTGGCTGCAGTGTAAAGCCCTACTGCTTCCAAAGCTTTCACATTGCATAGAATCATAGAATCATTACTGTTAGAAAGACCAGCAAGATCATCTAGTCCAACCATCACCATGCCCACTGAAGCATGTCGCTCAGGGCCACATCTCAACGTTTCTGGAACATCTCCAGGGATGGTGACTCCGTCTCCTCCCTTGGCAGCCTGTGCCAGTTCTCTATCACTCTTTCTAAGAAGAACTATCTTCCTAATACCCAACCCAATGCAACTTAAGGCCATGTCAAAAAACATGTTGGGAAATTAGATGTAGTAGACCAGACCTGATTTCAGTTACACTATTTTGAATATAAAGAGAAATTTCAGAGAGATACAGAGCTGACCAGAATGGAGCTTCTTTATAACCAACATGCATTTTGCTGATGAACAGCTTAACTTCTGCATTGTTAGGCAGAAGGTACTTGTTTGTAATACTACAGTGATGCAGTGGAGTCCAAACTTTTGTTATTGTTGTTGTTGATTATACCCATAAAAGCTTGTTTTTAACCCATCTATTACAGGTAAAAGTAATAAAAACAATTCAGAATTATGAATGGCTCTCTGATAGGAAATAAAATTCAAAACCGGAGGTTGGTTTTGGCTATTTTTTACTATGAAATAGCTGTCCTGTTCAGGTGTCACAATAAATTTATCACCTCCAATAAAATGTAGAAAGTATTGTTTTTCTAATATTAGTGAAAGATGATGTCCATTTAAATTAGATTTTTCATTCATTTCTAATTGGCTTAAAATCCGGTTTAGCTACAGCTCTTTCACTCATAACTTGTTTAAAGGATTCTAATTCTCACAGATAAATAGGCATCCTGACGTTTTTCATTTTCATCCGTCATTAAGTTTCTTATGGCTGAGCTTGCTGGTTGTGCATTGCCTTTCCAATATGCTATCAACTTCTGAAGTAACTGGGTTCAGACTGGATACATTTATTTCATTCAGTACCGTATCTGCTTCTTTCCCCCACTTTTTTAAGCACTGCCAAGGGTCATATTGAAAAACTATCTCCAATTCCAACTGAAATCAACCAGGAAATGGCTTTATTTTACTTTTAACTGCAATTGAAATCAACCAGGACTGCATTATTTTATAAAATAGTCATTTACAATACAGCAGTTTGTGAGCAATGTTGAAAGCACCCTAAATTTTCTATATATGGCTATTTTTCATTTCATTCATTTAGAATTACTTCAGAAATAGAAAATGTGAAGACTAGGGTGTCATTAAAAAATGCATATTGTTTGGAAATGAGAGGCATTTCTGTATGCTGGGTAAAAGGAACATGTATACTTTAGATGGATAGGAATAATAGGTCTGAAGGGCAAAATAAATCGAAAGACTGTTCCTTTCCAGTAGCCCCAGAGACTGAAAGAGAATGTCAGGATGCAAAGGCAGTTCATGTATTTTGATTCAAAAATTCTCTATTTGCAATAATAGGAAAAACTGAATATGTGATTCAGAATTAAAAATTGCTTGTACTTTGCTTTTATTTACAAATGCAGTCTCTATAGACAACTTTCTGAGGCCACCTACAGTATGTTTTTGTACCTTGAGCCTTAAGTCTCAGCTTTGTTTTACAGCTTTTCCAAGTCTGGGACTGGGTTTTGAAGAAAGAAGACTGATTCTAGACCTGTAAATATGTAACGTGAAGATATCTGCAGGGTAGATTTTCCAGACAGTGTGGGAATAGCGGAGGTTGGAAGGTTTCTCATTCTCATGTGAACTAGCCCTGCTGCTTAATGACAGAGGGTGTCGTCCAGATGAGGGAGTGGTGGGAAACTTGTTAGGTTTGAAGTTTAAGGTTTATAAAATAGAGTATTCTTTGACAATATTTTTTTTTCTTTTTTCTTTCTTTTTTTTTTAAATGAGATCTGAATTAGACACAGACACATTAGACACATTAGATCAGTCTATTAAAGAGACTATCAATCAATCAGTTATGTTTTATAGCAGTTTCTATGTCTTCCTCTCTTCCCCCCATCCTTATCTTCACTTTTTAATGGAAATAATTTTGTTAAAAGGAGATATTAGAAAATTACCTCAATTATCTTGCAGGAGACATTCAAGAACGTGGATGCTGAGGCAGAAAGTCTTATGTGTAGGACTGATAAATTGATAGAAGATTTTTAGTATCTGTGGTACAGATTAGAATTGTTTTATGAAATTTAGAAAGTGAATAATATTTTTTGCATGATATCAGGCTGTTTTCTTGTTAAGAGTCCGTGGAGGAATAGAGTGTTTCCCATTTGCTCCTGAAATAGCACTAGGTCTACTTCAGAAATGTCAGCTGGGCTCTGTGGTCTGTTCAACATGTGTCCTGGATACAGACTGGCTCAGGAGTCTGTTTTCACTGCTGGCTTTCTTGGAAGATTTTTCCATCCTATACTTTCTGTGCTCCTCTTATTTTCTCCAAGCTGTAATGATAGAGAGAAAATTAACCTGTCTCACTGCTGTAGTCTTTTGGTCCACACCAGACTTCTGGGTGCACCCTACGTATTCCCCATGCAGGGCATGAGCATCACTTCACTGGCAGCGGTTCTTTACAAGGACAGCTGTCAGAATCTCTGTGGCTCCTTCTTTAATGTCTCCAAGGTGCAGAGCAAACCTAGTGGAGAGTAGGCAGGCAGGCAATGCCATCCTATCCACTGACCTCAGGAGCAGAACTGGGGACTTCCAGATCTGAATGCAGGAAGACTCAACAGTGTGTGCTATATCTCAAATAATTAATGTTCATATTGTCTCAGAGCTATTTGTGGGGATGAGAAGAGAGTTTGGGGAAGGGTAATATGTTTGTCTTATTGGCATGATTTTGCTTCACTCATCCAACCTGCCCTTCATCAGACATGAATTTGCAGACATCTGGATGAGCTCTTTGATGTCTGGCAAGGGGGAAGTACAGGAAAAAGGAAGATGAATGGAACAAAACTTGGTATTTCATAAGCAGTTTATAGAACATTAAGGGGAATATTTTGTTCCAATAGATTTTAGAATCCCTTGCAAGCAAAGCTGGAGCACAGAAGCAGTACAATTCAGGTTTTGGAGACTTCGATCTCTTTACTCTTTTCTTCTGATTTATTTGAGTGAATTTCGGATTTTAAATTGCACATCCTATAATGATTGAATGCACTTTCTGTATACCCACTATTTATGGTGCAGCTGTTGGCAATGTTAATGTGAAAAGCACATCTCCTGAACATTGTCAAGCTCTTATTGTCACCTTTAGTTCCCTGGGAGATGGGGACAGAATTTTATTTCAGATTAAAAGGAAGAAAACTGTTACCTTTCAGTGAAAACATATATTTATGTTTCTGGATGTCTCTAAACTGACTCAGACAAGGAGACACGTATTTGAGTTATTGCTACTAGATTTTATTATGCTTGGTGCCTGGGTGGCTATACTGTATTTTATGCTGCAAGGATTAGAGTTGTTTTGGAATGGAAGAGAAACATTTTGAGGATCTTGATGAGGAAGATAAAATGTAAATTCTAAGGGCAAAATTTAGACGTGATGCCATTGAGAATGTTTATTTTTTTTATATATAACAATCATTTGAATTCAAGCCTCATCTTATCTCTTCTCTCTTCTCTACCTATCCATACCTGAGTTTTCAGTGAGTAAATATGTCAAAATTTGTGAAATGTATCTGCTAGTGGGGTAGGGGGGGGAGGGCAGAGGCCTGTTGCCCCTGTCGCGAATGTAGATTGGTCTAGTCAACTCCGTGACACCCATAAGAGATATAAATTAAAAATGAACTTTCACAAACCCATCCTTAAACCCACCATAAGGTTTAAGATATGTAAGCCAGTAATGCTTCCCAAGATAAATGTCAAAATTCAATGTATGGTCAGCAGACAGAGCAGATGTTTCTGAAGGACTCCAGAGTGAGAACCTGCCAATCTTCTTTTGCATACCAAGCTACATATTTGACGTCTCTCCCTGGAAAACCCTTACTATCACTTACCTCATTGCTGTGACACTTGCTTCTGAAGGCCAACTTCATTAGGTCTTTGAAATTTGGTGATTTTGGTGCAAGAAAGATGTACTTTTTGCTTTCGCTTTCCCCTTCCCTTTTTCTTTCCATTTCCCCTTCCCTTTTCCCTTCCGTCTCCCTTTCCATTTTCTTCATGTTGTATACACAGTTAATGAATAACTGATGTTGTGTATGAATGTAGCACTGTTAATTAGAAATGATAGTATAAATACTTGTTAATCCACAGCACTTAAAATTCATAACTTTTGATGGAAGCATATGACCCCTTTCCAATGTAATTTTTTTATATTATTGTAAGTAGTGGTAAAAAAAATAAAAAGATTAACTTGCGCCTCTTTACTGGTGCGTATTCTGTGATTTATGACAAAATCATGCTTTTGCTGGGGGGGAAGCAAAGGAACAGTAATGTAACACATTAATGAGAAGATTTATGACTTGTTTTGACTATAGTTTTGCCTTGTAAGTCAATACAAATATATACACATATATATATGCACACAGGCAAGCATCCTAACAGCTTCCAGCTCAAAAAGGAGAGAAGCTGACCAGAAAGTGTGCTTGCTTTGTGGCGGATTTAGTGATCTTTTAATTAGCTGACATTGTTTAGTAAAGTATCATGAAATGGGAGAAATAACGTCTTCATCATTAGATCTACATGAAGAAGATTCTCAAATAGAAGAATAGGTGCACTGGGGGAAAAGAAAACCATATCAGAGCCTTACAATATATTTGGATAGTTGTGAGCACCACATAGTGTTGCCCCATATTGGTTCTTGGTTCAGCATTGATGTCCAGAGAAGCTCCACTTGTGCAACGCTCTTACGGTGAGCACAGCCTCCAGTTGGTGTGGGCTGGTAGGGGTTTGCTCATCAATATGGGCTTAATGGGCACCAGGGACCCCTTGACCTTTCTGCTGATGCTTGTTTGATGTTCACTGTGGCTATAAGTCTTCATAACTTTCCCTTCCATTATAACCAGTCTTTTTAAAATGTACTGGGCCACTTGTGTGCCAGCCCACTCTTACTATTATGTAAAAATTACAACAACACAGAGTAGAGGTGTGCTATTTAAAATCCATGTGTTGGTGACTGCCAGCTCCTCATTCAGCATCAAACATGGGAATTTTTCCTTGGAGAAGAAGCTATTATCCAGTAACTGAAGGGTCTGAGTATGTTTTCGTGTCACAGTGCAGTGCTTTGTGGTGATATACAGCCTGTGAGTTCGCTGTGTAATTAGCTGGGAAACAGGATGTATTAGACTCTCAAAGAATGCTTTAGTGGATCTATATGGTTTCTGACTCCTGAGCTGGCTTACTCCATGGTAGCTGAGGAACACTGCTATGAAGAGATATGCGGCTACTGTTCGGATTTAGGTTATCCTTTGTGTGGGGAGACATGCCTGAAGCTAAAAAATTGTAATTATGAAAATTTGGTTCTCATAGAAACGAAAAAAATGCAGTGCTTGAGCTAATCTTGGGACTCATACACTCTATAAGGAAACAGATCTGTTCTTGTAAAACAGAAATGTATACATGGGAATCTACTGGACTTATGTAGGTTCCCCACAGAATGAGTAGAGAGGATGATTCAGTCTGTGATAAATTTCAAAGGTGGATGTGCCCTTACTTTGTATTAAAATTAATTCCTCCTTTCTATGAACATAACTAGCCTTAAAATACTACAGAATATGGATTCTAACGGAAAAACAGTGGAGCAATATCAGCAATGGCTGTCTTTGAACACTTACATATCATGTTCTGAATTGATTGAACATCAGCACGAAGGAGCCAGCTAGACTTTTGAGAGCCTTTCTTTTTCTTTCTTCCCCCTCCTTTCCCCCCCCCCCCAGTGGATTTAAACTCTGTTGTATCCAAACCCAGATATTTAATTTAGATAAACTTCAAACTGGTGGGAGTGAATTGAACTTTGTATGGAATAGCTAAGGACTTCATTTGACATTTCTAGAAATAAAAAGAAATAATGTAATACACTATAGATTTTTTGCCCTTATAACAAAATTCCACTCTGGCAAAAACTGGGAAAATCTTTCTTGCATTATTAGAATTATTTTTATTTTCCTTTATCCTGTTATTGAAGTGCTCAGTTTTCCACCAGAACGTCGACAGAAATGCACATGCTCTGGGTTTTTCATTTATTTCATTATTTCAATTTATCTCAAGTTTCAGTTTGGATGAGAAATAATGAAAATAACATACGTCAGTTATTTTCTGCAGCAGAGAACTCTCAGAGGAGCTTATATATTTACTGCTCAGCTACATTTATGCTGTTGAATAAAAATGATTAAAATGCCATACAATAAGACACAAGATAAGTTTCTCCCAGAGACAGAAATTATTTATGGACTTAACATTTAGCGCTGAAAGTGTCCTTCAGCAGCCAGTGCCCAACGTGGTATGTTATTTCTTTGGGCTAGATGGCGCTGCAGTATACGAAATTTCCATCCTTACCACCCAGCAGAAGGGCTGTGCTTTAACCCTCTGGTACTGGGAGCAGACTTCCCTCCTGGCAGGGGAAGGAGCCAGCCTTTCCTACAGGCAGACATTTACTTCTTAGTTTTGATGTAGGAAAACGGAATGTTAACTCTTCTTATTATAAAAGTTCCTCTTTGTGTCTCTTCCCACATAGGGAGGAGTAGCAAAGCTGCATTTTAGACATGTGGTATAATAGATATAACTGCAACAAATTGAACACGATCATAAAACCTACATACATTTTCTGTGAATTTTGACTGCTTATTTTTTTCAGCCTGGAGCAGAAGAAAACCGCAGAGAAGTTGAGGTTTTTCCATGGGATGAGGTTGTTCCATGGGGTGAAGTTGTTCCATGGGGTGAGGTTATTCCATGGGGTAAGGTTATTCCATGGGGTGGTTTCTGTTTCTAGCACAGGCGGTGAGCAACTTTAAGTGCAAAGATCTAAAAGTATTGGGAATTGCAAGTGATGCCTGCTGGTTATAATGCTGTACTTGGCTTCACTGTGTCCCAGAGTCCTCGTGCAGTTTTGCTCAATTATACATCTACATCATTGCAGTATCATCACTCCTAAGCATAAGAAATATGAGACATATAAAAGCCATGCAGAACTTGACCAGGGCCAGTGTCAAACACTGCTTATTCTACAGTTAAGATAGCCTATCCTACAGAAGCAGGACCTGTGTTCTGCTGTGCAATTTCTCTGTGCCTCCTCTGCATTTAAGTCACTGGAACAGCCTCTCTGCTACAGAATTGGGAGAAATAGGAACAGGTGAGCAGAGTCCCCACCAGCAGTGAGGAGAAGAGTGATGGAAGAGAAGATGAGATCTTGTCACCTTATGTTAAAACCTGATCTAGCCCAGTGAAGTCCTCCAGGGCCAGGAAATAATTCCCCTAACATGACTAAACTCTGCCTCTGTTAGATTTGAGGAAGAAGTATTTTCTGAGGAGGTGGGAGCTGTCGTCACCCAGCATCCCTGACCCAGAGCTGTAACTGTGCCTGCTTCTGTAGAACCACAGAATCATTAATGTGGGAAAAGACCACTGAGATCAGCTATACCAACCCCAAGTCATCCCTACCATGCCCACTAATCATGTCCTTCAGTGCCTCATCTCCATGGTTCTTGAACAACTCCAAGGATGGTGACTCTACCACTTCCCTGGGCAGTCTGTGCATCATCGCTCTTTTTGAGAAGAATTTTTTTTCTGACATCCAACCTAACATCCTCCCTTGGGGTACCTCTTTGTGCTGTTGGTGCCATAAATGATTCATTATTAACCGGGTTTCCAGGCTTCATAGCAAAGATGAAATATGAGAATTAGAGGGTGATGGTCCTGTGCCTGAAGTGGCACATCCCTTTATTGCAGGACAAACAGACAGATATGCTGCATGCTGTTTTCTGCGGAGGCTGCAGTGCCTATGCAGTTTGCAGAAAGCTTTCTGTAGATTAATTACTTTCAGTACTGAGCTAAGGTGCTGTTCAGATGAGGAAAGACAGAGGTAAGGGATGAAGTGCACTAACCAGCAGTGACTACACTGAAGTCCTTCATAGAATCATAGAATGTAGGAAAAGACCTTAAAGTTCATCAAGTCCACCCACAACCGAATCAAACTACCCTCACAACCCTGAATCATGTCCCCGAGCACCGCATCCAAACAGTTTTTAAACACACCCAGGGATGGTGACTCAACCACCTCCCTGGGGAGTCTATTCCAGTGCTTAACAACCCTTTCTGTACGGAAGTTTTTTCTAATAGCCAACCTAAACTTACCCTGGTGCAGTTTGAGGCCATTTCCCCTCATCCTGTCACCTGTCATCAGTGAGAAGAGACCAAATTTCATTCATTTGAGGGTAGCAGTGTGGTAGCAGTAAAGATGGAATATTGCTTGATCATCTTTAAATTTGTCTGCTAGTAGTATTGTTCTGAATATTGTTACTGTTTTATTTCATGAACATAAAGTTTCAGCCTATCAGCTACTCTCTCTGAATGTTTACTGGACCTTCCAGTAACTGACAGTGAGCTTTTCCATGCATGCTGTAGGTTAAAAGATGGTTTTATGAAAACACAGATCAGGTTTTGATCTTCAGAAAAGAGTTAAAGCATAGAAGAAGTGGTACAATGGATTGCTACTTGCTACAGAACACTCCCATGCATCCCCTTATGTGCCAGAAAGCACGTGAAGAATAGCTGGAAGGCGGGGTGCAGGTTGGGGCTTTTCCTGCATCCCTGCCCATTTCTTTCTTACCTGGCATCCCATCTTTGTGCATCAGCAGCAGCAGGGTAGCCACTCCCATCCCATTCTTTTCTTGCTAACGCCTGCATCTGCACTGTGCCCTCTGCAGTGCTGTTTTGGAGAGCTATATTATATATATATTACTAAAAGACATTATTTGAATAAAAAGCCACTATTAGTGATGATACTGAATGTGGAAGCACAGCTATTGCTGGTCAGCAAATGTGCTGAAAAAAACAGCTAAGCTTTCTTTAATCTATTGGCAGGATATGGTTAGAAGTGAAAAAATAAATATATTCTTTGCTAAATTCTTTTCTTTCGGAGGAAAGCTGCTTCTGTCTTTCCTGTATGCAATAGGATTCAACTTGGTCAGTGTTTGCTGCTGCTCTGGGGAGGGTTTTTCACTTCCATCCCACTCAGTCACACACAGTTCTGTTGAGGACTTTTCTGCTGGGCTTAAATTTACTGTACAGTTAAATTAACGCAAATTGATAGAAACTGAGTTAATGCCAGTAGCACTGAATTTACATATCCTATCATGCTTCTTCATCTAAAACTGCAGGCAGATTTAGAAATTCTGGACTTTAGTATTTTTTTTTTCCTTTAAATTTTCTTAATGAGGTTTTTAAGCATCCTGGAAAAAAAAAATATCTAGTTTTTAAGGCAGTAATAAATTAATTTGACTTTAGACCATATAATGGAAATTTAAGTTGGCTTTGCTAATGAAGAAAAGGGTGATATTGCTTAAATCTCAGATCTTGCATACTTTGCTCATGTTGTTCTTGTACGCAGAGTTTTTTAGCGTCTGCATCTCAGTAAATACGTGACACAAAACCAACAGTTTAGAGTCCTAAGAACTGGAAGTTTTTAGGACATGTCTGAGTTCTTTTGATTTCAATAGAAATTGAGGACAGCTAGGACTTCATTAGACCAGGTTGAGTTACTTGAAGCTCTCCAGGGAAAATAAACTCTTTCAAAATATCTTATTAAAATTAAGGATGAAG
Organism: Centrocercus urophasianus; assembly: GCF_019232065.1. Classification (NCBI taxonomy): domain Eukaryota; kingdom Metazoa; phylum Chordata; class Aves; order Galliformes; family Phasianidae; genus Centrocercus; species Centrocercus urophasianus. The sequence goes on along the minus strand of NW_024884142.1, from coordinate 2,683,152 downwards.
CTGATGAGACTGAAATAAGCAACCTGATCCGCTTCTCATGGTTAACAAAATTACCCTGATTCTCTAGCTGTTGTTATGGATGCTCTTAAAAACAATATTAAAAGCAGCTATCACCTATTTTTTTTCCATCAAAATGGGATTTTTTTTCCATCAAAATGAATTTTAAATAGCTCCTGCTCTGAAAGCTAGGTCAATATCCTAAGCTGAAATGAAGAAATAAGTCTTTGTATGTATAAAGAAAAGGATAATAAGGATGATTTAAAGATGTCTTTCAACGAAAAATGTGTGTTATTTGGCTGCTAATAAGAAATGGCAGGTTGGTAGAATGTGACCAAGAGTATGATCCCTGAATGTGTTGCATCCAGTGAAAGATGTACATGCAAGAAACATAACAATAGCAAGTATTTCTTTGTGGTAATTACAGGCATTGTTGGAGACATCTCCAGGAAACCCCACCCTCAGAAAAATCTGATGAGTCCTAGATTAATACATCGGGAGAGTAAAGCCTTCCCGTGCGTGGACACTGGACAGATTGCCCTTTTAATCTGAGACATTCAGTCAATCTGCTTTTTATTCTCATCATTTCAAGTGAGTTGTTCACTGGGCTCACTGAGTGTATCTGGGCTTTGTTCCCATTCACTTCAGTGCTTTTTTAGATCCTGTCCTGACCACCATAGCATCTGACCACCTTCCAGCTGGTCATTATGTGACATGTCTAGTATCTGTCACGTGTACTTTGGTTTGTTTTGCTTCTTGGTCTTCCCTTGGGTTGTTGCAGGTGGCAAATCCTTATAAATCCAGCAAAGCCCTTTGCTTTCAGCAAACCTCACTTTTCTGTTTTCTGTAGGATGATTCTTTATCACATCACAGATGAAGTGTCATCTGTACAAGGGGACAGCAGTATCCAGGATGCCAAGCAAGATGTTTATGGTGAATTCTGGAGTTAGATTAATTAGTAGGAACATCTAAAATGCGTGTGACCTACCAAGTGCCTCAAAACCTGGCTTTGGAAGTGGGATTCTCTCCACCACAGGAAGAAGTGCTTTTTCTCATGCGAAAGGCAAAGCAAAAGTAAACCTCTTGCAGTACTGTATATTGCAAGCAAGCTTGGGCACTGGGATCTAATGAGTTCTCGCTCACTTTTTAGATCTCTGTGAGTCTCTGATGTGATATGACTTTCAGAACAAGCACAGAAATGAAACAGTGCAGTAAGAAACATGTGAATTAACACAGGAGAGCAGTTCACCACAAATAGTACAATAAGAAGGGAGGGAAGTTTATAGCACATGGCCTCTAGAGATCACTTCCAAAATAAATTATCTATGAGCCTATAATTTCTTCAGTGTCAGTGTGTTGGTAGAATACTTGCTTCTCTGTATACTTTTCTTAAAAATAAGAAAGATTTTCTGACCTTTGTGAAGTGACTAGGTCCATTTATGCTTTGTCATTTGTACTTCAGAACCAAGTTACAACCACTGCAGTGGCACTCTCTTATTTTTGTTAGAAGGTAGTGCCAGCTCCAAAGCACTTCAGGATGAATAAACAGCTCAGAGGTGGTGGAAAGAACAGCCACACAAGAATGTGAACAATTTGTCACAGAACAACTCTGTGACCAAGGTGGAAACATATTTTTTCTCATGCATGGATATTCTGTGATATTCACATTCTCTATCTTATGTTCACTCCTGACTGTTTTCCCTCCAAATAAATTTAGCCCTGAAAATATTTGTGGAGCCAAAGTACTGATTTCACAGCCAACCTCCTTTGCCAAACAGTAAACTCCAAGCTATCTGATACTGTTGCGGTCCTAGGCACATTTTAAGAGGAAAGTTTTTGTTTGGCAAGAAAAAGTGAATTTCCATTGCACCCAACTGAAGCCTGCACCTCTTCTTTCACTCCTGTGTGAAACAACTGCTGAAGGCAAATTGGCAGGATGTTGGGATTCTTGCAGATTGTTACGTTAAGAAAAGAGCAGTCAGACCACAAATACTCATCTCCTCCTGGCAGCCCATCCATAGATACCCCAAGTCCAGCATTTGGGGCAGTGCGAGCCAGGCCTCACTGACTGAGAGCAGCTCACGTTTCTCCAGGTTCTGTATTACCTGGGGAGTACAGCCAGCTAACACACTTCTTTTTTAAGCAATGAAGGGAAGCTGTGTTCTGGGCTATGTTGGCAAGAGCGTAGTCTAAAGATGAGGTGATTATTCCTCTTGGCACTTGCTAAGCCACACCTCAAACATCATGGGTGTCCCCAGTTCAAAAGACACACCGAAAAACGTAAAGATCTCATGAAGGGACAGCAAGAGGATTAGTGGGCTGGCCAGACTTACATACAAAGAAAGGCCGAAGGAATAGTGTTTTTTTTAGCCCAGAGAAGAGAATGCTCTTAGCAGATCTACTCGTGTTCTGCCAATACTTGAAATGTAGGAGATGAAGGCACTCACTTCACAAAGATATGTGGTAGCAGTGCAAGAAGCAGAGGCATGAATTGTGTTAGAAAAAAATCTCTAAGTCTGCAAGGAGATAAGAAACAAATTCTATATCATAGGAACAGTTTAATATTGCAGTAGGCTGTCCAGAGAAGTGGTGAAGTCCCTCCTGCTGGAAATACCCAAAACTTGGATTGACAGAGCCCTGCATAATCCAGACTAAGGCTGGACAAGATCATCTCATGAGATTCTTCCCAACCCAGAGACTTCTACTATACTATGATTTATATATTCTCTGTATATTCAACTTATTAAAGCCTCAAATGGGGTGCTGCAACAAGGAAGATCTTCTTAGGGAATCACAGATTTATTCTGCCAGCAGCTTGATGACACTAGCAGCTGACAAAAAGTTGTTTTTATCTTGTGACTTCTATTAATTATTCAGTAACCTTGTAAAGTTTCCCATCATCCCTCTTGCCTATTGAAATTGCTTACAAGAGCAGGTTGAATTTCACAGATTTTTTACCTGGTACCTTAGTATCCAATTAGAAAGATAAATAGATAGTGGAAAAATCAATTAAAGCAGAAAAGTTTTAATGCATTAAACTAGAATTGTTTTTGACCTGGAAGAATTGGGTCGTTATCTAAATATTCCCAAGTCTTGGAATTGCTTTCATCCTGTGGCTCAGCTCTGGTTCCTCAGTACTTCTTAAGAAAATTAATCTAAATTTTATTATACATCAGGAGTTCTGAAGAGTTTGAAGACTGCTGTATTTACAACATCAAACAATTTAGAGGCAAAATGGATGACTTTATGCTTCTGTTCAGAGTTGTGAAATTATGGGGTCATGGAATGAGAGGGGTTCTCTTGTTAACTTAACTATTTCCATAATTAACATTCGTTTGGCTACTTGAGGTTTAACATGCCATTTCATTAAAATAATGCAATTGCAGATTGAGAAAAAAAGTTTTGAAAGTATAATTGGTTTTCATTGTCAATATAACTTAAAATCCCATTAGCCACAAAATTTCAGCATTGTTTTCCTAATGACTTGCATAATTGGATCATCAGATTTCTCTCCTTTAAAAAAAAAAAAAAAAAGATTCAGTTGGTGGTTTTAAAGGTTATAATTTGCATGATTTTTTCCCCCTTAGTGTTGCATTTTGACTTCTATTTCCACCAGTGCTGAAAGGTCACAGACCTAGCAAGTTAAATGAAATCATGTCAAGGGCAACTGGAGCTGTTACTTCCTCCCTCTTTTTTCTATTTATTGAGACTCTGTCAGCTTCTGCCACATATGTACATGGAGCCAATTTGATTTTAGATAGGTTCTAACTCAACCCGTTAAAGGGTGTAGAGCACTCTTCTGGGTCTCCCATGGTGCTGCTTTCTCTTTTATGTGTGCCTATGGCAAGTTTTGTCACTTCATTTGGGATCTCCAGTGCCCTCTTTCTTGACTTCAGTGGACTATTTTGGAGATATTTTAAAATAAAATGTGAAACAAAGTTGGAGAAGCAGTCACAGCAATAAATATTTTTAGAGGTAATACATTAATATAAGCAAAGTAGATCTGCCATATGTACTACTAGAAAAATTCTCTTCTCTTAACCTCTGCGTTTGTGTTATGGCAGGAGTCAAACACTGAAAAACTGTAGAAAAATCATGTTTGTGGAGGAGCTCCTGAAAGGTCGTCTACTACATGCTTTTGCCCCAAGGCATGGTCAACTCTGCCTAAATCATCCCTGACAGAGGTTCAGCTTACTGATTTTTAAAAATCTCTAGTTTTGAAAAGTTTCTGTTTTCTCTAACCAATTCATTCAAGTATTTAAAAAGTATTTACAGTTCATTGCTGTATTTCAGGCTGGGTTAGTTTCTTCATTTTCTATTTGATATGGAGCAAAATTTGCTCCTGTCCTCTATGCAGTAGCCTTTACACATATTTGAAGACCATCAACATGCTTTTCAAATGCCACTTACCTAAGAATCAAGCCAACTTATTTTGTCTGTAGAGGTCATGTTTTAAAACCCTGTGATTATTCTTGTTTCTTGGTTGTTCAGCATCTTTCTTGACAATATTTGAAATCTAGACAAAGCACTTGAGATGAGCAAAATGGAAAGTTTATTTCCTTTGTCTTTGGTATTATTCTCTCGTTTATACCTTCCATGATGAAGCTTCCTTTTTCTCTTTGAAATAGCCTAGCATTGCTGACTCATACTCAATTTATGGTCCGCTATAGCCCATGTAGCCTTTTTCAGCAGAACTGTTACTCCTCATCCTATCATTGTGCAGGTGGTTACTCTTATCTAAGTGGAGAACTTTTCATTTTTAGCCTTTATTAAATTACATCCCAGTCACTTCAGACCATTTCTCCAATTTATAATAATCAGTTTGAATTCTAGCCCTGTCATCCACATGCTTTTTCAGCCTCTCCCAACTTTGAATAATCTATGAATATAGCAAGTACATTCTCTACTCCATGCAGTTTATTACTGAAAGTGGTCCATAGACTTCAAATTAGTTCCCAGTGGACCTCATAGAGACATCCTTCCAGCTTAACAGTTCCTCTTTATGCGTAGCATCTCAATCAGTTGTGGCCCTACCTTATGGCAGTTTCAGGAAGAACCTGGATTGCATAGAAAAATGTCATAAAAGACACTGTCAAAAAATTTAACAGTCAAGATATTTTTCTTTTCAATACACAGGCCTGTCACCGTGTCATAGGAGAAAACTGGGTTGCTTTGACATGATTTGTTCTTGACAAATCCGTGTTCTCTGATTTTTATCCCCTTGTTGCCTTCCAGATGTCTGAATATTTGAACCAGTATTTTTTTGGTAATTGAAATTAGTTTGACTGATCTGCACTTCTTTTCACTTTTTTTAAAGATAATGACAATGTCTGCCTTGTTCTGTTGTCTGAAACTTTGCTGGTCCTCACTTAGTTCTCAGAGTAATTGCTCAGGGCTCTGAGATCACTTCAGCCAGCTCTCTAAGTACTCTCTGGTGAATTTCATCAGGACCAGCCAGTTTAAAAACATCCAGCTTCTCAAAGTGGAATTAAACCTATACTTTTCCTTTTTGATCCCAGGTTCCTACCCTTCTGTCGTTGATGCTAATTGTGTTAGACATCTAATCACAGCCACTGTGTCAAGTGAAGACTGAAGGAAAAAAAACAAACATTCTACTTTTTGGCTGCCTGTGCACCACTGATCCCTCATATACACAGGAACCAACAAAATGTTTTGATAATCTCCACTTTGTATGGTGGTAGAATTAAGGAAAGAAGACAGCACTCTTCGTATTCAAATTTGTTTTTGAACTCAGAAAGAAGTAGGAAGTCTGACTCAGGCCAGATACCTGAGTCAAATTCATCACAATTGTTTTGATCATTGAAGTATTTTTGATATCTAGTCTAAGTATGATCTTCAAACATCCCTCTGTAATCAGTAGAAGACAGAAAGACACTTCCAGGAGCAGTATCCTCCTCTCTTCCTTATACACATGCTATATGGATCCCAACCTTGCAAGCATATACAGTGATGATACCAGTGCAAGCAGACATTAAAGATTTGGTGCTTGGAAAGATTGTATTACATTTTTTGCATGTCATCATGAAGAAATGGCCGGTTTTTTCTTTTCTTTTCTTTTCCTTTTCTTTTCCTTTTCTTTTCTTTTCTCTTCTCTTCTTTTCTTTTCTTTTCTTTTCTTTTCTTTTCTTTTCTTTTCATTTCTTTTCTTTTCTTTTCTTTTCTTTTCTTTACTTTTCTTTTCTTTTCTTTTCTTTTCTTTTCTTTTCCTTTCCTTTCTTTTCTTTTCTTTTCTTTTCTTTTCTTTTCTTTTCTTTTCTTTTCTTTTCTTTTCTTTTCTTTTCTTTTCTTTACTTGTGGGTAGACAGATCGGAAGAGCGTC
>NW_024884142.1:2676080-2676715 GCF_019232065.1 Centrocercus urophasianus | reverse complement strand
TTTTTTTTTTTTTTCCAATTCCATCATTCTATTTAAGTCTGTATTGCCTTAGCCCCATCTTTTATACAAAACTTAATTCTAAGTTTAATTCTGATTCTCAAATGTTTGATTTTATACACAGCATTTTTTGTGACACACCACTTGTTTTTTGCTTTTGTTGGAAATCTGAATTGTGCCAGAATCATTCATAGATATATGATAATCTCTGTCTGTTCAAGACAGGAATTTACCAGCACCAAAAGCTGGCTGATATCCTAATTCTTTCCAGGCCAGAACAAGATTTTATTTTAGCCAGTTTAAATGTGACTTCTAGAAGGTGATTTTTGAAATAAAACTGTAGCACAGTGTCAGTTTGAGACAGCTTGACCTACTAATATATCAGCAATATGGCAACTCAAGTAGTTTTACAGGGATAAATCCATTTTGTATCACCAGTTCAGTCAAACTTCCCAGTCTTACTGCCTCAATTTCCCCTCTCTGGGGGCTTGTTTATTTCCAGCACTCTGTGGAAGTCCATGTCATTCTGTGTATTATCTCCCTAAAGGCACAATACGTAGAGTCATCTTCTTTTTTTCTTTTTTTTCTATTTTTTCTCCTTGTCTTTCCCTCTTTTTCTATTTTTTCCTTCTCCTTCT
>NW_024884142.1:2573725-2675980 GCF_019232065.1 Centrocercus urophasianus | reverse complement strand
CCTTTCTTTTTTCACAGAAAGCACTTCTTTAATTTTCAGAATCTTCATCTTCCTTTTTTTTTTTTTTTTTTTTTCCTGCACTTGACTGCACACTGATGTATTCACTGTGCTTCCTACAAGTCTCAGCTCAGCTTGGCTACATTATGGTGTGACTGTATGTGTAGGTGTCTGTGTGTGTGGCGGGGGAGGGATGTGTAATAGATTCCTGAAGAAAATAAAGGAGGGTTTCCTTTTATACCAAATCAAGTGATTACCCTTCACTTGATGAAGTCTGGCACATACCTTGGAGTTCCATATGAATATCCTGACAATAACCTGACTATAATGCAGATTCCTGCCCCTGCTTCCCAAGGTTTGTGATATGTCTGCTTATTCCATTAGCACTTTGTCAGCTGCTCCCTTAATTCCACTGTAATAAGGAGAGGGGAGTTGGTGTGAAGTTCTTGATGCTGTTGATAAGTCTCGTATTGCACTCGCTCGTTCTCAATTTGCACAATCCCTGTTTTTGTGCTTCTGCTTCTCTCACCAACTGATGCATCTGACATGCAGCTTGTGCAGCCTCGTTGTGGAGGACTGCGAATTTAGATGTTTGGTGTTCACTTTGGATGTGATGTTGGATAATAACAAGATTGTTATCTGATACTTTCTGTGTAGTTCCCCATCAGTGTTTCAGAAGAGGCTGCTTTGACATGGCAGTAGGGATCTGCTGAAGTAGTTTCTGCACTGCCTGTGAGAGAGGGATGTTAGCTATGGGCTTTCTTTGGGGTGATGAGCTGTGGTGGGTTTTTTTGCTTTGTTTGTTTGCTATTTGTTTTGTAATTTCTAATGAATTCCATCTATGTCATTTTGTCCTTTAAAGGAAGGAAGCATAATAGGATTGAATGGACAGATGAATTAAAAAACAGAGCAGAAAGGAACTGCGTAGTGTTTCCTTCTTATGCTTTACATGATTTTAGAGATATTCAAGACGTTCCTGTATTGTGGCTTTCATTTATAACTAACATACTTTTATTAAGCAGACATATATAATCAATATTTTTTGTTCATTTTTTATATAATTGAAGCCATCGTGTTTATATTACTGATACAAAACAACCATAAGCACGTCTACATGCAATTAATAAGATACCGTGTGTAAATATGACTTAATTTTTTTTTTTTATGTTTATAGTGCAGATCAAATAGATTAGAAAAATTTTGCTGAAGTGCAGGAATAGCAGCCAGAAAAATACTGCTTGAAATTTCTTCCCTCTATAGTTTAGTGAAAATAACTTAACTACTCTGCAGCAATTTTATGATCTCTGAAATGGGGACAATAGCTGAGGGTTAGTCCTTGGCAAATGACTTAAACAAGACTACATTTATGTGACTGAAATATAGGATATCTTTACTGACTTTTTCTGTTGAATTTCTTCTTTCATTTTTCACATAATTTATTTCAATTTACCAAGTAACTACTTGATGTCAGCTCTCAAGGTTATATTGAATTATATTTATTTTTCTGATTGTATTTGAACTAGAATCCTTAACTCATCAACACAGGAAAAAATTATCCCATCAGACCGTAATTTGACATATTTGTGAATTTGCATATGGCATTATATTGGTACAGTGCATCCAATAGCTTTATCTTTGCAGTGCTGAAGAACAAGTTAGACTCGCAGGACAGATTTCAGTGTAGTTTCACTGCAGTTGTGGGAACATTGCTTAAAAATTAAATAGGTTGCTTCCTGTCCATGTTCTGTTACTCTTAGGCCTGTTTCAAGGATGGTGATGAGTGATTTCCTATGTCTGAATATGGTAAGTTCATTAGCAAAACTGCAGTGAATTAATAGGTCCCTCTCATAGCTGTGGAGGTCAACTTTAACTTAAGGTGCTTTTTGTCCCAGTTGTGTGGGGTCAGAGGTTTTCCTTGCAGAGTAACACAATTTGCTGTATTTATTAGAAAAGCATATAGGTACGTAGTGAACACCTGAAACACAAGGCATGTTTTACAGCAAGATGCCTGTGCTCAACTCGTCGGTCCTTAGATATCACCCATCACTTTATCTAGACAAATTCTGCACAGTGGAAGGTATAAAGCAGGTCCCTTCCTCTGTGTGAAAGTGGTCCTTTGATGGGAGATGTGATGGGTGGCCTCTACTCTCAGAGGCAGTGGCAGACAGCTGTGGTCCTTAATTCTGTGAAGGGTGGCTTGGTGTTGGCACAAGCTCAAAGTGGCTTCATCATGCCTTGCTCCCCCATCGTTAGCATGAGAATCGCTGCCTCAGACTGCTGGCATGGTAACAGGGTGACAGCTGCCATTTTAGTTGTCATTTGAGATTTAGCCGAGGAACATTTTGGAACTTGAAACCAGAAGTCTTTGCAGCTTGAGCTGAAAAGAAAATGTCTGGAGCCAAGAGAGAAGTAGTTTTATATCCCTTCTGTAGGCTGGGCAGCTGAGACAGTCTTCCCAGGAATGGCTGTAGCCCCATTCTAAGCGGAACAGATAAATGATGATGGTGTCAGGCAATGTGGCAATGTTTATCTTTATGCTTATCAGCACGGCACTGGGGGAATTAGGGAGGTAAAGGTACATTTGGTTCTAATAAACATAGCACAAATGTGTATTAGGAGTGGTTGTGGCAGATAGCTGTTGATTCAGTTCTACTAATCAACATACAAGCACCTACACCTTGCAGCAATTAGAAAACTTGCAGAAAGTAATGCTACTACTGATGTCTGCAACTCAAGAGCAAATAAACAGTCATTAAAATTCTTCTACAGTAACAGAATCTGATAGTGACTCAGAAGCAGTAAGTGAGAATAGATAGTCTAGCTCCAGCCCTAATGGAGAAGGATTTGTGCCAGCTGATAGTTTTCTATTTCTTTCGTTTAAGTAAGTGTGAGTGCCCTGGGTTGCAGCCTGGGTAGCTAATGCAGGCTGAATCACCTATGTTATGAAATTTATGCATAGTAGTCAGATGACAATTTTGTTACTCACTGATAGAGTCACCCCCACGTATGTTTTTGTAATCCTCGTTGACATTAATGGGAAATACGCTGCTATGTGGACATGCAATATAGACACAGGGTCATAAACCTTTCTCATCCTTCCATCCTTGTTAGTCAGAGGTGGAAAACAGCCCTTTTTGCTACATTTCCACACAGATTAAGACCAAAATATGCTTCTTTTTCTTCCTTCATCTATAATACTGACTGAAAAAGTGTTGGTTATGATGAGATATATAAATATTTCTGCTCTATCTGGGAAGAAATTGGAATGGCTCATTTGTATCATTTGGTATTAATATCATATTATTCTGTACCTATATATGTATAAAGCTAATGTGTACAAAGCATAAGGTGTAAACTTTGTATTCAGCTGGTTTTTATTGTTTTCACTGCATAGTTTTGAAAGGGCTGTCTGGATTCCTCTCTGGATCACTTTTGCTTGTTTTCTACTAGCCTTGGAAACCTTAGCTTGAAAAAAACAAAAACGGTCCATAAGAAAATCAATGCACCAACATTTTTGAAAAGTACAGAGGACAACAGTGATAATTATGAGCCTATTTGTCTGATATTGACCTTCAGAACAGTAATGAAATGGTTGATTCAGTTCAATTAATAAAGAGTTAAAAGAGGTTACTTTAATTATTGCCAATCAACATGGTTTGTGGTGACAGGACTTGTTAATCTGGGTTTCGACGTTTTTATGAGATTGCAAGTTTGATGGAGAAGTCTGCTTATTTTATATAGTTAGACATTTCCAAGGCATTTGATTTGGCACAAAAAGATTGTCAATATTTTACGGGCTGGTTCGTTATCTGTATTAATACAAGGGTATTTCATGATGTAGAAAGAATAGTGGAAAATCATTCAGTGGGTTCGAAACCTTATTCCTGGGCTTCAAAATGTTGTTGTAAATGGGGATTATTAGAAAGTAGCCACACTCTCAGAGCAGCCCTGGTAGGTTCCTTTATTCACTCAATAAATATTATGTTTTGGAAAATACGTAATTGTATTTCCAGTACCATCAAATATGAAGTGACATCAAATGATTGCTCTCAAATCTTCACCCTTCAAATCTGTATATTTCCAATTTGGAGAGATGAATATTGTGAGGGACTGTGTCCAAGGCCTTACTCATGTCCAGATAGGAGACATCAGTGACTCTTCCCTTGTCCACTTATGCACTTACACCATCCCAGAAGGCCTCTAGATTGGTCCAGCAGGATTTGCCCTTGGTGAAGCCTTCTCAATGTCCTGTATCTCTCTTCTATGTGCCTTAGCATAACTTCTAGGAAGATCTGCTTCATGATCTTCCCCTGGGCAGAGGTGATGCTGACATGATGGTAGTTCCCTCAGTCGTCCTTTCTACACTTCTTAAGAATGGATGTGACACTGCCTTTTTTCCAGTCAACAGGGACTTCATGACTTTTCAAGTATCACTAAGAGGCTTGTTGAGTACATCAGCCAGTTCCCTCAGGACTTTGGGACGCATCTCATTGGGACCCATAGACTTATGGATGTTCAAGTTCCTCAGGTGGTTGCAGACCTGATCGTTGCTCTCCCATTCCCCACCCTCCAACTCATCTGCTTGAGGAGTGTGTGAAGAACCCTTACTGGTGAAGACCATGGCAAAACAGTTGCTGAGTATCACAGACTTCTCCTTGTCCATTGATACCAGCCTGCATGCATATCTCAATAGAGGAGGGTGGGGTGGGGGGGAGGAATAAGCAGTCCTGAACTTTTCTGGTTGATGTACCTGTAGAAGCCTTCCTTGTTCTTTACACTCCTTGCCAAGTACTATTCCAACTGGGCCTTGGCCTTTCTGACCCCATCTCTATAAAGCCTAGCAAATTCCTTATGAATTCAGGCAGGGATGAAGTGTGGCATCTACTGTGGAAACTTTTAGGGGAGCATAAAAGTGTTTTTTTGGCCTCATCAGTTACACTTCTGAATCTTAAAATAAATGAGTGATTCTTTTTAAAGACAATGCAATTAAGTAGTGCCTGTTGGTGGTAGTGCCTGTTGGTGCCAGAATTTTCAGGACAAATGATCAATATTTTTAAGTTTAAAAAGAATAATTTCCTTCCATATTTGATGTTCAAGCTGCTGTTGTATTTTTCTAATTCCATGATCTGTTTGCAATTTCATACCATCACTGCTGAGTGCTAATAAATATGCATCCTTGGAAAACTGTTCATTGAGATAACACATAGTTGTTTCACAGTACCCAGTAAAAACAACGCAGTGGGAATTCTTGCTTGTAAATATTACCTTACATATCCTGAACATACCAAAACAGAATTGAATTTTGAATTCAGACCAAAATGTGAAGGATATACCAATGAGAAGAATGCTGCACTGGTGAGGTATTTGCACAAGCTGGGGTTCAGAACTTCTCGTTTCAGTTGCCTAATAGCATCTTCATAGCCCACTCATCTGATCTGTCACTGCAGTCGGGGATGAGAAACAAGCAGGCCCAGAGGTGGTTCATCCCCATGTTAATAAATGGTAGCTTGTAAGTCCCAATAGTTCTACTTGGGTAGCTTTTCTTTGGTAATGCAAAGAGCATGGATACAATCATGGATAAAATATAACCACAGGTGCATCATTTTATTAGAATATTTGCTAGTTTCAAAGACTATCTAGTTTTATAGCTTTCTGGATGTATGAGGAGTGGCTATTGCCCTTGGATTGTTCAGCCTAGAGAAGAGGAAGCTGAGGGAAGACCTCATTGTAGCCTATGGCTTCCTCAAAAGAAAGCAGAGGGGCATGCATTGATCTCCTCTTTGCTGTCCAGTGATAGGACCAGAGAGAACAGCATGGAGCTGTGACAGGGTGAGTTCAGATCAGTGTCAGGAAAAGGTTCTTCACCAGTGGATGGCTGAGCACTGGAACAGGCTCCCCTGGGCAGTGGTCATGGCATTGAACTTGCTGGAGTTCAAGAAGTGTTTGAACAATGCTCTCAGATGTTCGGTCTGATTTTTGGGTCGTCTCCTGAGTGGAGCCAGGAGTTTGCAGAATCATAGAGTCATCAAATGGCTTAGGTTGGAAGGGACCTCAAGGAACATCAACTTCCAACCCCCCTGCCTCAGGTGGGGTTGCCAGCCACTAGATCAGGTACTGCATCAGGTTGCCCAAAGCCCCATCCAACCTAGCCTTGAACATCTCCAGGGATGCGGCATCCACAGAGTCTCTGGGCAGCTTGTTCCAGCACCTCATCACCCTCTCAGTGAATAAAGATGGGCTCTCTTTGGACTTGATCCTTGTGGGTCCATTCCAATTTGTCATATCCTATGATTTTGTGTTTGTTTTGTTTTCTCCGTGAAGGGCATAGGAATGGGTAATTTCCAGAAGTCAGCACCTATTTCTTGAATGGCAAATAAAGCAACCTTCACAAAGGTTCATGCATGTTCTGCCTCAACCAAATCTCGTCTGCCTCGAGAGATTTTCAGGCATAATTTTGCAAGAATATGAGAGAGCCTTCTACATCACAGAGGCTTTTTGCTAGTTTTTTACATACTTCGAAAAAAATTCGTTATGAGTAATCTATAAAAACAAATTAGCATTGTTAATTTTTGTCTGTGTTCTTAATTGGAAATCTACTGATTCCTTCCAGTAAGCATCAAGCTTTCTTCCATAATTGTTAAGATTTTAAGCACATCACTGTAAAGCAAATTAATAATTTTGAACTAATTTGGCAAAAGAGTTTTTGAGAGATTCCTGTTTTGATGTTTTTACAAAAAAAACCAAAAAACTAAGAAAACTAAAGTGGAATTTCTTTGAACCTCACCTCTTGTATGCTTTTAGATACTAACTCAATGCAAGAATTCTTTGTCTTGATAGTGTCTCTCACATTGAAGGTTAGAGTACAGGTTTACTGAGACAATCATACCTTCTATTAAATCTCTTTTCATTAAGAAGTCATCTGTCTGGTCTGTAAAGCATGGAATTCTTTTTTTTGGGTCCCACTTTGGTATGAATATTAGACCAAATCTTTAGTCCCTGCTATATCTGCAAATTTTAATGCAAACATTTTGCTGAGTTTCTTTCTTCTTAGTTTTGGCTGTTTTAACATCTCTGTTGTTTGCTTTTCTGTAACTTCATTACAAATTTTGTTGGTATGAATGTTTATTAAAGAGATTCCTTCCGTAAAGGTATTTTTACAAACACTTATTTGAGAAAATGTATTTGCAGAAATGTCAGTGCTTACTAATACTTTTACTGGAGACACTCACCTATTTCCAGAATTTCTAAGAGGAAGAAATAAAGGAGAGGAGAACAAAGGAAAGTCAGAGGAAGATGATTTCAAGAAGCATAATATGAGCATCAAATAAGTGATTGCAATACAACCAAAGGTGTAGAGACGTAAATGTGCTTAGTGTGCTTGTCTAGTGATGGTGAGTGCAGTTATGGATGAGCACTTTCACATATGAAAGAACTTGAACTGACCAGTTTAATTATTTAGTCTTTTGTATTATTTCTCCTCTCACTACTTTTTTTTTCCAGCTCTTAATAATCCTGATCGACCCTGACAAAAAGAGACAGAAAAGTCAGTGAAAAACATTCATTTACACACAGGTTTATTGATTGTCATTAGAATCAAAGCAAAGGAAATTTTTATTTTATTGTATTACTGAGCCGATGAAAAAAAATTGAAATAGACCAAATCCTGAGATTATCAGAAAGGAGTTGATTAGTTTCATTTTGAAGCTAGAATTAATTTTGGTAATTGTTATGGGCAATAATTGTCTGGTCTACAGGGCTAACGTTTTTCAGGCCAATAGAAAGATTCCTAGTAATTTAAGTAAGAGATAGCTATGACTATGTGTGAGTAACATGGTCTACATTAATTTTATCTTAATGCCTTTGTGGAGCTCAAGAAACAGACAATGTATTTTGCAATGAAAACACTGACAATATTCAGTGGCTGCTTTGTAAGTTGTCATCTTATGAAGTTAGTAACTGGCAGACTTTGTGTTTTAGCTTTTCCCTATCAGTGTAGAGAGTACATACATTCATGCTCGTTAATCTTTCCTGTCCTTCTCCAGAATAAGTTGTACCATGGACATGCTTCAAATTTTAGTGGCTTTGCTTTTGAAAATGTGGCACTGGATTCTGTCAGCTGTTGTGGTACCCGGGAGATACTTGCCAGATGTCCCACAACCTCTTGGTGAGATAGAAAATGGCCTTTTGTGACATCTTTCCTGGAAAAAATCTTCACTTACAAATGGTAAATATAACAGACTTTTACATGAAAGAATGTATTGAACTCAACGGTAAGTATTTATTTTCTCTTCCATTGTTGATATGTTGTATAATGAAAAGTTAAATGTTGAGTTATTCTGCAGGCTACTGTTCATTTTCTGATTGCACACGTGTAATTTTTCTCATCCAAAATTGTTCTATTTTCTACTATCATAAAAGATTCCACTGATACTGATAGGTTATTATCAGTCATGGCTGTGTTCTGTGAACATAAATGTGGTACTCATTTACATCTTTTTGACACTTTTGTCCAAGAACATCATGAGCCATGCAGATGGCATTATTTGCTCCACAGCTCATCTCCTTGACACTTTCTGGATCTGTGCTGTATTTCACTGATGGGTGTTCTTTGTGGAAAGGTTATGTTCTGCCAGCATATTTACAAATGCCCCGTCTGCCTTCACACATCTTGAAAATTGATTCATGTGATAAACCAGTGTGTCCACATCAGGCCAATAGTCCTATTCAAGGAATGTAAGACAAAGTTATGCCCTTTGCGGAACTTCGAATTTCTCCCTTAAAAGAGAGACAGAGAGAAGAATGTTTTTTGTTTGCATAAGAGAAGAAAATTTAAAAGTTCAAAGGGGGAAAATGTATCGTGGGTTGTTTTTTTTGTTTTGTTTGTTTTTAACACTGTGCTCATTCTGATGAGCTGCTCTTGTGTCTTTGTTCTGCAGAATGTCTTCAAGACAGTGGTATATAAGTGGAAAGACAAGGAGGAAAAACACATCACGGCAAGACAGAAAGCTAAAAAAAATAAATAGTGCTCTGATACAAATCAAACTGCAGTCAACTAAGAAAAATTCTTTTTTCCTACTTGTTTCTGAATCTCAGTCTTCCATATTGTGCTGTCTGTCATTTTCTACAATAAGACAAGTATGTTAACAGAAAGGCTGTTTATGTATTCAGTTTTTCAAGTTGTACGTTAAACTCATGACCACTTCATGGAAAGTGAAAATAAAGCACCTTTCAGTGCAGTGGCACTTGCCAGAAATCAGAAAGCTGATGGGAATGTGACAGCACTGTCCAGAAAAGGCACAGCTGTAGTTATTGCTTGAAATTGCACAAGAAAAATATCTTTTTTTTTTTTTTTTATAATAATGGTATCAAAGACATTAGAAATTGCTTACATGAAATATAAGTAGAAGAACAACTGTATACATGTGTGTGATGGACCTAACAGTTTCCCCAGTTTCTGTTTGAATCTGCTACAGAAAAAAAGGTGTTGTGCTAGGAACTTCTCATCCTGCAGTAATTGCATTTCTAGGGGGTATTAAAAAACACTGATTAGTTCTTTGAAAGAGCATCTTGAGAAGATCTTAATGTAGAAGAAAATGTCAAACTATCTACAGTCCTGTCTGCTATTTTGTCCTGCAAAGCCCTTCTTTGTGAAATTTAAGAAAAAGGCACAGAATGGGAAGAACAGTCCCCTCATTAATTTGCTTTGAAAAGGAACATTTGCTTATGTTAAGGAACGTAAATTGTAAATGCTTTATTTACTAAACAACATTGTAGAGCAGCTGAAGTCTCACTAAGAGCCTGTCTGATTCAGGTTTGCACAGAAATCTTTTTATTTCCTGTCTGTCATTCTTCTCTTGGGTTATTGTGGCATTTCACAAAACTTCTACCTAATTCTCCTGCGTATTTTCAAAATGAGCCTGTTACCACTGGCTTTGGTTATTTGATAGGTGCCTAAATGTAAACAGTGCCTCTCATAGCCTTAGCCCAGGAAACCTCAACCTCCAGAGCTTTACTGTATTTTGCATCCAGTTTTTCCAATTTTGCTGGAAGCACTACTCATTCCTGTAAATGAAACTTAATTTGAATTGAATTTCTCATTTCACTAATGCAGTGAAATACTTTCCTTCTTTTTCTCTGCTTTTCTCTGTTTTTCTTCCCATCCCCACCACCTCCTATTTTAGGAAGTATAGAAGTCTCAACACATGTAAGCAGTAACCATTTTGTTGTGCATACAGAACAAAGAGTTTTCTAAGTGGCAATGGAAAGACATTTGGATGGATGCTGTCTGTTCCCATTCCCTGTGGTGCCATTGCAGATAATGAGTGTCCTTTTAGGACTGAGTAGACGTAGACAGGCATGGAGATGTTGAACACTAAGGATTAACTCAAAAAGTTGGGTCAGAGAAGAGATAAAGTATATAAAACATACAGATTCAAGAGAAAAGAATGAGATTAAGGACAGTCTTACAAATCAGTACAGTCAAGAGTGAGACTGCTGCATTCTCTTCACTGAAAAGCTAACACTCCCTTTCTTCAGAAATGTTCAAAAGTAATAAACAGTGCCTTGAACTCCTCCAGCGTCCTTTCTTTTAACCTTATCCTTCTGTCACTCCCCATGTTATGTCCACTAGGGAGATCCTCTTCTCCTTCAAAAGCAAGCAGCTCAATTAGAAAAGCAGCAGCATTTGCAGCACAGCCCCTTCAGTACTGCAGCCTCCTTTAATCCAACCTAAGCTGAAAGCATTCATTTATATGTCTGTTCTGCCACAATGGAACATATTGATTATCAATACAGGGACCGCATTTTCAAAACAAGTCAACTGTAGGGCTTGCTGTGTACAGTTGTGGCACTGTTGTGAAAAGAGCCTTGCTCTGTGACATTTATGGACACGTTCTCAATAGATGTTATTTCCAGGGCTTCATTACCTTTACTGTAGTCTTTTTTATTTATGTGGCCCAAGGGATAGTGGTGCTGAGCTCTTCTTAACACCTACAAACTGTCATCTGCTCTGTCATTTCATTAGCATAGTGGGTCTATAATCCATGAGAAAATTGGTAATGCTGTGATGACAGAAACACATATGAAAAGACAATGAGTACAATAAATATTGCTAATTCTTAATCAGAAAGCATTCTGATGCATTGCTCACTTTTGCATTCAATTCTGAATGTCCATTTCTAACTCGAATTGTAAAAACATTGCATTTGGCAAAGCTGTGGATTTATATTGAAAAGTTTTTTTATCTGTGTAAAGTATTCTATGCAAAGTATTTGGGTAGCTGGACTAGATGGCTCTCAGAGGTCCCTTCCAACTCTAAAAATTCTATGATTCTATTCCTGCCATAATGATTATTCCATGGAGCAGTTGTACAGTCGTATTGTTCTAACCTGAACTGACTCTACCCAAGAGGAGGTCTTTTCCCTGTGGAAAGATCCAAAGAGCCAAAATCTACCAATTACTGCTTCAACTGCTTTTGTGCAAGGTGTGTAATTTCCTCTGCATCTTCTCAGTGTAGCTGTAAAAATAGAAATAACAACTTGCACTTTGCCTTTTCCAAAACTTTTTATTTTCAGCTGTAGTCCTGGGCAGAAATCCTTTGTAGAGAAACAAACCAAAGGGAAGAAAAAAAGAATATGCAAAATACAAATATATAATCATTAGTTCTATTTTAGATTTCATCTGTCCCGTTTGATGGTTCCTAAAATATCTCTGGACAATGTAGGATTAAGGAATTATTGACAGAAATGCACACAGTAATTCCAAGTAAGCAAGAAGGGTTAATATCTAAGGTATTTTGAAAGATAGTAATGTGATTTTATATCTTAGAATTTTCTTTATCAATGCCCTCTCTTTGAGACAGTGATGTGATGATAGAATAGTAGTTACATAATGCAGTGGGAACTGCTCTGCTGCTTGATTTCAGATTGCCTTAAGTTTTTTGGTCCTGTGGTTTCTCTTTTGACTGGATGGGCATCTTCATTTCCACATGATTTTCTTTGTTCTAACCAATAACATGAGGAGGTGTTCTCATTGGACTGCTTAATTAAAAAAAAAAAAAACATCACTAATTCAGTAATTTCTCAGAATTTCTGTTGTCTGTGATCCAGAAGGATTCAGATTCAATTCAGTCACTTTACTGCAGTTTTCTGCAAACTCAGAAGATGTTCGTGGTGACAGCTACCCATGCTGTGATCTGCACTTAGTTCACTGCTCACCCACTTCCCAGTGTCAGGCTTTTAAGTGCTCACTGATCACTGGTCCATTCAACATGACTGTGCTCTGATACCTACTAAAGAAACGGATGAGCAATTACTTGGGGATCTTTAAAAAAGAGATCATTTAGAACGATCCCTTCACCGGATTCTTTTTGTGTAACTTTAACCATCTGCAAGTTTGGCACCTATTATAAGTCATTTGGCCAGGTTCCTGGAATTGACAGGGAATGATAAATAACTCCAGGGTGCAACTCATCCTATCCAAACACAGGTGCCTAAGAACACTGGAGCAAATAAAATGGATCCGTGTGTGACTACAGAATCTTAGATTATCCTTACTTTATCTTATTTTCTCCAGAAGCACAAAAAAGCCTAACTCAGACAGCCAAAAATAGAATAAAAATTCCACTTTAGAATTAAAAAAATGTTTTCCTGTTTTCCAAAAGTTGGAGATTTGTGGTTTATTAGTAATTTGGGGGCAGCTTAGGAAAAAAACACCAAACATTTGACTTTATAAACGCACACCTTATTTTCAGATTCCTTATTCCTTAATTGTAAAATGAGCACTCAAAAAGAAAGCCTGATAGTACCAAAACTGAATGGAAGATTGTTTAAGAAAAGTAGTATTGTTGATAAGTGAGGGTAATTTTTGGAAATTGTGTTGGAAATCTGAAGAAACAGAGTTTTGCACTGACAAAAGTTATTTTCATCACTTAAAAAAGCAGTGCTCACTAAGAGGGAGGTGAAGTCTGTGATAAAAAATAATGGAAAAAATATGGTGCCTGATAACAATGAATAAAATCAGTATAATGCAGAAAACTGATAAAGAAAACTAAAGCAATCAGCTGAAAAATCTATTGCTAATAGGGCAAAGATAACAAGAAATTCTCTAAGGAGACACCAAATGCTTATGGTGTTACAGAACTGTGGAGAGTAAAATTGTCAATCCTGCTAGAGAAAATGTAGGATTAAATAAAGATGTCTGTTTTCTGAAAGAAGAATGAAATATTTTATTTTCTGTCATTTCTAAGGAGAAGTGCTAAACAGCAACAGCAAATATTTTTAAGTTTACAGAATTAGATAATTCACAGTCAAGAATATTACTTGTCTGTGAAGCTGTCTGTACTATTCCTATCCTTTATAACAAATCTGGCAGTTCCAGAAGTACAAAAAAATAATAAAATGTCTATATTGTTTTGTTATTTTTACTTCTGTTGTTGTTGCTTTTGTTACATTGTTTTTTATACAAACTTGAAAAGTGTCGTAATGGAGCAACTAGAGTGGTCCTCTGTGCTGAACTTTAATCCTTCTTCCCACCCAATCCAATTCTTCTGCTTCTCCAAAGGAACAACTGCTTCCGTAGCTTCTCTGAACTGATCTGGAGGCCACAGGGAGCTCAGGGCAATCTGCTGGACTCTCTTGTTTTTCCAGTCTAGCAGCTCAGAGGATGCCAATCCCAGTCCCAGTCTTTCCCATTTAGTCAGAGCTCAGGGAAGAAATGATGAGGTGTCTTGGGGAAGAAAGGATGGTAGGGAGCAGATAGGGTGCTGAGGCTGTCCCAGTTGATGGTCAGATCTCAGCAATGATCTGGCGTAGATGAAGATCGAGAGCTCCTGGTGAGCCTCTGATGGACTTGACAACATCTCCTGGCAGACACAATGTGTTATAGTGCCTGCTGCTCCATGATGGAGGAGGACCCACCAACTGGAGGGTCCACCACCGTGGGCTCATTGTCTCACCAGGGATGTCAGTATCCATCGGCTGGGACTCACTGCTGCTCCCGTGAAGCTGGAGCTTCGTAGGTGGAGGAGGATCCCAACCCATCCTGCAGCCATCCCACACCATCATGTCTGCAGCTCTGCCCCTTTGGTGGCCCAGCCCAGCCCCGGGCACACACACACACACCGCTCAGCAGCAGTCAGCAGTTGTGTGCTGTTGGCACTGCCTCAGCTGAAAGCAGAACATGACAAGGGCACAAGGCAGTGTAACTTAAGTTGTGGCAAATAATTGCATGCATTTGATACATTGGCTGAACACAGTCCTGTGAACAGCAAAAAATATTAATCCATGCTTTCTGTTTGAGAGAATTTGAGAATAAGTTTCGAGGTTGCTGAAAAAATCTTTTTTTTTTTTTTTTTGGTATATTTGTGACTCCATTTCAGTCAAAGTAAATAGGTTATCTATATGTAGATGTTGAACTCACAGAACAATTTCGTTTTTCTTTAGCAGACTTTTTTAAGCCTTCTTTTACCAGAGACAGATAGCCCTCTCTTCACAATCAGCCTTGATCATGTCATCACTTTTTGGCAGCACACACATTTGTGAACATGTTTTCAAGGATCAAGTGCAGGAAGAGTAAAATTTCATCAGAAATCTCTGAGGAACACCTTGAGACCTCAATGAGAATTGCACCCACTGCCATTGAACCAGACACATACATTAATTTCACAGAAACAAGGTCAAACATCTCATTAGTCAAACATCTCTCTTTTTTTATCTATATTTTATTTAAAAAAATATTGTTTTGTTGCTTCTCCACGTTAATTATATGATTTTATTATATATATTATATGAGGCCCTAGACAATTCCTTGCAGGTCCATAGGAAGGCCACTAAGATGATCAGAGGGCTGGAGCACCTCTCCTATGAGGAAAAGTTGAGGGAACTGGGCTTGTTTAGCTTGTAGAAGAGAAGGCTCTGGGGAGACCTCATTGTGGCCTTCCTGTACTTGAAGGCTGTTTAGAAGGGTGGACAGTGATAGGACAAGGGGGAATGGTCTTAAACTGAGACAGGAGAGGTTTAGGTTAGATATTAGGAGGAAGTTTTTCACACAGAGGGTGGTGACACACTGGAACAGGTTGCCCAAGGAGGCTGTGGATGCCCCATCCCTGGGGGCATTCAAGGCCAGGCTGGATGTGGCTCTGGGTAGCCTGGTCTGCTGGTTGGTGACCCTGCACATAGCAGGAGGGTTGACACTAAATGATCTTTGAGGTCCTTTTCAACTCAGGCCATTCTCTGATTCTATGATTCTGTGATTCTTCACTCATTGCAGCCCAGGCAAGCCAATGTGTTGGGCACACATGATTTAAGTGGATTTCAGTCAATGTGACATTGTGGAAAGTAAGGCTGGGTTTTTTTTGTTGTTGTTTTGGCTTTTTCCCAGTGATTTTGTGTCTCGGTGAGATCATAAAATAATTTCATAGAGTAACTGTCCCAGTGGAACCTATTGAGATGTACAGTTTTATAGACAGTGTGTGGCTGGCAGGTGTGATA
This sequence comes from Centrocercus urophasianus, assembly GCF_019232065.1. NCBI lineage: Eukaryota > Metazoa > Chordata > Aves > Galliformes > Phasianidae > Centrocercus > Centrocercus urophasianus. Next base: position 2,660,495 of record NW_024884142.1, on the reverse strand, counting down.
CAGCATCCGCAGCCACTCAGTGCCTGTCTGGAGCAGGCAGCAGGCACGTGTTATGCCAGAGGTGTCTCAACAACAAACAGTTGGATTTAGACAGCTACATTATCCCCTGGTGCCCACACTGGGTGGGATTCATGTGCTTCATGAGAGGTACCCCAGAATTAAGACATCTGTGTCAGAACTACATTCTTTTTAGAGACAATAGAGAAAATAGGTACCTGCTGATGTGCTTCACCTGACTTAGCTGAAATGGCTGTCATAGGGTTAGGTGAAACATCACCAAAAAGCACTGAATTTCCCTTCATCATCTGGGGGGAAACTTAGTGAAACTGAAATTAGATGAAAGCAACCCAATGCAGTGCAAAAAGAATATTGACAGCTCAGAAAGAGTTTGGAAAGATCTATAGAAGCATTTCAGGGTTTGGAAAAGGTGCTTTCTAGTGTGGAACTAAAGAAGAGCAATCAATTCTATTTGTCCAGAAAGGTTAAGAGGTTGCAACCTATGGTTACATCTGAAGAAAAAGTGGTTGGTAGTTGGAGGCTCTTTAATCTGCCAGAAAAAAAAAAAAAAAAAAAAAAAAAAAAGGAAAATAAAAAAAGCATAACATCGTACAGCTGAAAGCTTAAAGTAACACAAATCAGTGCAGAAATTACAGTACAATTATTTACAATGTAGGTAGCTGTGAGAATATTCCAGCTGGTGACTGTAAAATCTTCTCATTGCCTTAAGTGGGTATCTAGACACTATGCTACCATGCAAAGCAAACAGATGAGCTTGGTTAAATTCCTGGGGAGATTTTGTGGCCTGAGATGCATCAAGCAATATACTGAAAAGTTACAGTTACTCATTTGGCTTTGCAATTTCTGAATTAATTTTTTTTTTTTTTTTTTTTTTTTTTTTTTAGTAAGGTGGAAAGGAAGCATTGTACCTTCATCAGTGTTGCTGCAAGTCCCCAAGAGGCCTGCGAGAAATTGTTAACTAAGGCCAACAAGGAAGGTGAAAAACAGGAAAGATGATAAAGAGGGCAAAGGGAGAATAACCATGCAGAATTTCCTCTCCCACTGCTATATGTTAGGTTAAAATAATTATGATTTGGTTTTTGGATCTAAAATGTATATTGTGCTTTATTTCCAATTTACTTTTCTTTAAGTTTTGGAAAAAAAATGCATCTAATAATATATTTGTATATGTATATAGTCTCTTGTATATATAAGTATTTGTATAACATATGTATTGATTTGTCTGCTACTTTGTCTTCATTTTTTTCTCTCTTCCCTCTTTCACAAACAAATAAAAAATCCAAACAAACCAAAATCATAAAAATGGGAAGGAGAATTGCAGGTACTGTAAGATTTTTAACCAACTCATCTTCCTGCCTGGAAATCAATTGAGAAGGACATGTTCCTTTTTCTTCATGCCACTGCACACAGAAAAGAAATATGCAATAATGTCTTTTCAGAATTTAATGAACTTTGAAAAACAGTCCTATATAAGCAGGGACTCATGTCCTTATACTAACAATTACATGATTTTGATGGTACTTACGTGCTTTTATCTTTTTTTCCAGCACTTAAAAAAATAAAAAAATAAAAAATCTACAACTTATATCCACAAAGACTTAAGTTGTTTCTTTACATCTTTATAAAGCAGCTGCCTCTGAAGTGCCTTTATAAATGAGAGCATTTTACAACACAGCATCTTGTAGAGGCCTCTTCTGCTGGGAATGCAGGCAGCCTTAACCCACTTGGTATTATGCCTGGAACTCATATATATCTATATATTGCTTGCTGTTTATAACCATTTTTATTAGTGTGCCTTTTTTCAGTACACAGTTTTGTGGAGCAAGCAGCTGTTCATTTGTTTTGTCAGTAATGGAAAGAAGACTTGAACAGCTGATGACAGGTAATTTGGGCTGATGTTCAAGCTCTCATAATAGAACTGTGAAGAAAGCTATCACTTTATCTTACAGTGTCTGTATGCGTGTGACAAGACTTTCAGAGCAGAAGAAGAAATTTGCACTTCACAGGGTAAATAATAAAACATGAGAGAATAGACAGTGGTGTTAAGAATGACGCATAGGAAAGCTAGACACAGAAAGCCATATCCAGGCTGGATGTGGCTCTGGGCAGCCTGGGCTGGTGGTTGGCGACCCTCATGTAGCAGGGGGGTTGAAACCGGATGATCATTGTGGTCCTTTTCAAACCAGGCCATTCTCTGATTCTATGATTCTATGATATCTGGTGCACAAGAAAGAGTTTTGCTGCTTCTACACTGCTGGAATTTTTGAAAACAATTCACGACTGCTGTGTGTTAGCACTTCTTCCACCAGTTTTCAATATTTGTACAAGTCTGGAGTGTGCTCAGAACATTTGTATTCCCTTGTTTGAGTAGGAGTGATGTCACCTAACTAGAGTTTCAAAGAGTTTCTGGGCAAATTTAGCATACTTGCATTTTGTCTCATTTCCACTTGTCATTCAGTCTCTGGAGATTTCTTCTTTCATGTGTATTCTGGCAGTTCTTTGTCAGCTCCTGAGTGTTTGCAGTAAATCAGCCCCATACTCATGGCCACCCTCTGTTTCCAGATCTACATCCATGCAGGAATTCATTTTTCCACCATCCCTCCAAGGACGCCGTTCCTCTGTGGTTTCACAGAAATGGCAGTTGCGGTAATTACAGCCGTCCTCCTGCTTTGTTCGACCTTCAAAGTAGCTTTTGTGTACACATCCCTGTCCTCTGCTGCTTTTCTCTGCCACTGGCAACCTTTCTGCCTGTCCTCCTTGGAGTTCAGGGAGTTCGCTGGTACCTGTGTTGCAGCAGTACTTGGCTCCCTGCTGCCACTTTTTAATTCGTTCTGTCAGCTTTCCTACCACTGCTGGCTTCAGAAGTTTATTTGCTGTAGGCAACAGAGAGTCCACATATGGAGTGCCTGGAGATGCTGTCCTGGCTGCTGCCCATGCCTTCTGTTAGTGTATGTCTCCAGTTGTTCAGCTGCTTCTTAGCTTGCTCAGGAAGCTGTGAAAAAGCTCTTTTTTTGCAGATATCCCCATTCATATGCATTGCAGATGGAGAATCGGTCATTTCTTGTGATGAGTAACTCAGTGGTTTTGCTTAGCATTACAGAAAATTAAAACAGAAAATATGCTATGAAGAGTTCAGGTGATGGCCCAATCATCAGAAACTATACGCCACACAAGAATGGGAAAAGCTACTCGGTTCAGCCAAATGCAGAGACTATTTAGCATATTCTGTATCATTATTTATTAGGATGTACTCATGAAGTATTTGCATACGCCAAAATATACTCTGTAGCTACTCACAGTACCTGAAAGCTTGCCACTTGCTTAGTAAAACAGTCTCCTGAATTATATGGATCCTCATGAGTCACTTATTGATTCTGTTCCTCTCTGTGGCTTCTCCCTCCCAGTTGTGGTGGTTTTGGCCTCGTTGTGCTTCAGTGTGACTGAAAGGTCGTTTTTCAACTTGTTGCATCCCCTAGATGTCACTGCACTCTTGCTGGTATTCTATCTCCATGCAGCAATTGGATTAAGAACAGATCATACAGCTTAATGATCTAGCATAGGGATGCAGCTCTTGGAATGCAAAATAGAGGAGGAAAAACTCTATGTAAGTTAATGAAAAGCCGGGGTGATAAGGAGATACAAATAAAGGTAAGCATTAAAGGTAGGGCAATGCATAAATGGCAAATAGACAAATCAATAATTAATGGCAGCACAAAACAGTCACCTTAGAAGTACAGGGCTCATTTTCCATTCTTTGAGGCGTACCTAATTGGCCACTGTAGATCAACAAAAAAGTTTCTGGATATTTTTGTCCTTGGTATTCTTCAGCATGACAATTCCTACCACGACAAGAAGAATTTGTCAATATTCAGACAAACAACCTGAACAGTACAAATAGTGGCGTTCTTACTTCCAAGTATAAAGGAATAATATAACTTTCTAGGAATATTTGTTTTTGATGCACTGTTGAATTTTTAATTAATCTTCAGCCATTGTAATTTTAAACCCACGTATAGGAACTTCTAAAATTAAACAACTGTGTGTTTCAAGCCCTGTAAATTGGACTATGAATTAATAATCCATCCACTGTATTATTTTTGAGGAATGAAGAGTCAGTTACTTGTCTTTTGTGATCTGTATTGGGACTTAGCCACCTAACTTGCTTTGACATTAATGAGACTCACACAGATAAATTGCCCTTAGGAACATAAGATTTCACCCTTCAGTCTCAAGCTATGCATTCAGTTACAACTGAAAGAACTAAAAACATATCCGGTTGTTATGGAAGACACATGCTTGGGCATTCTGCATAAAGAAGGAAATAGCAAAATAAGGTTATTTGTCAGGAACTAGAAAAATGCTTTATTTTATAAATGGCAGACAGGACAGATGGAACTAGAAGTCATGCAGCTAAGAAAAGGATCAAAGAAGAACAACTATTTCCTTGATGCAGGGAAGAGAAAGAAACAACAAAGTGTGCAGTACAGTGTGTGCTCTTGACATAGCAGGGTCAGCCAGGAGCTTAGAGAGACTTTTGAGAAGGGTAAAAAGAGCCGGAGTTAGGCAGAGGGAAATGCGTGAGTGTCTTGAAAAGACAGGAGGAAAAAAACCTGTATTTTAAGTTCCTTCTCTGTGAAGTTGCTAACTGCTGTTCTTGGTTTTTTTTTTTTTTTTTTTTTTTTTTAACAGTGCATTATGATATATATTGAGTTATTTTAATATTAAGGTGGCAGTGTCACTGAGTCTGGTGATGTTTACTTTCTAAAGGAAAACAAGGAGAAATAAATCTAGTGAAAAAAGCATGAACCTTCAGACTCAAGAACTGGAGTCTTTGCTTAGGAGTGTGGAGTGGAGGGAAAGAGGCAAAGGAATGAGCGACAGAGACATTTTAATCTATGCTTAAATCATTTTTATCTCAATCCTACAATTTATTTATTTTTTAACTTGACTGTGTCCGTGCTGGAGTTGTGTTTCAATTACAGTCTTATGGTACTAAGTCTTCTGCTTTTATTTAAAAAAATATATTTTAATGACTTCAGAAATCACATTAGAGGACTCAGCAGGCTGGTGAACACACAGTATCCAGGATACTTAATCCTGGACTCAGGTCCAGATGTAAACCCAAATGTTAGAATATACTGCTACGGGTCTTGGTGTAATTCACAGAATCACAGAATCACCCGGGTTGGAAGGGACCTCAAGGATCATGTAGTTCAGCGCTCTTTGGTGTCCCATGATCAAATCTGTTAAACATTCCTTCTTCATTTGTCTGGAGAAGATGGCTGCGAAGTCAGGTTCTAGTAGATTCTTAAGTGCATTTTACCAGGAAATGGTGAGATCACAGAATTATACAATCATGTAGGTTGGGAAAGACCTTCAGGATCATCAAGTCCAACCATCAACCTGACCTGCCTGACAAAATAAGTTTCTTAGTACCATGTCCATGTTTCTCTCAAATCCCTTCAGGGATGAGGACTCACATTCCTGAGCAGCCTGTTCCAATGTGTGATCACCTTCTCTGTAAGTTATTTCTGATATCCAATCTAAACCTCTCCTGCTACAACTTGAGTCTGTTTCCATATGTCTTATCACATATGATCTGAGAAAAGAGACCAGCACCTCTATTCAGGTAGCTGTAGAGAGCAATGAGGTCTCCTGGAGTCTCATCTTCTCCAGACTAAAGAGACTCAGTTCCTTCTGCTGCACATTGTAAGTCTTGTTTTCTCATTGCTTCACCAGCTTCAGTGCTCTTCTCTGCACATGCTTGAGCAACGTAATACCCTTCTTGTAAGGGGCACAAAACTGAACACAGTGCTCAAGGTGAGGTCTCATCAGTGCCACATTCAGGGCTCAGTCCCTTCCCTAGTCCTTTTGACTATGCTATTTCTGACATGGGCCAGAATACCATTCTCCTTCTTGGCCACCTGGGCACACTGCTAGCTCATGTTCAGTTGGCTGTTGACCAACATCCCCAGGCCCTTTTCTACTGGGCAGCTTTCCAGCCACTCTTCCCCAAGCCTTTATAGCTGCACTGGGGTGCTGTGACTCAAGTGCTGCATTTGCCATTTAGCCTTGCTGAATGTCGTGAGAATGGACTTGATCTGTTGACCTAGAGGTGGTGACTTTAGCTTTCAGGATTAAATATGTTTGGAGATAACCCCTAGAAAACTGTTTCCTCAATATTTGGCTTCTGCCATAATGGCTGTACATTTCTGAAGGTAAAAACTTTTAAAATATATTTTTGCTATTTTTCCCTCAGCTCAAATGCTGTTGAAAAGATAAATAAAAGCTTAAGTGCAGAATTCATCTTATTGCAGAGTATAACTTTATTTTATTTTTATTTAAAATACTTAGGTTGGGGGATAGGTAAGGATTGCAGTATGAAGCACACTGGTGAATGCATCTAGAAGAAGAATAAAAGAAAAGGCAAGAAGAATGAATATTAAGGTGAGAAATATATTTCAGTGTTCGTCTTTCTATTCCATTAATGATACATGATACATTTCATAGCAGTAAGTTTTGGTGTTTCTGTAGTTCTACTTGTATTTTTACTCTTTGTGGGCTTGAAACACAAATTATATATTCACTGATAGGAATGCATTCTAAGGCGTAAAGCTTGCTTCCTTCTGTCAGTGCTCCTTTCAGATGACTCATGGATTCTTCAGGTAAAATAATAATTATCTCCCAAGAATTAAAAATACCCAGTCTGCACTAACTGTCACTGCTTTATCAAAATGTTGGATAACAGGATAAGCACAAATGTACATTTTCATTTTTTTTTTCTGGCTTTCTAATTTGTAGCTAAGATTACATTTCTGTCATTTTCATCTCCTGTGGCTCAAGAATTCTGACATGTGTGCCTGTCTCTTATGTTACCCCCAGACTCAGTCATGCAATTCCTGTGCCAGAGTGAATATAATAAGAATAAAAATTAACAAGTACAGAATTGTTCTAGAACATTTGGTCTTTGGAGGAAAAGCGCTTGTCGCATAGCCCTGTTGTTGCTGAAAGAACAGGAAGGATTTCCATTGCCATCATTAACAGTTGGATCAGATTCAAGTGTGAGTTTAGCAGAAAGGCAAGGGAAAAATATTCCGGTGGTTCCTCCTGACAATTCCCATTACATAGGAGCCCGTTCTCCCCAAGTATGATGTAGAATCATGGGTATGCAGTCTTCCTCTCTCTGAAGGACCATTTCACAGGGACCTGTAATCTGCCTCGTTATCTGTGGGTGAGCTTGGAAAATGGCAAAAAAAAAAAAAAAAAAAAAAAAACCCACAAATTTCTTCTCTGTCTGTTTCAGACAGTACACAGCTTTGTGGATGTTTGTACCAAGGTGGTGTGACTCCCTGTTAGCAATGAAGAAGCTACGTGCTAAGATTTACAACCAGACTGGAATCCAAATCATACACTGATGCTGTGGAATTCTGGTGCTGTGGCCCAGGCCAGTATCATATGGCAATTTGCTATTATGGAAATTGCATCAAACTGGTGATGAAGTTAAAAGTCTGCTCATGTGTTAAATATACGTGGGAATTTCTTTATTCCCAAAACCAAGAATGTGCAGAGGAAAGAGAGTAAATGGAGTCTGCTTGACACCTTTCACTAACACTGAACATTATGCTGCGGATGACAGTCAGTGTAAAAGAAGAGCTGGGAAGCAGTTCTTAATACACTCACTTTTCCAACTTTGTTTTATGACTTTTTTTCCCCAGTTGCAATAGGTAGAACATCATATGGAAATGCAACCAGATAATTTTTTTCACTGATGCTTTAGCATTGGAAGATGGACCTTACCCAAAGCTGTGTGTAGGGAGCTGTGAAATGTGGTGCTTGAATCTCTCAAAGAAATAGTTTCCTTCACTGAATGTGGATGCTGAAAATCAATTATATGTAGATTGGCTATGAGAGAGACAAGCTGTTCTGTTGATTTAGGCATGACCTGTGTGGCAATGCTTCATCTCCCCCTGAACTAAATATTCGTTCAAATGACATATTAATGGGAGGGCATCCAAAATACTTCCTAAGCAAATGAATGTGTAATAGCCAGATGGTTAATTTGGATTTTCAGTAATCCTCAGAGGATCAGAAAGGGGATTTATTTAGGATTCAGTAAGTTACGGCATGAAGTTACCTGTGCTAGAGTATCTTGAAATACAGTGCATTATAGTTGCAGATCTGTTCTGTTCTTTTTTTATTCTGTCACATTTGTACAGCACTGTGGATAATGACAGCCAACATTTCGTGGGGTGGTAGGAGGATAGGTGGGGGATCTATAAGAAATAGGGTGGTAAAAGGAGTGGTGAAGCAAATTAACCAGTAATCCCTTTGTCACCTTTATGGCTGCTCCCATCACCCTTCTGCTATTCTTAGGAGTATTCAAATGTTTAATCCCACATCAGACTCCTTTTATTTAAAATATAGAATAAAGACCATAATGCATGTCTCAGAAGGTGGAATAAAACCTACCCACGGGAACCTACCCACATAACTCTTTTTAATGGATAAAATGTATTCTTGGATGCCTTCTCTTTACTTGACTGTATTGCACTCACAGAAACTTCTAATACAGTACCATACAGGCTTGCTGTTCGTGCTTTTAGCTCTTTACATGTCTTGCCAAAAGTCCTCAGCATATGCACAGTCTCTGCAGCTGGGAGAGTGATCCACAAGTGTTACATTTATATAAAGCCTGGCTTCGCTCCACATGGTTCCCTAATACAAAGATAAGATTTTTTTTCCTCCATGAGTAGGAGTGTGTCTCTTCAATGCTACTTTATTCTCTGCGAAGAGGGAGAAATAAACCTGAGTTTCACTCAATGTGGCATGTGTTTGGAACACATTTCCTCTGGGAAAAACTGGATGGTTTCTGAAGCATTTTGGAAATTTGTGTCCTCTGAAGACCAATAGCACTGTCCCTGTGTGTTCCATTGACAGCAACAGAGAATCAAAATGATTCCTATCTAAGTTACATTTAGAGAATAAGCAAAACATGAAACAAGTATGTCATTCGAGCAAAATATAGAGGTCAAAGTTCGGGAGAATAATTCAGGAAAGCCCCTCAGATCTGCTTGTCCTCTGATTTGTCCCAGTTATTACAAATTTTGGGGAAAATGCTTCCCTACAGAATCAAACTTTAACTGCGTAAGTGCTCTGCTTGGTGCTTAGCAAATCACTCTCTTGAGTGATTCTAGTGAAACTAGTCATTTGTGCAGCTGGGTTCACTCTAGAGCCTAGTTTGTTAAGTGAACGTACCTGATTTTATTGAGTTTTACTACAGCTGATTTGCAGCGGTGTGGGGACTTGGCAATAAGGGTACACCGAATTCATTGTTTTACACAATGACCAACAACTGTATGGCCTAGGGACAAGACAGATCATAGACTCATGGAATGACCTGGGTTGAAAAGGACCACAGTGATCATCTAGTTTCAACCCCCCTGCTATGTGCAGGGTGGCCAACCACCAGCCCAAGCTGCCCAGAGCCGCATCCAGCATTGAATGCCTCCAGAGATGGGGCATCAAACCTGAAGTACTGGAACAAGCAATTTAGGCTAGTTTAAACTCAACCTCAAGTTACAGGAAGTTTTTTTTATTATTATTTTTTATTTTTTTACCAACCAAATCCAAAATTAAGAACAAATAAAACATAGATTTTGATGATGAACAGAATTTTCATCCTCCTGACTTGCAAGTCCTAGACATGGCAGTATAAGTCTCGACTTTATAAAACCTTTTGGTTTCATGGACATGACTTAGCTCTTAGAAGCAGATTCCTTGCCAGATATCCAGATATTCTGGAAGGAAAGGAACTGTCTGCCTGCTCTCCTAAAGCCTAGGAGTAACTCGGTCTCCCAAGCTTTTCTAATTGAAGGCCAAATGCTTTAATGGCTGACAAAGAGCTACAGGCCTGTGCTCACAACTGCTCTCAGTTTCCGCATCCGAGTCTTGCAGAAATGCTGAGAGGCAGCCCTGGGATGCCTTCCTTGTGTGCAGGCCCTGTGGGTTGGTTCTAGCACTCCTGTGCTTGAAAACTCTCTGAGGTGTGAACCATATCCTGAAACTCAACTCCTCCTTAGTGTCCATGGAGATATCTGGAGGTTCTGGCTGATGCTGCAGTGTTCCTATCTGTCTATGGACACCTTTAAGCTGGGACAGTGTTGATCCTCACCGTGTAGACCTTCTGTTGAATGCCTGCCATGTGGCAGGAGGCCATCCATCATTAGTTCAGTTTTGTGACATATTCCCCCCTTTTCCTACATGGTGTCCTTGACTACTCCAGTGTGTAATCAGCGTTGTTCAGAGAGCCAGCAGCATGTGCATGCATCTTTCTGAATCACAGCATAAAAAAAGTCTGCCAATTCCTGAATTCAGAAAGTAGTCTTTCCACCATTTGTCACTTACCACTCACTCAGTTTCATTGTGACTGATGTCTCTGCATGAAATGTGAGCCACAGCTATAAGCCAGATGTCAGTAGAAAAGTAGATTATCCCTGCTTCATTGTCCCTTATTGTGATTCAATTTTCGTACATGATAGGCATGACTATTCAACAAGCGGCCTGCCACTGGTCAGCGTTTGATTTAAACAAACATTTTCAGGCCATAAACTGGAGAGGTGCTTAGTCAAACAGTTGATCAGTGGGTAGTGAAACTGGTAATACAGACATGCAATAAGCTAGGAGTATCACCAGGAAGGCAGACGTAGATTAGAAGCCAATGATTTTGATTTGTCTGAGCACATACAGAAGGATAGTTTTGAAAGCAGTAGAAATTGAGGGTGCTGAGGGAAAATCAAAGCTTTTTTTTTTTTTTTTTTTAAAACAAAAAGGAGTATTTAGAGGAAGAGGAGGGGATTTGATTTTTACTAGTTTAATCTGGAAGTAAGAAATATGTTACTTGGCTTGTCAGCATTTGATCTCAGAATTCATTTAAGGATTTAGGAACAAAATCTCAGACAAATCAGTGCAGCGTCTGCTTAAGTGGGTAGTTGCTTTTCCAATTGTTTTAACAGGCAATATGCAATGTAAGTGCGAGTCTCCAGAGGTCAATAGAGTTTGCTGTAGTTATGAGGAGAAAATAGGCTTCATGGTGAGTAGAGAAAACAGAATTCCTTTTAATACCCACAATATAATTTTAATGTTTGATAAAAATATTCTTATACACACATATATGCGTGTGTGTATGCATGCAAAGAAATGTTAGTAATATGCTTCGAACAAAAATATCTCCTGCACATAATGACTTTGCAGTATATTTAGGAAATCTACCAAAATGCAGCAGAAGACAGTAAAAAGAGATAAAAAAAATACATCTTGTAAGCTAAAATGAAATTAATTGTGAGATCTTTAAGTTCACACCAGGAATACCAAACAGTGTATAAAAAATCTATTGTCAGCCTGAGAATGGGTACAAGTTCATGACATCACTCAAACCTGTGACAAATCTCCCATTGGCATGCATGAAACCAGAATTGCATCCATTATTATTTTCATACGACAAAGTGCACCAACAGCAGTATAAGCTTTCAAAACCCTAATCCCTCTCCTTTGGTTATCACTACTCACTCTGCCTTATTGTTAGTGAAACCTTAAAGCACTGTTTCATGCTTAATCTCAAGAGGAAGAAGTTGTATGTGCTTCTGGAGAGTAAATCTGTTTTCATGCCCAATGTACTCAGAGGAGATGCTGAAAGGTAAAAGTTTACCTGAAGCCCAGCTCAGCATTAAGAAGTGGCTCCTTATATCATCCAGGAAGGCTGAAAGGAAGCTTTATGGACAGACTTTATTCTTCATAAACCCTATAAAAATATGCAATGTCATTCTATTTTGGTGCCAAAGTCTTTCAAATAGAGTGGTTACAAATAAAGGTTTATTCTGTGACCTTCTTTGCCTATTCTTTGGCAAAAAACACTGTGGAGATTAATGTGAGGAGCCAGGCTTCAGCAGGGAGGAGAGATTGTTACTGTTTAGAAAATGCAATTTGGTCAGTGCTGTTAAAAAGTAAGTGTGTGTCTAAATTTAATACTCAGCATAATTGGAATACTGCAGATTTCCCCAGGAACCCTGGTCCCTCACCTGGTGTGATCTGAAGCTGTGGTCAAATACTTGATCAAATTCTCAGCTGGTTTAAGTAGATGTAATGACCCTGACTTCAACAGATAGCTAGCAGAGAAGAGAATTTAGTCTGCTAACTTTTGAAAGCGACCATTTTATTTATTCTTCAGCTCTGAGCTTTTATGTTCCAGCTGGTCTCAAAAATCACATAACTGGAAGTTGTAAAGACATGCTGGGGGGAAAAAAAAACGTGGCAGGAAAATCGGCGGAAAAAGAGACACTGAAAACTCAAAGCAGAAACTATGGCAACCTGAAGCACTTGGAGGAAATGCATAGGATTCTCACCAGTGACACCTGGAGGAGCAAGCATTCACCTCAGGAGCACAGGGAAAGGTTATAGGAAACAATTTTATCCATTGATTTGTCACGTGTGAGACTGCATCTCAGACTGCATCCACACGTGTGCTTTGGATTACTCCAGTACATGAAAGGTATTGTCAGGTGGGTTTGAATCCTGCAGAAGGCACCATTCTGGCCAGGCTGCTGGACCACAAGGTGTGTGAAGGGCTGAGAAGCCTGCAGAGAAGGCTTTGGGATATCTTCAGAGGTGTGTAGTGATATGATGAGAAACCAAAGTCAAAAGCTGGAGCGTAGGATTTTCAGTTTAGATGTGAGGAATATTTCTTCACTACAGGGGCTAGAAACTGGGAAAGAGGTTGTTGTTGAGCTCTAGAGAAATGCAGAGCTCAGTTGGACAGAGCCGTGATCTGCTGTGATTCTTCTTTCAGTGGCTTGTTGGATTGGAGGACCTCCAGCGGTCCCTCCCATCCTGGATTGTTCTGTAATTCTGCAATACCCTTCAGTTTCCTTATGTTACTGTCTTTGTTTTCAAAGAGAAGTGACAGTTTCAGAAATGGATCCAGCTGTTGATTATATGCTTCAGGGGGCAACGTTAATGGAGAAGCTGCAGCCCTTTTAGCCCCCTGGTAAACTCAGGCCTCAGTTCTTATTGTTTTCTACCTTCAGCTATTGTGTAGCATTGCTGAGCTCATAAAGCAGCTGCTGTGAGTGGTGTGAAAAGTAATTGCTGTGTATACTTCATACGGCTTGTAAAATGGTTTGGAAATTACTGTAGATAAAGAAACTGCTATTTTTTTTTTTATCAGTATTGAAAAACTCAAGATGGCAGATCGCTAGATAAGCTATATATATATGCATATATAAATATATGTGAGCAGATGTGTATATATCTATGTGTATATATATGCCTTGGTGCTACTTTGATCCAAGGATCTGGATCCAAACTGTTGAGATAATTCACGATACTTAGAATCTGGCCTTAAAATCTGACTACAGCCCTTTTTTCCCCAAGAAGTAGTGCTACCATGAGTAAGGTGGAGCTCCACGCAACATGCCTGGCTGTTAAGATGGACAGAAACGTGAAAGAAAAATTCAGAAACACCAAGAAAACACAGCAACCTTCAGATATCCTTTAAAATATTTGTGTCTGAATGAGTGAAAAAGGGAAGCATAATATAAACTTAGCTGATAAAGGAAGTCATGTTGCTGGACAGGCATATGTTGGTACATAAACAGTGCAGGAAGGAGCCTGTGCCCTCCTAAATTCAACTCAGAACATGTGATGGATTTTTTTCTTCCAAGAAAATGGTGAGAGTCCTTCATATGTCCTGCTTGCCTCAGCTTCTATTTCTTTTCCCTACTTTTCAGATAATAGTACCCATGTATCTCACAAGGTGGGCCTAGGCTTTTATTAATTAAACTTTCAAGACCTTTGAAGAGGAAAAAGAGAAATTATTATTATCAAGGATTATTTAAACTACACTTCTGTGAGGTGGAAATACAGTCCAGCTGAGAACTACATGCCAAAGCCTGAGTAAAAATAGTCAACCAGTGGGTTTTCAGCCAGTATGATATCAAATTAAAATTATACTTTGCAACAGTAAATTCCTTGCTGATAAATCCATGTGGATTAAACATAGGAAGCTGAGAGAATAAACATCCTATTTTTTTTCATCTAGATCACTGTCCATCCTATTAGAATTTTATTTTCAGAAAAGCAAACCTGAAGTCTGTACGTGGAGATGTAAACAACTACACAGGGAAAAAAGTAAGTACTTAGCAGCAGTGAAGTTTGTCCAAGGATTACCACAGTGAATAAAACCAACTTCCCTTTTAAAAGCTGAGTGTACTATTTTGGGAATGTGACCCCTTTTCATGAATAAATGACGTGCTGACATTTACAGATAAAGCAAGATTTAACTGCTATGAAAGGAGATGACAAATGTCAGGATGTCAGTAATGATCTGTGAACATAATGGTCTCTCACTAGAGCTCTGAGTAGATATATAATGTAGCTGTCGCCTGCTAATGCTGCCGTGGAAGAAGAAAAGCAAAGCAATATGAGGAAGATCAAAAACCTCTTTGGAACCAACCTTAAAGTCTGATTGATAGGCATTGGCACAACTTAACTAATAAATTATACTCCTAATGACTTAAAGTTTTTACCTTGTGCACATTACTATTAAACACTATGAAGTTCCTGTGTAACTTACAACTATATCGTGTCTGAGGATGAAGTGATGGCCATCAAAATGGGTGTTCTGACAGTTTCTTTACCCCTGCTCTGCTGCCAGGGTTTGGCTGTTGTGAAGGTCTCTCTGGAGCTAGAGGGATTTACAGCATCCAGAATCTGGTTTGTGGAGCCCCGACTGCTGCAGTGTGGAGCTGACTGTGGGACAGACCTATTAGATTACTTACCCATGCCAGGGCTGTCCTCTTTAGATGTTCTTAAGTGTTAGGTCTCTCAGTTTTTCACTCTCTGGCAGAGTATGTAGACCCAGCCTTGTGCTTGTTGTCAGACTCGTCTTGATGACATCTTGGGAAGCCTAAAAATATGGTAGGGAAAGAAGCTTGGCATTATTTATGCAGTTGTCTCAGGCAACTGAGTCTCTGAAGTTGTCTCAGGCAACTGTCTCCCACCCTCAGGCCCCAAACCAAATCCTCATTTGTCTCACATATTGGCTGCTTTCTTCTGCTGACAGTTAAATTCCTTCCCATTTGCTATTTGAAGTGAGGAGAGTGTCTGGAATTCTGAAGGTTTAAAATTCCTGTGACCTGGGCACAACGTGGTGGGGAAGACAGGGATTTTCTCTGCATGGATCCCACAGCCTCCTGGCAGCTTCACAGCTCTCAGCCATGAAATGGGTTTGCTTTCTTTGTGCGTTGTTCTGGCAGTTAGTTGACCTTTCTTCTGACTAGGTTAGCCTGCCACGGTGCTGGTGTCATCCTGAAGACCAAGGACGTTTTCAGAGACAAAGTGAAGCTGTGATTGGAAGCCAGATGTGTAACACACAACAAGCCAGGAAGTATTTGGCTGATAGTCTATTTATGAGAAGAAATATCAGGGATAAAACATTAAAATATCATGGTTCAAACATTAATGCAAAAAAATATCGAGTTCTGGAACATAGCGAAGAAGACGCTGAATGCTGAATAGTGTATTTTTAGGGAATATTCTGAGTGCAAGTGCCTGTTAACAGTGCACAAGAGCATCTCTAACATAACTTTTATAGATAAAGCAATCACAATATCTTTCCAGCAAATCCACATCACAATAGAAGCTCAGCCCAATCTATTGTATCTTTTGATCTGCACTTTACAGTCAGAGTCATCTGTGACAATGGATATGAAGGCTTCATTTCTAATACGACAGTCAGCATTGCAGCAATTGTATGTGACATCTAGGAAGGAGTCATCTCGATTAACATTATCCATCTAAAAGTTAGATGTCTTCTCTAAGTGAATTCTTTTAAGCTTCCTGCAAAGTCAATGGAGAGATGCGTGCAGTGCGCAAGGCAATTGACCCTATCCTGAGATAAATATTTTATGATAAATTGTGCCTGTTTCTTGCTGTACACTGTAGAAAGGACTCGACTATCCAGAGTAGATGACTACACGTGAGGTGCCTATACTTAGGTGAGACATGGGAGTGAGAAGGAGTGAAAAAGTGCTGTTCTGATTTTCATGGAATCAGCTGATCCAAAGGGTCAATTGCTTTAACACAACCTTGTTACTGTGCAGCGTTAAACTGTTAAATGCGATTAGGGATTTCTAGTGCATAGTCCTTCAGTCACAATATCTTGAACAGACACAAAAAACTGAATACTAAAGAAAAGAAATATATATTCTAAAAAAGTAAATGCATAATTGGAGACTTCACAAAAGATGAAGGATTAAAGACAAAACTCTTGAGACAGTATGAAAACATTAAGCTAACTAAACAGCAGCTACGTGGGTCCCTTTTAAAAAGATATTCAGTTAAATAGAAGTGACAAATAGTTATAATATTGAATCTTGTGACAGCCACTGTGCAATTTTCCTTCTCTCTAACAAAACAGACATATCATTTGGAGAAGCAATGCAATCATTCTGATGGTAATTGGAGAGAAACCAATATCATTGCTCTTGTGTTGGAAGACAAAATGGATTCCTGTTTGTATCAGACTGGCGTTCCTGCTGATCCGTTGGGGAGATTTGAGTTTATTTGTGTGGATATGAGTGTCCCAGTGAGTAAAGATTATCTCTAAAGGACAGTTTTGTGATGTGAAGCAGTAATTCTAGGGGCTGTATATTCTATGAGTTTTGTCCACAAGTTTCTTGAAAATGTTCAGAAGTAATTTCTAGGTCGACTAACTGGGGACTGATTACTGCTTCCATCTAATTTTTCACTCATCTATCCTTATTCAGGGATTTTAAATGTTTCTAACTTTTTAGTTGTTTATTCTAGTGGGCCACGTAAACTACTTGAGACTTTTCATTGTAATTTGTTTTTCTTGATTTATTGTAATATTTAATGGGCAGATTACAATTAATTACAATTGGGCAGATTTCTAGGTTGCAGCTATTCATAGAATTGCTCAGGTTGGAAAAGATCAAGTCCAACCGCAGTGTAACCAAACAACCCTAACTCTAACAACCCTCCGCTAAATCATGTTCCTGAGTACCACATCCAGATGGTTTTTAAGCACACCTAGGGATGGTGACTCAACACCTCCCTGGGGAGCCTCTTGCAGTGCTTAGCAACCTTTTCAGTAAAGAAGTGTTTCCTGATATCCAACCTAAACTTATCCTGGTGCAACTTGAAGCTATTTCCCCTCATCCTGTCACCTGTCACCAGTGAGAAGAGACCAACCCCGCTCTTGCTGTAATCACCTTTCAGATTTTGGAAGAGAGCAATAAGGTCTCCCCTTTGCCTCCTTTTCCACGGACTGAAAGCCTCAGTTCCTTCAGTCTCTCCTCATGGGGCATAATGCTCCAAGCCCTTCACAAGCCTAGCTGCCCTTCTTTGTACCTGCTCCAGCACCTCAATGTCCTTTCTGTATTGAGATGCCCCTAACTGAGGTGCCTCACCAGACCTACTGGGATGAGGAGCCCATTACAAAATATGCTACCAGTTCTGCTGTTAACAGAAAACCTAGGAGAAAGATTTTTTTTATTGTCAAAACACTGAATTTTTGTCTCTGCTTTTAATGCCCTTTCTAGCTATCAGCTGAGAAAAGGACATTAGCCCTATCGCTTACTAACAAAGAATGACAACTGCTGACACGACAACCTGCTTTGAATTATTTTTGGGTAGGGGGAGGAATGGGTTGGCTTAACGCAAACATGTAATTTCAGTAAACCACCATTTTCAGAAAACCACATTGTTTCAAATTTCCTTTGCTGGCAAGGAGGTGCCTTTTTTTTTTTTTTTTTTTTTTTCCCCCAAACTTCTCTAAAAAAAAAATAAATGAAAACACACACACACAAAAAACCACACACAAAAAACCAAATCCCCAAAAAACGTGCAGAGGGAACCCCCTCCCCCCCAAAATAAAACATGCAGAGAGCTGAATAAGAAAATGATGCTGGAAGAATTACAGTATGTACTCATTGTCAGTCAAGATCTCCCATTTTAATTTTTATTCTGAGTTCTATTCAAGTATGAATATGTATACAAATTCTTATTCTTAATTAACTGTGGAGCTTACAGAAAGTATTTATTGCAATCCATTTCTTTCGTATCACTCCCCTTACCTCCCCTGATAAGAGCTGCATGTTGAGTAGGCAGACTGTAACCCTGTAATTTGAAGCTAGTACTATAGCATCAATTCTTCTGGATGATACCACACCTTGCCAGTCAAAAATGATTTGAACTTAAATTGTCAGTTAAAGATGCTCTTCAGTTTTATTGTCCTTAACTTGCAGGCAGTTTATTGGATGAAGTGAATTACTTTGTTGTTGAAAGTGCTTGTAATTTTGTGTGAAGGACACAATCAGAATACACAATATTTTTTCCCCTTTGCATTTTCCAACCTGCTGCTCCTTTGGTCCCCAGGAATATTACAAAATTGCTGACATCTAAGCTGATCAATCAAACCCTTTGCAGTTCTGTAAATGATCAAGCTTAACTGTCTATGCAGCTGTTATTTGGCAGAGCTCTGTCTGGAAAATAAAGGACAAGCATCAAAAGAAGTTCAGCTAGGTTTATAGTTCAGAGAGGTTTTTTGATAGCTGGTCTGTTGTATAGACAAAGTCTCTTAGGTGAAATTAGAAGAAAGCAGACCTTTATCCTTTCATGAATCTCTCTCCAGATGATAGTCACCTCCCAGAACAGGGTTGGTATATCCCACCTGAGCAGCATCTGGTTGCTGCGCTGATACTGTGCACACTCATGTGCATATCTCCCAGGAAAGCGCATTACACATAAGCTAAGGAAAGCTAGTAGCCATATTGTTTATAGGATGAATAGGGTGGATCTTTTCAGAAATCGATCCATTATCTTCTCCTCAATTATCTCCCAGCTCTCTAGAAAACTTTAACTCCATTCTCTGTGGCAGCTAAAGAGTGCTGGTTGCCTTTGGAAGTGCTATTATAAATCTACTGTGAGGAACTCTGTGTATATTAAATTGCTCTCAACCCAGAAAATAAAATACCGGTGTTGAAGTGTTTCCCTTCTTGATTCTCCTCTCCTGAGTTTAAATTATAGACTTCCTTTTATAAATTCAGCTAAACTGTTGATATAACTTGACCTGAACACGCTAAGCAAATGTACCACACTGAAGGAAGAACATAGTGTGCATGAATAGTTCAGGGTTTATCTAGAGTTGAATGTATGTCTCTGTCCATTGCCACAGAAAGAGAGAGCTGGGCACAGAGTATTGATGTCACTAGCCAAGGCTGGAGAGAGACACCAAATCTCCTGACACTTCATGCTCTGATTGGTCATGCCCAAAAGGCGTAACAGTCAACTTGAACAGATCAACTAAGTTCTCATCAGCCAAATTTTGAACTAACCTTTCCGCCTTCTGATTGTAGAGAGGGCAAAACAGTAATTACAGTAGAAAAGTTGTCCTTAATGCTCTAAAAAGAAACTATCAATCTGCAAAATTGGGTGAAGGAAAGGAAAATAGATCACTGAATTGAATGCCTTATGTTCCTGGACGAAACACAGGAGGTAAAGTGTTGTAGATCTGAGTGAGAGTGATGGACACACTATCAGCTGGTCCAGGTCAGTTAAAATGGTTCCTGGGGTGATGTGGAGAAGGTTTTAACGGAGGACCTTAAAGGAAATGAAGTGCCCATTGCCAATTTTATAACCCTTACAATATGTGGAAAATTCCAGTCAGAAAACACTAGTGGAAAAAGAAAATAATAACAACAAAAACAGTGTTGCGTGCTGCACAAGTTGTAATGTATTTAAGAGATCTTTTTTATATTCTTTCTTTTTGAGATCTGCTTTTGCAGAGCATTTTTTATGCTGCTTAGTTAGTCTGCAATGTCAAGATACAAAAATGTACAGCAAATTTTAAGCCTTTTAACCAAAGCCACAATACGCATCTAGTAAAATACATCCAATTTTTTTTCCCTTGGAAGAAATTAGAACTGCTACATTTAGAAGCACATCCCATTTCTATCAAATATACACCGCTTCCCCTGCAGCTCTTTTTATGTTAGTCAATATCTTTTAATGTTATCTGATGGTTTCCTAGGAGATGCCCTAAATGGCCAAACTCACTAGTTTAATGCTAGTGTTGGATAATATCTATATGCACTGAACATCTGTTTTGTTCACTGAAGTCTGCTCTGCCCTTTTTCCACTGGTCATTATGTTCCCCCTGTGGGTTTCTAATGGCTGCTAATGAGATAAGAAGAATGCTCCATGTACATTTCCATCTTCTTCGATGGTGTGTGATCAGAAGTCTGTGCTCTTTGTTAGAGGGAATTACTTCAAAATCATTGTTAGTATTTCTTTGTACAGTAGTTTGAATGCAAATTTTACACTTAAGGACTAAAGTGCCTTTTAAAAATCTGTAAGAAGCAATTAGAAAGAGAAAGATCACTGCATTATAGGGTAAAGAGTTCTATTTGTGGAAGGGAGGGCTCAGTGTTGATTCATGTTTTTCAGATGGCACAGTACAGGTTGCATCATTAATAGAAGATTAAGATGCCAAATGGGGAATTTTTACCTTCTGTTTCTGAGTCTTTCTCCATAGGAAATCACCCGGATATGGCTAGAGGTTGATTTTACATAACATGATGAGCAGACAGAGTGTTCCTCAAATTTAACAGAGCCTGCTGTTACTGTGGGAAGAGGAGCTGACAACTTGGGTAGTATCCATACAAAGCTATAATTTCTATTCTGTCAAAATCATTTCCCTTTAGAAAGTCTGATTTCATTAGCATGTTTTTTGTGGGATGTGATTGTCTCTCATAGCAGCTTTCCATTTACAGCTTTCACAAAAGCCAATCAGATTATACCAAGGGCAGGAAATAAATAAGCCTTTTTGCTGTAAATTAATTTAGGCAAGAATAAATCACATATGGATAGATTCCTACTTTATGAAGTGTGAAATTTTAGCAAGGTAGAAGATGAGGGCTCTAGGAGTAGATATTGTCATAAACATGGTTACAAAATATATTTTTTTCTGGAACTCTTATAGTGAGTATAGTACATATAACCTGGGTCTCATAAATGGCAAAGCAAGTTTTCAACTAAACCAACAACATAGGCAAAACTGATGTATAACCTTCTTGGAGAAAGTGGCCAAATTTAGCTGCACTGCTCTGGGGTAATTCCAACCCAAGCACTGACTATTCACTTACGTTCATTTTTAATTCATGTTTGGTCTTCTGCATTATTCAACTTATCAGTATACTCTCCACCATCACAATAAAGTCTGAGATTTTGTTAGGGCTTGATATTCTGACCTACCATGGTGTCTCCAAGATGCAGCTTGCCTCTGCTCATTTCTTGCTTTGGACCTGAACATGTCAGATATGAAGGAAGCAGGTGCTTTATGGAAACCTGTTTATCTGCTTGATTCCACTCTGCTTGATTCAGCTCTGTTAAGCTTTGGCAATTTGTGAGGAAAAAGGTATCAGATGTTTATTCTCTTTAAAAAAGATTTTGTTCTGGAGAGTGTGGCAAAGTAAAATCTCCACAAAGAGCTGTTCCTTTTGGCTGCTAAGGTTGAAAAAAATATTCAGAATTCATTAATAACAGAATGTGATGAGCATCATAGAAAGAGAATGGTTAAGTGTTTTAGTTCCTCCCAGGCTGCTTGCATGATTTGACAACAAAGCTCATCAGTGAAGCTATTTTTTTCAGTCAGATTTATTTTTTCAGTCACCCTGCCCCATCTGGAGAACAGATAAAGCTGTGATTTTATTTGCTAATGAGTCTTTCTGTGCAGGTGCAGAGAACCCTTCTAGAAAAAGTCACAGCATCTACCTGTGTACGATTAGTTTGGCTAAGAATTTCCTTTGGTTTGGAATCTATTTAAGTAAAAAAAATCTTTCTCAGTTTTAATTTCTGTAGAATGTACAGAATCATAGAATGATAGAATGGTTTGGGTTGGAAGGGGCCTTAAAGACCATTGAGTTTCAATCCCACTGCCATGGGCAGCAACAGCTTGCAATGGATATCTGCTCAAACCTCCATCCAATCTGGCTTTGAACACTTCAGGGATAGCGCATCCATATCTTCTCTGGGCAGTATGTTCCAGCACTTCACCACCTGCACAGGCAAAGAACTTCTTCTTCATATCAAATTTAAATCTACCTTCTTTTTAGTTGAAAGACATTGCTCCTTCTTTCACTAAATGCACATGTAAAAAGTCTCTCTCCATCTCTGTTATAGGCTCCTGGAATGATGACATATGGTCTCCCCAGAGTCTTCTTTTCTTCAGGCTGAACAACGCAAACTCTCACAGCCTGTCTCCATAGGTGAGGTTCTCCAGTCCTCTGAGCATCATCATGGTCACCTCTGGACCTTCTCCAACAGAACCATGTCCTTTTTCTGCTGGGGACTGCTCAGCTGAATGTGGGTTGCCTTTATGGGCTGCAAATGCACATTGATGGCTCATGTTGAGCTTCTCATCAACCAACACCTTCAAGGTGTTCTTCCATACTAAATGTTCACAGGTCTTCCAGCTTCTAATTTTGGCATCTCTGCATCTCTAAAGGGATATTATCTATGTCTACTATTTTGATTTTTTGCTTTTAGATTTAAGAAATTCTGCTGTTTTATTAAAACTCTTCCATTTCTTTGACTATCTGTAACAGGCTGTTTTTCCTCTCTTCATTTTTTTTTTTTTTTTTTTTTTTTGCCAGTTCCATATGGGCATTTAAAAACAGTAATTCTATGCTATTTCATGTGCTCCAGATCTTTGCAATGCCAGTATCTAACTGACAGTATTTGATCTGTTTTATGATTACTCTTCATCTGTTGCTGGCTCTTTTCCTATAAGCTGGTAACTGCTTTGATCACCTCTTGGCCAGGATCTATGGTTTCTCATAATTCCTTCTGGAAAGCTTCTTTGTCTTCTTTTAATTACTTTTTACCATTACCTGGCTAGCATCCATTGTGTGTTGTCTGGTTTTAATTTTTGCCGCTGTGAAAGCTAATAGGACTCTTCTTCATTGGGACATTTAGGAAAGTCAATCCAAATTAAATGTTAAAGATCACACTTCAGCTGCGTTAAATCCCTGTATAGATAGCCTTGTTAGAAGCAAAGAAGACTTTATTTTTTGTTTAATTTAATACAAACTAGAAATGAGCTAAGTCATATTTAGCCACTTCTGTTTTGAACAATGATGTCAGTACAAGGATAGTGAAATTTACCTGCTTTAGATTCATACTTTTTATTAATGTTTTTCCTTTCTCTGAGTTTTCTGTAGACAGGACCCGCCCTTTCTTTTCTTTAGGAAATATCATTTTCTAGCAGCCTATTTTTTGTTCTCCTTTTCTTTATGTATGACTACCATTCTTCCACTCTGATGATGGCTTCAGTTATTTCTGAGGAAGACTTATAGTTGTTCTTATTTTAGTCAGATAAATTATAATGTAATAGATCCACATTAAGTTCAGAGTCACATTATAATGGATGTTGTAAACAGATACGATGGAATTCTTCTCACATATCCTTCCTGGGCAAAAATCAGACAGATGGAGTGTACCTTCAGCAAGTTTGCAGATAATCAAAAATGAGGGGACTGCTTGAAACACCAGATGGTCTTGCTGCCATTCAGAGAGACCTTGACAGGCTGGAGAAATGGGCAGTGAGGAGTCTTATGTAGTTCAGCAAAGGGTAATGCAAAGCTCTATATCTGGGAAGCACGTGCCAATATGTGCTAGAGGATGAGTAGCTGGAAAGCACTTTACTGAGAAAAACCTTGGGGTCCTGGTGGAAAGAAAGCAAGATGACCATGAGCCAGCAGTGCACCTTCACAGCATAAAGGCCAAGTGTGTCCTGGCCTACATTAGGCAGAGAATTGCCAGCAGGTCAAGGAAGATGATCCTTCCCCTTTACTCAGCATTAACGTTTCGTACAAAGGATATATAGACATATTGAAGCATCAGTGCAAGGTTACAGAGATTACTAAGGCACTGGAATATATTTTGTATGAGGAGAGACAGAGAAAACTGGCACTGTTTTTCCTAGAGAAGAGAGGTTTACAGGGGGGGATCTTCTCAATATGTGTAAATATCTGATGGAAGGAAATGAAAAGAGAACCAGACTCTTTTTAGTTGGGACCCAGTGATGTGTCAGGAGAAAATGGACACAAAATGAAACAGATGAAATTCCGTCTGAACAGAATAAAACAGTTTTGAATGATTTTGAGCGAGTTGAAGCAATGCAACAAGTTGCTCCATAAACATGTGGAGTCTCTGTCCTCGGAGAGTCTGATCTTGATACAGTACTGGGCAACATGTTCTTGATGATCCTGCTTGAGCAGGGAGGTTGGCCTGGGTGATATCAAGGGAGAAAAGGAGGCTGAGAGGAGAGTTTATCTCTCTGTGCAACTTCCTGAATGGAGATTGTAGAGAGGTGGGGGATCGGCTTCTTCTCCCAGGTAACAGCAGTAGGATAAGAGTCTAAGTTGCACCAGAGGAAGTTTAGGTTGGATATTAAGAAAAGTTTATTGTTAGAAAAAGTGATAAGGCACTGAAACAGGCTGTTGTGTAGGAAGCATTCTATTAGCAAGAAAATACAGTTATAGCGCACCCAGTTCAAATCACGCACCCAGGGTCACATTGTGTCACTTTCTGATTTGTTCCTTGTGCTCAGGCTGCACCCTTGCCTTCTGAAATTTCCTACTTTATCATTCATCCTTCTAGAGGTAACCCAAGCTTTTAAAACAGCAGCAAATTTCCATAGTGATAGCCTGCCATTAAAACAAGACACTAGTAAAGCAGATGTATGTCTGGTGTGACCTCCTAAAAAGTTCATCACAGAGAACTTCTTGTCTTTTTGTATTGTAAAATCTGAAACACAGGACTCTGAACCCACCCCTTGTTTGCAGCTGTACCTGTGAAGTGCTGAAGTTCATCAGACATCAACTTCAGTTGATCAGTCTAAAGCTCTGACCCTATGGATAGGAACACTTCAAACTATGCTGACTTTTAAAAACTAACAGGCACCTCAGATGAGTTATCTTCAGAATTATTTTAAAATTTACTGTTTTAAGAGGAGGAGGAGGAGAGACAAGAATGTGACAGCTTCTATAATGCAGAAAAAAAAGATGAATTCATGCAACTCCATCCTTTTGCTGTCTATTAAAATTGTTCCCAGTAAGTCCGTCTCAACAGCAGATAAATGAACACTCCCATGTAAATCGCCTCCTGTCTGATAGGTAGGAATTTGCAAGCCAAAAAGGAATCCTCCTCCTTACTTCTCAAAAGTATGCTCTGCCTTTCAGATAATATGTACTTTCCCAACCTTGTCAGGTGAGGCAGTGCTTGAAAGCTTTTTAGCACTTACCCTTTTGTATAACTAGTTATCTCTGTAGGAGAGTTTGCAGCAGTCTTTAACCCCTTTGTATTCTCCTTATGTCTCAGAGAAATTTCATGCAGGCTAATAAATTCTGTGAAGTCTTTTCTTTTTCCACAACATTAGTCCCTCATCAACTAGTAATGAGCCTTGGTAGGTTCCTTGTGAAGATCTTAGCAATCACATTAATTCCTTAAAACAACTTTCACTGTAGTGATCCTATTAGCAAAGAGTTTAAGAATGCCTACTACATACAATCTTAAGAGCTTTTGGTGGCCTACACTCCTTGTCCCCTGATATTCATCAACATGCTGCTGAACTATCATTGCGTACTCTTTCATGTAGTAAGCTGGCACTGTGCTGCTAAAATAATCCTTTTTCATCATCATTTCTTGAAATGAACGATATTTCTTGAGAAGTTAATGTCATCAGTTGGAAAGTTTATATAGGTTTTTGCACGTTTTAAAGCACATGAAATGACAGCTGATTTTTTAGTGTGACTATTTCTCATATAAAACATATTGGCATATCATGCAACATACAGCCAACGCTCACACTGCCAGTCTTGGCTTCATGATTTCTCTATGATTGTCTGGAAATTCACAATTTCATTCCAAACTACTGAAAAAATCTGTGCCTTTGGAGGTTTACAAAGGGAAGTCTTGTTGCTTAAAGTAAAGTATCTAGATTAGACCCCCTCATTTCCTACTTATCTTGTGGTCTACTGACAGCCAACCTATAATAATAGGATGGGAGGTGAGGGGAAAGGACTAAATCTTACCAGAACATACTAATTCTTATGAATTTCTTTTGGCTTCCAACTAGGCTCCTTTTCACATAAATGTCAATTAAAAGCATCAAACCAATAAAAAGTAGAACAGGTTCTGTTGGAGAAAGAAAGTATTGTGAGGATTGTGGACTTGGAGAAGACAACTGTGCATTCTAGACATTTTTCTGTGCATGTCTCTGACATTACAATCTGCACTCAATTTACTTGTGCTGAACTCTGCATTGCTAAAAGGAGAAGCAATACCCATCAATTCAACCCTGTCATTTCTGCTTCTTTTCAGCATCAATTCTTCAGTGAATTATTCTCTTCTGCTGCAGCAGCTCTTTCTGACTGGGCGATTATTATTATTATTTTTTTTTTTGTCTCTTTTCCTGGACCAATTGTCTTACGCCATTTTTATCTTTGCTTTGTTTCTTTGTGATATGCATTAAAGCCCACAATGCAATTAGCATAGTTAGTTCCATTCATTCTGCCCTTTCACTTTCTAAAAAGCCAGATTAAAAAGAAGAAAACAAAAAAATCCAACTACCCAAACTTGAAGTGTCATACTCAGCAGTTTTCTCCATTCCCTCTGACTGTGCTGAAGCCTGATAACACTAAAGAAACTGATAATATAAACATATCTTGCATAAGTATTGTGTATTGTTCACAGAGAAACAGTTGTCATAAAAGAAAGCAAGTTTTCATTTGAGCTTGAACTTGCTTCAATATCATGAAAACTGTCATAAGTTTTTCTCTAAAACTATTATCTGAACTGAAATTTCCTTCCAGCAATCCAAAGAATCTTTCGGAGAGGCTTTATCAGTTTGGATGAAATCTGGTTTTAATCTGTATTACAGAAATACTTCCAAGCTTGGCATAAATTTCCAGAAGAAGAAATGATGCAAAGGCCATTACTGAGACTGTGACATGAACGGAGAGCCTAGTGCAGCCTAATATATTATTTAATTTTGACAGAAGAGTAGCAATAATCTATCTTTCCTCTAAAATGAGAAGAAGAAAACAAGCAAGCTATTGGATGGCAGGTGTAAGAGACACAACTTAGGTCTTCAAAAGGTGCTTGAGTAAAGAGAGTTGGCACAAAATTTCTGACTCAGCATGAGTAGAGAGGTCTGCTCCTTCTGTTTTGCATGTGAGCTGAGCACTCATTGCATTGCCCTATTAGGTTGGCTCTCAGAAAGTTCTGATCATTTGTTCTCTTTGGATGCAAGACATTTGAAGGATTTTTTAATTGCTTGTCCGAAATAATTGTTCGTTTTTTAAAAAACAAAATGCATTAGAACAGACTTTCAATGGAGTGCTTAAAATTGCTGTTCATTTTTGAAAATTGAGTTACAGTTTTTAGTTTGGTCCCTTTGAATTTTCTTAATGTGAGTAACCTTGATAAGCAAAATTCAAGCACCTCTACAGGAACTGCAGTCCTCTCAAGCAAATGGTGCCTAGGATCAGTTTACATGATAAAAGGACTAATAAGGAAATATGACTTAACATTGCATGCTGAACTCTGGCAACTTCTTTTTAAGTTGTCCCTATGTGGAAACGAATGGCGGTAGTTCTAGGAAAGTCTGAGCAATAACAAATGTGTTATATATTAGATTAGCTTTTTCCTCATTAATTTTTGAAATGTTGACTGCATTTTCGTTATTGCATCTCAGAGTAGGTACATGTTCCATGTTAGAAAGTAAGACTGTTTTGTGTCAGCTTTCCAATGACAGAAATAGTTACAGTTAAGGATTTTCGGTTATTAAACTAGACTAGTTCCAAAGTATGGCCATCTTAGTTACCTGATTGTGAACTCCCTCTCCATGAGAAAATCAGGCTACCTAGTGATGTGACTGATGCCCTATCCCTGGAGACTTTCAGGGTGAGGCTGGGTCAGGCCCTGGGCAGCCTGATCTAGCTGTAGTGTCCATGTTCATTGCAGGGGAGTTGAACAAAATGGCCTTTGAAGGTCCCGTCCAACTGTAAGGATCCTATGATTCCATGATTCTACGATTCTAGTCATATGTGACCTGGACAAAAAGATAGTATAATTATGATGTAAATATCAGTATGCTCATTCAAACAGGTACAGTGGTGTTTTTGCACAGGACAGAGTGTACATGCAGAGTAGGAATGCTTCTGGATTCAGCTTCTGTGGTTGTGCATCTCTCAGTAAAACGCTATTCACTTTTAACAGCCATTACTATTAACATTTAGAAACAGAACATCTGTGGCTGTGATATGGGCCTTAACAAAATGTTTTCCTCTGCCCTAGATGATGTAATGTGTGTTACCCTTGACTTCCCCACATACGATTGCACCTCTGAGTCACAGAATCACAGAATGGCTGGTACTTCTGGTCTCTCCATCTGGTCCAAGCCCTGTTCCAGCATGGACATCCAGAGCAGGATGCCTAGCACCATGTCCAGATGGCTTTCGAAGACCTCCAAGGAGGAAATTCCAAAACCTCTCTAGGAGATGGAACCTCTTCTATTCCATCTTGTACCCATTGCCTCTTCTCCTGTCACTAGGCATCACTGAAAAAGGCCTGGTTCTGTCCTCCCTCTACCCTTCATTCAAGTTTTTATAGATGTTGATAAGATCACCCTGAGTCTTCACTTCTCTAGTCGGAATAACCCGAGTCTCTCAGCCTCTCCTTCTAGAAGGGATTCTCCAGTCCTTCAATCTCAATAGTCCTATGTTGGACTCATTCCATCATGAACATCTCTCTTGTACAGGGGGGCCACAACAGGACACAGCTGTCAAAGTGTAGCCTCATCAGTGCTGTATAGAAGAGAAGGATCACCTCTCTTGACCTGCTGGTGATACACTGTCTAATGCAGCCAAGAGTGCCATTAGCCTTCTTGGCAACTGGAACACACTATATGTATCATCACTATACATGAGTCATAGTATCTGCATCCAAACATCTTTGCTTCTGAGTAATATGTATATAGGAATTTGGATTTAGGAGATGGCTTTAAATCTTGCCTTGTTGTGATCTCATATGAAATGATCCTTATACATTTCTCCACTTGCCTGAAGAAACAACAGCAAGAGCTGTTGCTAATTTTGTTTATAATTAATTGTGTAGCATGGATTTGTTGATGTGACACGGATAGGGGTCAACTGAGTAGATTTGCCTTGGGTTAATAGATGTTTTCCATCTCCTTTATTGCTGGTGCTTAAAATATTCCTCACCAACCTTAAGTTCATGAATCGGTGCATAAAATCATCACGACCAGTCAGTTGTCCTTTAGCTAAGGCTACCACTGTCCTTCGCATTCAGCTGCCATACAGCTCTCCTTACTGGTAGGAGGCCTGTCAATGCTTGGAAGCAGTTTTATGAATAAAAGTATTTCAAGTGCTAAAACTCATTTTATATAAATTAAAATATCGTCTTTTGGACTTTTCATAAAACACTGTATGCTCTACTCATCCCCAGAGTGGATTTCTTTTACTATTATTACTATGATGACACATAATTAAGTCAGATTACATTTTTATAGAGAGGAGAATAGCTAAGAAACAGTTTTAAATTATTCATCAATAAGTTTCACCAAAAAAAGCAAAAGATAAGAATTTAAAACGTGTTCTCTGTTACTTTATTTCTTGCTAAAACTAGATAATTTTATAATGGTATATTGAACAAATAAGTCTCTCTTTCCCCCCCATGAGAGAACAAGAGACTTCATTTAACGCCACATGTGTTATTGTGCTTATCTGCTGATTACCATATTACTTTGATTTGTATGGTAGATTGTAAACTCTTCTAGGATTATGGAAAGATTTCTTTCCCCAGGCTGAAGCAGTGAGATTTTCAGCATCATGAAGCCAGAGATGAGTAGGAAAGAAGCAGATTGGTTATTATATCTCTATGTATTTTTTACCCACTGGTTCATCTCATTTTTATCACTGCAGAGTCAGCATGAAAGCTGACTAAGTTAATACACCTCCACAACATTGTCACACTGCTAAGTTTTAATGCCTCTCCATATCCTCAGTATGCTTAGTGAAAATGCGAATTGCTGAAATGGGGTAGCAGTAAGGAAAGGCAGAAGTAGGCATCAACATGCCATGATCCAACTTGTTAAAATACTCCTTTTAATTTCAAATTGATATCATATGACCAGAGCTGATTTTCTAAACATTGGGGTTTCGTTATGTATGGTATTTTCTTCCTGATTTTGGATTGGTTCATTCAACTTGCAGACAATTTACTTGGCATATTAAGCTAAGTATTTTCTTGTAGAAAATAAAAGGAGAAACAATAGCCAACAATCAAGTTTGGACAAGAAAAAAGAAAAATAACTGTTCTATACAGCTAAAATTCTGAAAATCAGGCTAGAATCCTGAATGCAATTCTTGTCATTTGTGACCAAGATCAACTGAAGTTATCAAGGAAAATATCATGGTAGGTGAAAAGATGGGTAGGAAAGTGCAGGGACAGCTTTGCAGTTTTCACATACAAAGAGGTTGACAGTACAAAGAGGGATTCTTGTTAGGATTTGTACAGTTCATCACATTTATAAATTATTTGGAATTATAGATGGATAATGAGGTGACTGAGTTTGCTGATACTACAGAATTTGTCAAGGTGACGAACTACAACTAACAACACAAGTGTAAGCAAATCTTGTGATTCTGATTGAATGGAAATAAAATGTGAGATAAAATTCAGTTGCTGATAGATGAAAAGTAAAAAGACACAAGGAAGCACAATCCCGATAATTCTTAAGCTGCCACAGATTCGTAAATGAGGTATTGCTATTTTGGAAATACATGTTTTGGTTAGCTTTTTGAAAGGTGCTCAGTGAGAGCTGAAGATAGTGGCACAACCGATAGCATTGAGAACAGAACAGTAGAGACTGTTTTTTCTCTGTTGAAACATAGAGGGGTAAGAAAGATGAGCTATGAAGAAATTTTTGTACTAAGAGCAATTAGGCTACTATTGTGGATTTTTGTGGAGAAAAGAAATGACCAAGGGACAAAATTGTAGAGCATATAAAATAATAAATTACACAGAGAAGATGGACTGCTGTGTTTACTATTGATCATGTTTAAAGCAGTAGTGACCAGCTAAGGAAATTATCATGCTACTAGTCCAAGGTAAATGTAAACAAGCACTTTTTTCTCATAGCATGTTTTAGCTGTGGAACTCACTACTGGAGGACTTTTTGTAGTACTCAAAGAATAAACTGGTTTTTAAAAAAGATTAGGAAAGTTAGGTAGGAGACAGCGAAGAAAAGTAGAAGAAAAGATTAGTAATTATCTTATAGAAGTACATGAGGACAAGTTAGAAACAGATCAGAACTGTTCTTTATCCTGTTGGGTGGATGGATGGAGATACATGTTAAATGAAAGTGTTTCACTCCACTTGCCAGTGAGAAGCAGAGCAGGGAGGCTGATAACTGCCTCGTAAGTTGTAGCACGTGGAAAGACTGAAAATAATTTTTAATAGCTTCATTTCTTCCTTTTCATACAGGAATAACTGTGGAACCACTGGATTAACAAGAGAGGTTTTTCTTGTGTTGGAAAATGTAAAGGTACCCAAAGGTATCCAACATGAAATGCAGGAATGTTCCCAGAACACTGAACAAATTCTTGAAATTGAAAGTTGGAGAGGAGCTGAATGAGGTGAGGGTTTGTGACAGACAGAGATTTTGTTCTGTCATTTTGACCTCGGCCTCAATCCAGTGTGCAACATCAAGTTGTCTTCTCTTAGGACCAACCCTGAAATATGAGCTGGAGACAAGCTGGTATGCCTTGAGGTGGGTTCTGGAGCACTGTCCTACTTCTCAAAGAGTGCCAGAGCTGCTCTGCTGATGTTCAGCCTTTTTGTGGACTAATGATTTTCCTGTGCCAGCATGCTTTAGCACTCAGGGTATTCTGGCTGCAAGTCGTCTGTGTAAATGTAATTAATGTCCCTGTCCAAGTATCCCTCACCCCACAGGATTAAAAGAACACGTGTATCAAAATTTGAGGTGTTCTATTGCCACAGTAGTAGAGTCATGTCAAATATGGAACCATGTAAAGTGTAATATATGTTGGAAGTATAGAGCTAAATCGAGTTGAAACATACAAATGCAAATTGTGAACTCACTCCCAGGAGCCCAAGCTTTGGGTCAGATGTTACTGTTCAAAACTGTTTCCAAGAGAGTGACTGTGCCTTTTTATAACACAAGCCTTGTTACGCTTTGATTTCTTCTCTGTCCTGGTCTGAATTATGCTATTTTTGTTTATATGAATTCACAGCTACTAGCCAATGACCATAAAAGCCTTTCTTATGCCACATATTGAATTGAAAGGTTTCTGTCCTCAGAATAAAAGAATGACACTTTGTCCACTCAGCCAGACCAGACCCTTGATTTTACATTGCTGTTTTCACTCTGAGTTTCAGAAGACCTTTTAATATTTCAGAACCATGCCAGTGCTTTCATAAACTTTCCAAAGGGTGAACAGTAGTAGTTGTATTCCAGCTACTGCTGAATCGCTGTGTTTGTTCAGCCCTGAAATGATCTTTTAAGATGTGAAAATAAAATGTTTCACTAGTACTGAGCCATAAACACAAAACTGACCAGGGATGCTATCCACCCAACAAAAAAACTACCTTTTAGGTATTAGAATTATTTTTTTTCCCTCACTTTCTGCATGGTGGCTTGACTCTGATTTAACCTGATCTTTTATTTTCAGCAGAGCAGGTAAAATAATATTCATAAAATTACTTTCAGAAAGTTTTGAGAGGATAATGGCTATTACTTTGCCCTTAACCACTATGAGCCTATTGCAAAGTCTTGAAGGAAACAAAGACATCATTTTTTTTTTTTTTCTCATAGAAAGCAAGCAAGTTTTATTTACTTGTCACAGAAGTTTTCCTCTGAATGATCTAAGTATTTTGACTCTAGTCACAGAGCTAGTTAAATCTGAGATTGCAAGCTGATCTTCTGATTACTTCTGTACACTTTTCCTTATTTTACATTATTTATTTGAATGTGTGAAAAACACATTCTTGTATGTATGCTGTAAATACTTTCTGATTTTCTTTATAATGCAAACAAATGAGGTATCAGCACAGGGAGGTCTCAGGTTGAAATCCTTAAACACGTTTACTGCTAATAGAACTCAGTAACAGCCAGATGAGCTCTTAGCAGAAACCATACAACTCCAAAAGCACTTTTTTTACCCTTCTTCCCTTTACAAAGCAATTAGGGGGAGGGAGAGGGTGGAACAAAACAACCACAGCAAAACAAAATTCTATATACTAAATGTTCCAAAACCAAGAAACAATGGACCAAATATAAGACTCTCATGGAAAGAGAAGGAAAGATTTTCAAATATTGCCAAGATTGTTTTTCCTGGTCTTGTCATCTTTTCCCTGCCTTCTTGGTTTCTCTCTATGGAGGACATAAAATCCAAATTTTAAAATTCTACATCTGAGCTCAAAGTTGAGTTGCAGGTGAACAAGTACAAGGAGGGAGAACAAGGTCAACTGAATACATCAGCTTGTACTTGGCATCATTGAGAACTGTTTATCAAAAGGGAACAAGATGGAGCAAGATTGAGAATGTAGTATGGACCAAAACAAAGAGCTGGAGTCAGGACCACAGTAGAGATCATGGTGATGGATTGGTAGAAATATTTTGAGTTCATAATTAGGAGGAAATTGGGACAATGTAAATGAGAAGGGTTGAAAGAAATATATTTAAGTGTGTCACTAAGAAGGAGGTGCTTAAGCTGGAAATATTCTGCATCTCCAAGATTCTTTGGAACAGGAAGGCTTGAGAGAGTAGGAATCCTGAGCTAGTTGCAGCTAAGTATGAACAAGTTAATGTTACTCTTCAAACAGCAATAGGGAAGATAGTGTAACAGCCCTGAACACCTGATTTACCTACTGTATGCATCCACCCAGCTATGCCTGGGTACCTTTTCTGATTGCCCTTTCAATGCAGTGGCACACATAGCTGCAGAGGCTTTACAGATTGTTGGTACTATCCTTCTATACTTGCGCAAGACACAGTGCTCAAGTTTCAAGCTGCTAAATTCTCTCTCACAATTTATAGTGATGTGAAAATTGCCTAGACCAGAGTCAAAATGTCTCTAAATGTTTTTAAAGCCTGAATAATAAGGATGGTTGAAATCTAGTGCCCAAGGCCATGCTCTACTGCAGGTGAGTATATTAATGTAGCTGGAGACTATAGAAAATTCAACTTTTGTCAGAAATCCAAAGTCCACCAGGACTTTAATGTCAGAACGTTCACAGTTTAGATGTAAAGCTTCTTATGGAAGTGTTGGCAATGTTTCTAAAAGTCTGCTTTTCTTCTAATATCCTCAGCACTTACTTTGTATTGAGTGGGTATAAATCCTATTCTGGGTTTAACTGCAAGCTTATAGGTCAAAAACGTGTTAAAAATGTGCTGATATGTTAACTGGTCCTATCCTGCCTTCTGTCAACATTTAAGAAGCTTCTCAGGTCTTGACTTCTGTGGGAGTACTGAAAGAATCATCTTGAATAGATCTTCTCTTTTTAAAGGTCTCCCCTCATAGGCAAATGGCACCATAACCCAGGAGAAATGTGTGACAGACATGTTGTCTCTGCGGGAATTATCTGAGTTTTCAAAGTCTAAACATTGTATATAGTACTTTAATTTATTAGTGGAACTACTTCCATGCCAGAATGTGCCAGAACTTTCTGGAATAAGCATATGTTTGTTTTGAACGATAGAAAAGTTTCGTATCTACAGATACAGAAAGAAATTATGTCTGACAAGACAAGGAAGAACAGCATTACTAGATGTGGCTTTATTTATATGCTTGGAAAGATTTTATTAGTTTTTTTTTCAAGTTTTACAGTTATTTGTTACTAGAGGCAAAGGTGGAAGAGTGGTGCATGCATGGTTTTGATGCCATTGATGTTTCATTTGA
Source organism: Centrocercus urophasianus (assembly GCF_019232065.1). Classification (NCBI taxonomy): domain Eukaryota; kingdom Metazoa; phylum Chordata; class Aves; order Galliformes; family Phasianidae; genus Centrocercus; species Centrocercus urophasianus. The sequence goes on along the minus strand of NW_024884142.1, from coordinate 2,625,396 downwards.
TGATAGTGAGTTCACCTGCTCCTTTTAATGACTGATTCATGCTGGGAATCCATCCAAGCAGTCAGCCTGAAAAGACTTTAGAAAAACACAGAAGGCATCAATACTTCCTGAATTTTTCATGTGATTGTTTTCCAGTGCTTTAAAAGGTCTTCTCATGTCCCTGGGCCTCCATGTCCAAATGCAATCATACAGAAGAAAGCTGGAAGTGGTCACAGCCTTATCCTTATAACAGGAGCTCAGCAGTAGCTAAGTACAAGTTAGACAAGGATAAGAAATTTTGTTCCACTTCCTCAGTAATATCAATCTGTGTTCCATGGTAATAACAGTCTGTGTGAGGTGTAGTCCAAATCATAGTTGGATGGCTGTTCCGCGTTGCCTTGCCTTTGTATTTTGAATTGTCATCTGCATCTGATAACTGTCACATCACATAGATGAGCAACACTAAATGAGATGATTTGCTAATGTCCTGAGCAGTGATACCATGTCATCCCTGATCTAGTTAAACTCTGCCTTCCCCACATCTGCTTCTGAGGTATTTTCTGAGGCAAAATTGAATGCCTGACTCCTTGTAGTTTTAGAACCTTATGTGATGTATAACATACTGGCCCGTCCAGTCCCAAGCACACTGTTCCACAGTAAATTTCACACTTCTCTAACCAAGAGGTTTTAATGGCAATCTTCTGAAGAACCTATTCAGAGTACTTGATGTTAGGCAAAGATGCTGCTGTATGTGAGCAAGATGTGACAAGATTTGGCTGCATGGAAGGTCCACTACTATTTATAGAGGTTCCATGCAAAATCTACGATCAAGAACATGCACTGAAATGTGTCATAGCACTACTTCCAAAGTACAAGACAATTATGTTATTCTGTATTCTTGTCCCTCAGCATGCTCCTGAGGCATCTTACAGGCCAAATACTTTCAGTGGATCCATCAAATCTAGTGGTTGGCAACCCTACTCATGACAGGGGGGTCGGGACTAGATGATCCTTAAGGTCTGCTACAACATAGGCTGTTCTATGATTCTGTGATTCTATGATCTGAACTTCCAGTTTTCAGTGAAAATGATGAACAACAACTGGTAGGGAATATTCACTGCACAGACAGCTGAATGTATGTCTGTTCTTATACAAAAAAAAAAAAAAAAAAAAAAAAAAAAAATTAAATTTAAATGTGTTCTGCCCTTACCAAGAGCAGCAGTGGGAGTGCAGAGGTGGCAGCTACATCTGTCTTTCCCACAGTACTTGTATCTGTTGTCAGTGAAAATATGTTTTAGCAATCTGGCAATCATGGTTGGACAGAAGTTCTAATGAGACCTATTTCATTATGGAAAGGACAAACTTTCACTTAGTATTAGAGGAATGCTGCTATTATGTTTCGAGTCCATGGTTTTAGAAGTAGTTGAATGTCTGCTGGTGATGGGTGCAAGGGTAGGTTTTAAAGTGCCCTTGAAGATGTCTTAAATAGCATTCCAAAGCCTGTTTGAGGAGTACTATGAGAAGTTCATCTCTGAATTTTAAAACTTGTCTTCTTTATTTCATTGCCTATCACTGCCCACAGATGTTCCTGGTGACTTTGAATATACCAGGAGGAGAAACCTGCTTGACAAAACTGGAGGAGAAAAATCTTCAAAGGAACAGCTCTGTCCTGACTGTTCGTTACAAAGAAATCTCTTATGTAGAATGAACTTGACAGTGAAGCTCTTGGAAATAGTGAGAAACTGGAAATCATTTCCTAATGGAGCTTACAAAAGAACAGATACTACAGGGATTGTATTTTGTAGTGGTGAACAAGAGGTGAGGAATCCTAAAACACCAGTAGTACATTTCCTAGCAGACACAATAAAAGAGAGGCAGTTACCAGAAAGTCTTATGATTCTGTTATATATTCGATCTTTTATTAGCCTATAACACTCAGGACAGCATGTTAATTAGTGCTTGGTCTCAGAGGCTACTGGTTAAACCTAAAAATCTACAGGAAGCTGTTATATTTAGATGCATTGATAGCTTCTGTAGAAAGGAAAAAATCCTCAAAATGCCGATGAACATTATCACATGTTTTCTTAGAGATTTGTCGGCAAAGTTAGCTTTCATGCTAGCCAGCTGGGGTCTTGGGTTTCTATATAAAAAGAATAGCTCAGCTATGTCTTGAGGCTAATACTGAAAAGGTCATGAGATTCTTTTTTCATGAAAGGAATGAAAGTAAGCTGAAAAGTACAGGAAAACATAACATTCACGATAAATGATAGGATTGATTTAGTTCTATGCATTTCTCTGGGTATAGAAAATGACATTGAAATACATTTGTATTTAGATTTAGGGAGCAACTTCCTGCCTGTTCACCAGTTTATTATTTATTTCTAATCCTTATTATTTTAAAATGCCACAGCACCCAAAATATGCAAGACCATTTCTAAACACAATCACATAATGGATTTTTTCTGTGATGAGCAAAGCAGTCATTTGAAGTTCATTCACTGAGACCCTTTGGCCTTTAGAGCATTTAGTGAAGGGTTTGTTTTGTTTATTTTACAGTTCAGTGGAATGGAAAACAATTTTTCTTAAGCATTACTGGAGGCCATCAAACAGCGAGAAGGAATAATTTGTCTGCTGCTGCATGATCAGTGGAATTTAAAGGTATCTCTAAAAAAAAAACAGGTGTAGTGATAAACCTACATTTTCCCCCTTTTTTGAAAAAGTGTAATTATACTCATCAAACATAATGATCTGCTATTTTCCCCATCCTGCTACTGCTCAGACTATAATGAGAAAAGTTTGCCAATGCTGGGTGGGCTTGATTATTCCCCATTTCTTCCTGTTTTATCTTGAAAACAAAACAAAACAAAACAAAACAAAATAACCCCAGCAAAATAGAGAAACACATTCACACAAAAAAATAAAATAAAAACAAATTAAATTGTTTACTTATTCACAAAGCGTGATTTGGATGTGCAGCTCATACATGGAAATAAAGTAATTGAAAATATACTTTTCTCTGCCTGTTGCCATAGAACTATTTAGATTCAGCTTTTGATTACTTGGAGAGACGATAGGAGGTCCTGTTTTTCATTCCTTGCTTTTGTGTTTCTCAAAAACTAATTTTCATAAGACATTACAAATATTATTAAGTGGAGGCAGGAAACATAAATAAAACTGTTTTGAACAATAATGAAGCAAACTGAGAAATCAAGTGATTGATGATGTTCATGCAAGTCGAAAACTTCATGCAAGTCATTAATTAATTCTTGCAAGTTGAAGACTTGGAGCCTAAACTACTGTTGAAGTCAACAGCAAATGTCTACCTGCACAGCAATTGAGAGTGACTTTTGTAAAGTTATTCTGACTTTACAGCCACATAGCCACAAGTTGCATCTAAACTCAAATTGCATTAAAAACAATGCAGAATTCTTCAGAAATATAAAATCATAGAATCACTAAGATTGGAAAAGACTTTCAAGATCATCCAGTTCAACTGTCCACCTATCCCCAGTATTTTCCCACTAAACCATGTCTCTTAGAACAACATTTAAACTTTTCTTGAATGTCACCTCCACGGACAATGATTCCACCACATCTCTGGGAAGCCCATTCCAGTGCCTGACCACTCTTTCAGAGAAGAAATTTTTCCTAAAGTCCAACCTGAATTTCCCCCAGTGCAACTTGGGCCATTCCCTCCATTCCTATTGCTAGTTACCTGGGAGAAGATGGTTACCCTCACCACTCTACAGCCTCCCTTCAGGTAGCTGTGCAGTCTTCCCAAAACCTCCTCTTCTCCTCTTAAACAATTCCAGTTCCCTCAGCTGCTCTTCATAAGACTTGTGCTCCAGATGCCTCACAGCTTTATTTCTCTTCTTTGGACAAGCTCCAGGGCCTTAATGTCTTTCTTGCAGTGAGGGGCCCAAAACTGAACATAATACCTAAGGTGCAGCCTCACCAGGGTTTCCTGCTCCTACTGGCAGTGCTATTTCTGATACAAGCCAAGATGCCATTTGTTTTCTTGGCCACCTGGGCACACTGCTGGCTCATGTTCAGCCAAGCATTGACCAACACCCTCAACTTTTTGTAGAACTGAACTCTCTGACTGTCCCTGATAAAATGCAAGGAATTACTAGATATTTGATCTTTAAGGAGATTTGGAAAAGGATTCTGGAAAATATCAAAGCTCATTTTCAAGTTGGGTTGACTTAAGCTACACAGTCTATTGAGTACATTTAGGACTTGATATTCAGGTGTCCCTTTTTGATATTTAAAATGTTATTGTCTGTCCTCAGCAGAATGACTTGGACAATGTGAGTTAGGATCTAAGGTTCATTTACCAGGTAATAACATGCAGACATCAAAGAAGGTCAGCTCAATGTTTATCCCGATTGCAGGAAAACATCAAGATCCTGACAAGCTGAATAGTCTTCATTCTTTGGAAAGCAGTAACATTCTTCATCATGCTAGCCATGAAAATACTTGCTCTGAAAGTAAACCACTGGATTGAGCAAACCCACTTCACTCTTCCCCCAGAAGAGTTTCCTAACCACGTCAATGTGAAATAAATCTGCTGGCGTTGCCTGTTAGATTTAATGTTTCCTTCTTGTCAGATCTGGAAAGCTTTATACTCAAGCTTTGTGTTGTCCGCTGTGTTCAGCTTCAAGATTCTGTCTTTTCTGCCTAATTGTAGGTCCATCTCCTCAAAGCACATATTGCCCAGTCAAAAATTCCCACTGAATTTTCAGCAGTAAGAAAGGATCTGTGGTTTGACCCAGCTTGCGTTCACAACCTCTTACTGACCATTGTGCTTTGTAGTTCACAACACTTGCCAGCAGTCTAGGGTAATGTTGAACCCGATTCTAATGCTTGAAAGGCTCTGCTGACAAAACCACTTCTGTGCGTGCCACTAAAACCATAATTTAATTTAATTCACTTTTTTTTTTTTTTTTTTTTTTTTTTTTTTTTTTTAAGATAAAGGCATCTATTAAGGTTGGTTCTATGGATGTTAGATTTTAGATGACATTGGTTATTTTTTGATTAGTGACAGTCAATTTTGTCTAGTGGAAGATTTCAAGACAGATAGAAATGTAATCGATATTCAGTTACTCGTAATAGTTAAATGCTTTGAACAGCTATTTGCAACACTGAAAAAAGAAAAACCCAAAACACTCAGTTCATTTCTGCTGTAATACACGTAGTGTTTTTCCATTTGTTTATCTTTGTGTTGAAGACAGGTGCTTTTAACAATGCATAAAGTGACATTTTCAGACTCTGGAACTCATTCCCTGCAGCGTTAACTGTCTGTGACTATTGAAAGGTGACTTTGTATAGGCTGAGGTTAACTTTCTGCTATTTTCTAGCCTAATATTTCCTATTTAATGCCATCATTGAATTCTTATTTTCTATTTTAAATTGTTATAATGCTTTTTATTGTCTCCTTTCTGAGCTTGGACTGGAAATGGCTAGAGTTTTCTGATGCTTCTAGAGCTTTTTAACAGATCAGTTAGACACCTGGATTTTGTATTTGAAGGTCATTCTCAGAGAAATTAATCTAGTGTTATTTAAGGCATCCATAATGGAACGGTCAAACTTCAAACTGCCACTGTAGACTCTCTCCATAGTTAATGAGAGACTTAAGTATCTCCAAAGAGATACTTGTGACCTGTCACATGCAGCTGTCTCTGGCCAAAAAACAATTGTATCCTGAAGGTGCCAATTTCAATCTAATGGCTGTAGAATTACGCTACTAACTGTGGCATCAGAGGAGGGCAGATGAATTTCACTCAGTGTGTGTAGGATGCAAATACTTTTTGCTGTGCATTTGAGAAATTTGACTTGACACTCATTTGATATTTGTGCACATTTTAATTGTGTTTATGATATTTATTTGTAAGTCAAGTCTAAAGTGAGTACTCAGCCAGTGTTCACTGCAAATGAAGAAGTCCAGAATGTTAGCAGGAAATGTGATTTCTAATCTACTAAAATGGAGGAAATCTGAACTAAAAGGCAGTTAAAAGTAGGATCTTGAACTTGGAAAAGGTTTGAATTCCAGACTTCTTTGCTACATGAAAAATAAGGAAATATTTTCTCTTGAAAAGCTGGAACAAGAAACATGCAAAATGTATTTTCATTAGAGTTAGTCTCATTTGATGTAGGATGTTGACTTTAACTGTATTTGTCTCAGCTTTACTGGCTTCTTTTCCTCTCATCTTTCATGCACTAACTATACTGATATATGGGAGAAAAGATTCAGACTAAATGTCAGAGGGAAATTTTTCACTGAGAGGGTGATGAGACCCTGGCACAAATTGCCCAGAGAAGTTGTGAATGCCCCATCCCTGGATGCATTCAAGGCCAGGTTGTTTGGAGCCCTGGGCAGCCTGAGCTGATGGGTGGCAGCCCTTCTTGTGGCAGGAAGTTTGGAATTGGATAATAATTGGATAACCTCATTGAGGTCCCCTCCAAGCCAAGCCATTCTATGATTCTGTGATGCTATGATTTTTGACCTCGTCCCACCCACAAGCTCAATCCTTGCCATTACAACCCCTTCTTGCTTAGCATTCAGTTGATGTCAAATGCATGTTTCAGTCTCCCAATAAGCTTAATTGATACATAATCTTAAATACTTGTCCTTATCCTAAAAGTTCTTAGCACAATGCACATCAAGAAGCAAACCATATATACATTATTCCAGCTCAGGTTAGATGAACTTTGGATGCTTGCATAGATCTTTATGTTAGCCCTAGGCAAACACAGGGTAATGTAAATTAGTTCAGCCCTCTTTTGCTGTGGTAGAGATGGAATCAAACTAACCTATGCTTAGCCCAGGTTAAAGATGCATCTGATTGTTCTCGCTCCTTTGGCAGCTCCTGTTTGAACTGAAGAAACTTTACCAGAATTGTGAGCTCTATTGAGTGATATACTACTTATTTTTCATATTGATCAAATAATATTTATACGATTTTGCTAAAGAGCCATTTTATCAGTGTACATTTTTGTGAAAATACTTTTTAAAATGCCACGTGAAGAGGCGTGACACTCATTTAGGGACTGTTTGAAGGCCTACTATATACATATATATTTTTAAATATTATGGATTACTGATCATGACCAACATGAACCTAAATATGGCAATACCTGCTACAATATGAATAAAACGAAGGTTGAGATGTTGTGGTTTTAAAATGCTTGTTTATAGTATATATTTTCCTAGCTGGAAGTATCTGAAGAGCATTATCTCGTTTGCTCTGAATGTACTTCTCTTATGCTGTAGTCAGCTGGGAAATGAAAGGCTCCAGATGAAGAAAGAATCCTTACAATGAGATGTGTGTTCAGCAGGTCGATCCAAAAGCTTTTGCTGCGATGTGAAAGGTTGCAGTGGGCTTGCTTTCAAGTTCTGAATAGTCTGTGCTGACATCTTTAGCTCATGGCATTTGTTGCTGCCTTCATTATTGTCCACAGATAAGATATAAGATAAGATATAATTTGGTCCAGCTGGCTTAGGCGCAAAACCACCATGGGCAAATTTTTATAACATTCCTTTGATGTGCTGTTTCATCATGTGTCTTATCAACACTGGACAAACATGTGGAGAGAGTAAGGGATCCTGCGTGTATTACCCTCTGCATTCAAGCATACCGAAACAATCCCTTGCCCAGAGACTTGCTTGTGCTGCTGCATGCATCAGAGCTCAACCACAGAGGGTCTCATTTGCTCTGTTTCTGCATCTTCAAGATCAGAAGAGGTTTAAACACCCGCCTGCCACTGAAGTTCATTATTTTCTGCCAGTATCCTAAGTGAAGGTGGGGTAAGGGGAGGACAAAAAATTATTCTAAATCATAATTAGGTGCAAGATTCAGCTACAGATTTAGATACGGCTTGATTAAATCCTAACTCAAATGAACATTGCAGTGAGAGTCCCATTATTTAGAGATTTTACAATGCAGGTTTAAAAAGTGTGCTTTCTATTTGTTGACATCACATTAGCTGATAACTCCCTTCTTCAAGTGCAATCAGCGAGGAGGATCCTCAGCTCAAGTATACCCACAATGTTGGAGTCTCTCTAGTGTGAAGGATTGGATGGGTAGGAGAAGCTGAGGACATCACTTAAAAGGAAAACAGTATGTATGAAGGGAAACTCTTCTGCATTCTTTACACCACATTGGATTACAAAGTGGGGAACCAGAGGAAGCAAACTGCTGTTGTTATCTTGTGTGTGTAAATTTATTACGAGAGATAGTCATTAGATGGCGTTAATTCCAGTGCAAATCTTCCAAGAATGGTAAAATTATGGTTCTCAGACATCAGTATACTACACTGAGTTGTACACTTAAAAAAGCAAAAAGCAAAAAGCTCAGTTTTCTCTGTCTCCACACCTGACTTCTGAGTTGTGCCTGAAAACTAAAAACAGGGCAAGATTTTAACTAGTTGGACCAAATGCTTATGGTCCTGTTTATGCAGCCCCTGTTTGCTTCTGTAACCAAAATCTATCCTTTCTTACATGCATTTTTGTCCTCTGGTTTCCTTCTCTTCACAACTCCTTCCTCAGGAAAGTGAAGTCCCAGGTGAGCTGAATTTCTACCAGCAGTGCCATACAGCACAGCTTTCCACCTCAACCCACGAAAATACAGCATTCTTCATCCAGATGTGCTCGTGGGACAGCAAGGAAGTAAAGATGGAGTTACGGTTAAAGAAATGCAGGTTGTGATAAAGCAGTATCAAAACATAGCATCTGTTCTCAGGGAAGTGAAGTCTGCAATATTGCTGTCACGGCCTATAAAGAATCTCTCTTAAACAAAGTTTGTGAGTAAAGAATGCAGAATACATTTTTTTCCCAAGATGGATATTGTTCATCCGTGAGACACAGCAAGGTGAAGGACGAGAAGTAGATAAAAAATATATATATATAAATTTGAAAAAGCAAATGCCTTTGCAGCTGATTGGTTTTATTTCTGACTTTGGAGGCGAGATCATCTGCTATCATCGCTAACACAGTCAAGATGAATTCAAAACATTCTGGCACTTGTCTTCATTGTTTTGAAATCTGTAGATGACCCTGTGAGATGCTGCTTCAATCAGAAAGGCTATCATTTCCTTTCCTCTAGATATCTAACATACCTAGCATCTTAGTAATATTACCTTGTCACATTTTAATCTATGATTTTTCTGTTTTGTTTTGTTTGCCTTGGAAATACAATCCAGCCTGCTTTGCAGAGCTGAAGGGCTGCAGAGACAAAGGGAATGTTTGTCAATTGTCTAAATATTTGAAACTGCAAAATACAAATTCTCACTTCTGTTTTTATGAGGCATCTTTTATAACGCAGTGTTGTTTGCTATTATTGCTGCTCTGATGATAGTGACACTAGAAGAAAAGATTAAGTGACTTGCCCAGATTCAAAGAGCAAATAAATAAGCAGAGTCAACAAATCTCAATCTTATTGAATCAAGATCAAAACCTAATAGGCAATGACCAGTAATTTAAATAAATGCACTATACCTGAAGATGCCTTGATTATGCTGGGCTAATGACAGAAAAAATTACAAATATCATAGAATTATTTGAGCTGGGAGGTACTTTATAAGCCTTCTAGTCCAACTCCCCTACAGTGAAAAGGGACACCTACAGCTCCATCAGGTGCTCAGTGCCCCCATCCAGACTGACCTTGACCATTTCCAGGAATGGAGGGGCATCTACAACATCTACCACCTCTGGGCAAGATGTTCAGAGATGTTGTGGGTGCCACATGTATATGGTAATGAAAAGAAACCATCGTAGCTGTGCTAACTGTGACTTGACATCAGTAAGACCCTAATGTGTGTATATAGATAGGAAGATGTTGACTGAGTTAAGCAAAACCTCATTCCATAACCCCTTGGGATGCAAGAACTTCTGATGAATTAAAGCAGTTGAGTAAAAACTGAAGACGAGTACCAGTGCTCAGAAACAGAAAACTCTATACATTTATTTCTTTCCATACAGAAAAGGCAGAAAGTATGCTATGCTAATTTTATTTCATTTAAAGGAAAACAATAAGCAAAAGACGCAGATGAAATCCCAAGGGCAGATATTCAGTTCCTGTATATTTGCTTTACTGGAGTTAAATTATGTGATATTTGTGGAGATTCCGACCCTCAAATGTTAAAGCAGACACCCATCTAACCATTTCAGAAGCAATAAATCTTGTTGAAAATATCTTGTTTTTACCTTGTAGACATATTTGCATTCTTCTTATTTGCTTCTTGATTTTCCATCCAGCTGCTGCTCTCTGATATGTGATATAAAAGGACTGAAGATTTTAACAGTGGTCCTCCTACCTCTTGTAAGCAAAGCAGCTGTCTTCTGGTTATGCAGATAAGACACTATAGAAGACAACTAGCTTTGAATTTCAAGAGTGGGTTGTTTTTCAAACTTCAATCTTCAAATAAAATAAAAGAAATAAAAATGTACTCTGGAATTAAAGTCAGAACTTCTCCAGTGTGGTGATGTTCTTCTGTCCTAGACTGTACGACTGTGTATGTCAAAATAAACTGAAACTCAAAGCATCTGTATGTGTTTCTATATGTTTTTACACAATCACATTTGTTTTAAATGACACAAATTATCTGTTTGGATCTAGAATATTCTTCCATAGATTTAAGAAAGAAACTTTTTGAGGACACCTGGGGAGGCTCTCCCACATTCGGGAAATTATTCCATGAAGTTGTTCATTGGAAAAGTATTGAAATCTGCTGATCTTTTCAATCCTTAGAATTCAAGCTGTTACCTACTGCATCATGATGATGTAAGTAGATAACTTACTTAGTGGTTAACACAGAAAACTTTGCAATTTTCCTGTCCTAATGGAACATACTGCTCTATATTCACGATAGGGAGAAAGTCTGGAGGAAATCCATGGTAATATTAATTATTTTTAAATGTGCTTAGAGAGATATCACTAGTTTAATATTGTGTACCATCTGGATCCAGATTCTCTGGTTTAATATTGTATACCATCTGGATCAAGACTCGCTGCTTGAGAGAATGAACTGCATCTTCATGATAAGAGTTATACACTTTTTTTTCCTTTTCTCTCTTGACAGCATAAAATAATCAATTTCTACCTGGAAAACAAGATGCAGCCAAAGTTGTATGAAGGCAATGCAAGTTCTCAGTAAACTCCAGATCACATCAGCTGGCCAGACCTAAAAGTGTGGTAAAGGTGCTTTCGGTCACGATGAATCATGACAGTAAAGAAAGGGAGTTATTTTTTTTCTTTTCTACTGCATGGCTCTGACTACCATTGACAACCAACCCTGCAGAGAGATGGAAACAGAATGCAATCAGACTTCCAAATCTTCACTTAATGCAGTGTCTTTCTTCAGAGCTTTTCCCTGTAGGGTACCTCTCAGATGGGGATAAGTAATGCTGTTAGTACATAATCCAATCAGAGATGCAGATTGCCCCTAGACAAACCTGAGGAGAAGACTTGTTCATTATTATTATTATTTACTTTTTTTTTATGTTACAAAATGGCTTTTCTGTAGAAAAAAAGAGTAGTGAATGTAGCTTAGAAGGTATTAAGAATATAAATAAGCCTCGTTATGTGTTTTCTGCATATGATAAAATTGGAATCTTAGTTTACCATAAAATATCAGAAACAAAGCAAAACAATGGAGCATTTTAGCATTCAGGACAGGATGTCAATTTAGTGCTCTCCTCTCCCCTGTTGCATTATCCAGTCAGCATGGGATGTGTGCTTCTTCTAGTTCTCAAACTAAACCTGTTTCTGGTATTGACAAGACAAGGGTCTATTCATGATCTTCTGCTGCCACTGCTATGCTCTCTTCCTTTTGCTGTGTGTCTTTTGCATTGTGCTTGGTACAGTCTTGGTTGTGTTTCACCACATTTCTGGCCAAACTGTTCCAGTGCCTCACCACCCTCACTGTGAAAGATTTTTTCATCATATCTAACCTAAATCTACCCTCTTCAAGCTTGAAACCATTTCCCCTTTGTTCTGCCACCACAGACCCTGCTGAAAAATCTCTCCTTTCCTGTAGCTTCCTTTTAGGTATCGAAAGGTCACCATCAGGTCACCTTGCAGCCTTCTCTTCTCCAGACTGAACAGCCATAGCGCTTTCAGCCTGTCCTGGTAGATGTTTCATCCCTTGGGTCATTTTCATGTCCCTCTTCTGGATGTGCTCAAACAGGTTCACATCCCTTCTCTAATAAAGACTCCACATCTGGATGCAGTACTCCAGGTGAGGCCTCACCAGTACGGAGCAGAGGGGCAGGATCCCTTCCCTCTCCCTGCTGGCCATGCTTCTTTTGATTCAGCCCAGGATACAGTTGGCTTTCTGGGCCATGAGAGCACATTGCTGGATCATGTCCAGCTTCCTATCCATCAGTATCCCCACGTTGTTTTCAGCAAGGCTGCACTAAATCCCTTCATCCCCCAGCTTGCATTGGTAATGGGAGTTGCCTCAACCCAGGTGCAAGATCTTGCGTTTGGATTTGTTGAACCTCATGAGGTTCACACCTCTGAGACCACTGCTCAAACCTGTCCCTGTCACAGTCCCTCTGGATGGTATCCTATCTAGTGTGTTAAATGCACCCCACAGCTTGGTGTCATCTGCAAACTTGTTGAGAGTGCACTTGATCACACTGTCAATGAAAATATTAAAGAGTATATAATGCTTAGATCTCTAGAAAGCTGAACTGCATGATCTAGAAACCATGTAAAAAAGCAGAAAATCATGGATTGGTATCCCATACACTTAGATTAAGCATCTAACTTTGTCCTACTGAAGAAGTTGTCATAATTCTCCATAGAAGAAATAGAGACAGGTGTGTGCTGTTGAAGCTATCAAGAATGATGCCCTTCAGCTATCCAAATTAAAAACATGACATCTAGCTCTCTAGGCTATCAGAAACATCTGCGTCTACTGTTAAAACTGTATATTTATAAACTGAATTTCTCCCATAAATAGGAACAAAAAACCTGAATATATGTATGGTTGCTCGAGAAGAACTGAGTTAGATGTTATGATAAATGCACGATTTCCTCAAAAGCCCTCAGGATTATTTTAAAATGTTGCATTAGTTCTTCCAATTTCCATTCAGCTGGTTCATTTAAAATGTTTTTGGCACCTGCTAATGCTTCTAACAAAATGAAATCTGCAGGTGTAATGTCATTCTGAAACACATGTTTAAAGTGAAGGGTATAGTAAGAAGATATGGAAATGGGTTTATTCACATCCCTTGAGTTAGTTTTAAGAATTTAGAAAAATATATTTGATCATAATCTTTCTGTTTAATTTTCCTTTTCTGATCATTCACCAAATAAATTTTCTTGAGTACTGCACCACCAGTGGCCAGATTATGATTTACTCAGTCCACTTTCCACCTTTTGTTGCAATTAGTGGATTGTAAGTAAATTGTGTTACAAATTATAGCTTAAACATATTGAAGAATTATTTGAGCAAAGGTGAAATTTTAAAAAGAAAGATTACCAGTCCTTTTCAGTACGATATTAATTATTGTACCATTTCTGGACTGTTTAAACAAACAGAGCGTTTTTTTAGCTATAATATGTGTTAAAAACACACAAAACGGGAAAAAGTCCCAATTTTGAAGAGTGTATAAATTAGAAGATCAAGTGAAAGCTTGGAAAGAAAACCAGCAGAGAGATGAAAGCATTTGCTTAAGTCTACAGAAGAAAAGAGAGCAATAAAACCAATAATTTCTGAATTGGGATTTGTCTATGATCATTAAGGCATGAGTTTTTTCTCTGCCTGTTGAATTATCAGTTGCTTTCAGTGCTGATAAGGAGAATTCTATGACAGGGAGTATTCTAGGGATGGATTTTGCCATGCCTTTCATAGGCGCCACTCTAGTGTCTTTCATATTAAAAAAACTGATAAACAAAATACTGAGCAGAGAAAAGGGACATACCGTATTTTCTTCCCTTGTAGAAAATGATGTAATATATTTTTTAAAAGTATAGGGTTCTGTGTGATTTCTTTGGGATGAGTAAGATGCAAAAGCAGAAAACAAAGTATGCATCCTGTATTCCAGGCTAGAAACTCCTACTATCTCATACAGAACAGAGCTACTTTCAGATTTCATAAGGAGTCATTGCTTAATGGAGGTGAGAAGGTCAGTGGAGGCTGGCTGTTTCTTGTCTTTTTCTTTTTACAAAAACACAGTCAGGATCTCATTTTCTGCTACTTGCATTGGCTGAAGAGGGCAGGGGATGTCAAAATGTATGGATTTCTTAGAAAGTTTGTTAAAGTTTTTGATTCCCTTCATTTATCCTTTTGTAACTATCATGAAAAGTGAATGTTAATGAGCATTTCATTGCCTGTGACAGTTTATTTTAATTAATCTTTCTGTTTTCTTCTTTAGTTGGGGAAATGTTCTGGAAAGCTGGCAACATATGGAGCCAAGCCTGAGTTCTTCACAACTGGCTGAGAAGGGCAGATACAACTTGACCTTTACAAGAGGTCTTGTATTGTATTCTTTATGAAACTTCAAATCTCCGTTGGCTTTGCTGTATAAATTTACATGTTTCTTTAGAAGATTTCTGCCACTGAGGACCTCTCCTCAGGAGGACCTCTCTATAGGTGGATCTCTCACAAAACAAATGCCAGACTAATTTCTGCTGTGTTTCTCCAATAGATTTTCCTGGTGACTGAGAAATTTGGGTTTGTTCAGGTTGTAGAGGAAAAAATCTGGGAGATTTTATTGCAGAATTCCGATGCATAACAAGAGCCATAGAAGAAAGATGTGGAGAGACTCCTTACCAGAGTGTGTAGTGATAGGGCAATGACTAATGATTTTAAATAAAAGACAGTAGATGAAGATTAGTGATAAAGAAGAAATTTTTCATAATGAGGGTGGTGAGGCATTGGCACAAGTTACCCAAAAAAGGTACAGATGCATCTTCCATTCCTGAAGCTGCTCAAGGCCAGTTGGATGGGGTTTGGGGCAACCCTGTCTAGTGAAAGGGGTTGGAATCAGATGATCTTTGAAAGTCCTTTTGAACCCAAACCATTCTACAGTTCTACTACAATTCTATAATTCTGTGACACAGTAAAGTTCCTCCCTCCCTCCCTCCCTCCCTCCCCTCCTCCCTCTCTCCCTCCCTCCCTCCCTCCCTCCGTTTTTCTGTCCTTTCCTCTGTCCTTACATCCTTTCTGGATTCCTCTGTACTTTCTGAAAACAAGGAAATATGGTGGAAATCAAGGGATAAATAAATGCAGTGGTGTTGTAACAAATCTGATTCTCAAAGAGCTGATGAAACGTATGATGAGTATCGATAACTGACAATTGATCATGTTAGTTTAACAGCACTAATTCTAGAAAAGTCCTACTCCTTCTGAGAATTAACAAATCTGAGCACGAAAATCAGTGTGTAAATGAGATCAGCCTGACCCTATGATTTCTAAGGAGTTTGATATGGCATGCAATAATTCCAGCTGAGACTGAGTTATATGCAATATTTGACAGCTGAAAGACTGGATTTCCAAAATAAAGTTCTAGCCCTTTGTTATAACTGCATTCATTTCCTCCTTTAAAATATATATATTTGTTTTCGTAGTCTCTGCTCATTGTTCTCATATTCTTTCATTCTTCTTTATTAAAACAGTAGATCTCTCAACACAGTAATATTCAGTGCCTTAAAAATTTTAGAATGACTGAGGTCAGCAGAAGCTTCATTTCATTTCATTCTGTTTCATTTAACAGAATAAGAAAAATTCCATGGAATTCGAAGGCTAACAGTACTAGGACTAATATTGGCATTCGCATGGCATCAGACATACCTAGGAATAGTACAGACCAGAAGTTGGACAAACTTCTCACTAAACCTTTCCATGACTGAATAAATGCTTTCTCTCAGATCAGTTAGTGTAAAATGTGCTAATGAACTATGTACCCCCAAAATACCCAGAGCCATCTTAACATATTTCTTTTAACTTCTGTAACAGAAACACTGTCTAGTTAACTCAGAATTTTTCTTCCCAAGCTAATCATTAACATTATTGTTGACTTTCATCAGGAGAGCATTCAGTTTGCCTCCTTTCTCTGTCTGAAATAGGAAAATCCTCATTTACCCACTTATTTATAGCACTGATATTTTTGTTACCAATTCACTGTTGACTGGAATAATTTCATTAGCACTTCATGAACTGAAGTTATTATCACACAAACAAATATGACAGATTGGTTTTATAAAGCTATCACAGCAGTTTATCCAAAATAGAACACGTCTTTACATAAGTTCGTTAATCCACAATATTCTTATATCTTCAATACTTCCTGCAGCTCTGAGAATTTCATTTCAAAAAGGCTATACAGCAATTTAGGAAGAGGTACACATAATGATTACAGTGACACTTTTAGGCATGATTTCCATGTAGGAGGGAAAAGAGATGAAGGAGGGAAATGACTGTGAAAAAGCTGGTATTCTGTAAAATCCTGAATGCTATTGATAAAGTGAATACAATACACAGCTAAATTAAGGTTGTCTTTGCCCCAGGATATTCTGGAGGTCAAAAGTACAAATGAGTTAGTAATAGGATTCAAAGGTCTAAGGTGAATCCACCTGAACTTTTTTTCTTATACTGAGCATCCCCAAAAGACCTAGGGGGCTGATAATCTCAAAAGCCAGGTTTTATTTGAACAGGAACTAGAATGGATAGTTTCTATAAAACTTTAAGTGACTACAAAGGTGACTACAAGAAAGAAGATGAAACTTCAAAGAAACCCGACGTATAGATTTGTCTTCCCCTATTTGTTCTGTCCTTGCTGAGCAGTTCCTTGCTTCCAGACTCAGTTATTAACAACTTGATTTTCTGGATTGCTCCCAAATCTCTGGTGACTTTGTTGTTTTTTCATTCTAAATGAATCTACCGTTGTATCTACTCAGAAATCTGGGGGGCTCTCTTCACAACTTCAGACTCCTACCTCTTTGTGAATCCCACGCTTCATTTGCTTACCTGATCCTGAATACTGCTCTTCTGCTTTGTGCAGGCTCAGCTGTTCTCCAAGGATGTGACATACAGCTAGACATCCTCATCAGGTCCAGACCCTTCCTTTTCAGAAAGGAGATGATATTTAAAAAAAGGAAACAGATAAAATGGATGCTATAATAGAATTTGTAAGAGTATTCATTTAAGCTCTTTTTTGTCTCAGTGATTTACACTGCATTTAGTAGTGGCAGTGTAACAATACATGGAAATCAATACTCTAAGCTTTCTTTGCAAGAATACTGCAGAAGGAAATGAGAAGTTATCTATTGTTTGGTTATAAATGTGTTTGAAAACAGTTACTAATACATGTATTTTATTCTTCTAGAATAGTTTATGGAGTAAGCTTTAAAATAATCTTGGCCAAGCTTTGCTTGACTTGATCTTCTGGACATTTCTGGATTCCGGCTCTGCATCAGGTTATTTTTTCCTCTGCTATACCACAGAAAAATAGCAAAATAGCAATATATGGATCACATGCATGTCACACTTAAAATTGAAAACAAATAGTTTAGAAAACTACTGAAATAGGTAGTTTCCAGACTTTACTATTTAGACAGGATGGTTAAATGGCAGTGGAAGACTTCCTTTCAACAAATGACTGAAGTTTTTATTTTGGGGTAGGGTTTTTTCTTTTTTTTTTTTTTTTTTTTTTTTTTTTTTTTTTTTTTTTTTTTTTTTGTATTTAAACTCTGTCCTCCAAGCAAGCCTGAAGCTGTTTGCTTAGATCCAGCAACTATTAAGCAAACTTCAGGGCTCAGTTCACAAATTCCTACAGGATTTGCACAGCCCAATTTTCTAGATTTAATTAATCAGCTCACCAAATCAAAGTCTCTGTGTAAGTAACTGTGAACTATTATTGCAAAGTATGTGAAAGCAATAACCTGAAACTTTGCCTATGACTTTGTTAGGTGCTCCCCTGGCTTTGCTTCTCATGACTCTTTGCACATCTTTCCTCCTAGCTGCACCCTGTTATGAAACTCTCTGCTTGGCCAGATGTACACAAATGACATTGCCACCAAAGTGAAATGCAGACTCAGCTGACTGTAGAAATGCCATGCTATGAAGAATTTAGAGAAACCCACAGGAATGGTTTGTATTGCAGAATTCAATGATAATAAATACAAGAAAATCCTATTTTAAGACTGGAGTTATTTCAAAGAGTGAAGGCTTTGGCAAAAAACAAAAACAAGCAAAAAAAACCCCATGAGTAAAATTTTATGGATCAGAGAGTATCAGAGACTGACATCCAAAAGTATCTGTGCCTGTAATAAAGTTAATTAGAATTGCAGTTAATTTAAATGGCTCTCTCATCCTTTTTTTCTGGTATTCAGTAATTCGTTTTCTTCGTATCTTATAACATTTCCCAATTTCATCACTGGAAAATGAACCCATCCTTGCTTGAAGATTGTACAGGTCTGAAATGTGCAGCTGAGCCTTGATTACTTTATCAACATTGTGGTAAAAACTGGATGTCCCTTTGCAAAGGCATTTCCATGTTTCAGAAATGCTTTCAAATAAATTTATACAAAATGTTAAAGTTTTCTGGGAAAAACATCCATAACCATAGATGTTACATACTAAAAAACATTGACTAACAGTGATAATAACTAAACTGATTTCAGTTTGATTTGATAATCCCAGGAAGCATAGAAGTCAATGATGTTCTTTAATATCTTCATCAGTGACATTGGAAATGACGTCATGTGCATCCTCAGTAAGTTTGCAGATGACACCAAGCTGTGGGGTGCATTTAACACACTAGATAGGATACCATCCAGAGGGACTGTGACAGGGACAGGTTTGAGCAGTGGTCTCAGAGGTGTGAACCTCATGAGGTTCAACAAATCCAAACGCAAGATCTTGCACCTGGGTTGAGGCAACTCCCATTACCAATGCAAGCTGGGGGATGAAGGGATTTAGTGCAGCCTTGCTGAAAACAACGTGGGGATACTGATGGATAGGAAGCTGGACATGATCCAGCAATGTGCTCTCATGGCCCAGAAAGCCAACTGTATCCTGGGCTGAATCAAAAGAAGCATGGCCAGCAGGGAGAGGGAAGGGATCCTGCCCCTCTGCTCCGTACTGGTGAGGCCTCGCCTGGAGTTACACATCCACATATGGAGTGCTCATTAGAGCAGAGATAAGGACCTGTTGGAGCACATCCAGAGGAAAGCCACAAAAATAATCCAGAGATTGGAACACCTCTCCTACAAGGACAGTCTAAGAGAGCTTGGGGCCATTCAGCCTGGAGAAGAAAAGGCTGTGAGGTGGCCTGATAGTGGCCTTTCATATCTAAAGGGGAGCTGCAGGAAAGAAGAGGACAAAGTCTTTAGCAGGGTCTGTTGTGACAGAACAAAGGGAAATGGTTTAAAACTATAAGAGGAGAGATTTAGGTTATATATGCCGAAAAAGTCTTTTACAGTGAGGGTGGTGAGGCACTGGACAGGTTGCCCAGAGATGTGATTGATGCCCTATCCCTGGAGACTTTCAAGGCGAGGCTGGATCAAGCCCTAGGCAACCTGATCTAGCTGTGCATGTCCCTGTTCACTGCAGGGATTTTGGACTACATGACATTAAAGGTCCCTTCCAACTCTAAGGATTCTATGATTCTATGATCTTCAGGGTACCTTCTGACCCGATATTCTACGTAAAATATCCTCTTTAACAAGTACACTACCAATGATGAATTGTCTCTGGCTTATTTTAGATGAATGGTTCTAGCAGAAGGCAACACTGCTTTGGTTTCCCTGACGTTATTGCACCTCTCCCTAAACAAACTTAGCTTCAGTGGAAAACACGGGTTATCTACCCACTGTTCATAGTATCTATCAGTATCTCTGAAGAGAATTAAATATACGTCATAGGATCCCATCCATGTATTTAGATAAACATCATATGCTTAAATTTATGTTAGCTGACCCATTTGTCCTAATCCACTGAAGTTTTTCAGTATACAGTTCGAATGTATATTACCATGATCTAAATTATTACAAGCTCAAATTATTTCCTTCCATTCTGTGACAGCCTTTAACTTATATTAACTTTATTCTCATGTCTTCAGTCATTATTCCTTTGTCCATAACAATACCAGCTGTTCAGATTTCTCCTCCTAGTCATGTTTTCTAGATGTCTGATCAGTCACCATCACTGCATTTCTCTCAGTTGTTGCAAGTCCTCTATATCTTTTCAGAAATTCAGGTTAATATATGGGGATTTATTGTTGGGTCTGGTTATTACGGAGTGCACTGGAAGGATGACTATACTTTTATTCAAACATCAAGCGTGCTGCTTGAATAGAAAGCCAGACATACAGTTTTTAGTGTTATCAGTTGATTTCTCTCAAGTTCTGAAAGTAATTGCCCTATATACACTCGTAGCATTCATCCTAAAAATAACCACATACCATATAAAAGATGCCGACGTTTTCCTGACAAGTGTGATTCATGAGAAGCAGCAGTGTGATGACTGGAAATTTTCCCAGCCAAAGTGATTACAGTGACAACCTCACTATACGGGAAGAACTGACTGAACAGCTGCTTTTACATTTACTCTTTATATATGCACAGCTGGCAAGCACCATCCTTTGGATAGACAGATGGATGTCTATTTGTTTAGGGGTGGGGGAGGGGGGGAGGAAGATAACATATTTATCATGCATCCTCTCTTATCTCCTGAGAATATGCATTGCAATAAATATTACACTGAAAACTTCAAATTACCAGAAAATAATGATTTTTAAGCCTCTATATGTGGGTTACAGGGTTGCAGCTTGATATGCTGGTTATGCTTGCAAGTTCTGCAAGATTTACTCAAGCATTAATAAATTCATATTAATAAGTAGGGGCAGGCTGAGGTAATTAACAGGAAGGGATCTGATGGCATAGGCACAAATAGGTGGGGAGGAAATTAGGATAGGAACTGACAAGATTATCATCTGCTTGTGTGGAATCACCTGGGATCATGTTGACCCTGATAGCCTTCCACTGAGAAGTGAGCTGTGATGCCTTTCACAGAAGGGGGATCCGCGCATGTAACCCATTTCTGTGCAAGGCCAGCCTCATAAGTGTATTCCTATGCGGAGCCTGCAAAACCACAGTTAAATCATTTGAAGTGATTCAGTCCACCATAGTGACCACAGCTGTCTCAGTATTGCCCACGAAGATGATCAGAGGGCTGAAGCACCTTTTCTGCAAGGAGTGCTGGAGCTTTTCTGCCTGGAGAAGAGAAGGCTCCACGGGGAACTTATAACAGCCTTCCTGTTTCCTAAAGGGACCTGCAGGAAAGCTGGAGAGAGACTTAGAAGAACATAGAATCACAGAAACATAGAATCACCAAGTTTAGAAAAGACCTACAAGATCATCCAGTCCAGCCGCCCACCTAGCACAAATAGTTCTCTCTAAACCATGTCCCTCAACACAGCGTCTAAACCTCCAGGGTCGGTGACTTCACCATATTCCTGGGCAGCCAATTCCAGAGCCTGACCACTCTTTCAGAAAAATGGTATTTCCTAATATCCAGCCTGCATCTCTCCAGGTGCAACTTGAGGACATTCCCTCTCATCCTATCACTAGTTACACCAGGGAAGAGGCCAACACCCAGCTACTACAACTTCCTTTCAGGTAGTTATAGAGACCAATAAGGTCTTCCCTGAGCCTTCATCTCCAGACTGAACAATCCCAGCTCCCTCAGCTGTTCCTCATAAGGCCTGTGCTCCAGACCCCTCACAACCTCATTGCCCTTCTCTGGAAATGCTCCAGGGCCTCAAGTAGCAACAGAACAAAGGGAAATAGCTTTAAACTGGAAGAGAGCAGGTTTAGACTAGATATTAGGAAGAAATTCTTTACTGTGAGGGTGGTGAGACATTGAACATGTTGTCCAGAGAGGCTGTGGATGCCCCCTGTCTGGAAGCATTCCAGGCCAGTCTGGGTGGGGCTGTGAGCAACCTGGTCTAGAGGGAGGTGTTCCTGCCTATAGCAGGGGATTGGAACGATATGATCTTAAAGGTCCCTTCCAACCCAAACCATTCTATGGGTCTGTGATTCTGTGATGAGTCATTCTCACAGTGGAGAATATTCTCTCCAGCTATGAACTCTCTGAGGTGCAGTTGGTGGAAATGGTGATTGCCATGCCTGCACTGCAGATTGCCATCACTGCACAAACAATTTTTGACTTTTTGCATAGTACTGGAAGTAAATTTGTATGAAATCTGTCTGTAGACAGTTCCACCAATGTTCCAGAAATATAGTGCTTCTGAAAGGAGCTGGTAAAGCTCTCTCTTTTTACCTGGGTGTTCTCATAGCAGAGCAAAAATGCCTTCAAGGTTCATTCTCATTTTATTTAATGCACATGGTAAAAACTTACGAGGTCACAGGGATTTATGCTAGCAGATTTGGTGACCTTTTAGTATTTACCTAGGCTGTAAAATATAATTTGAATTTTGGAAGTATTTGTCATTGTATCTAAGATGGATAAAGGTATGTTTATTATAGCTGTATTTGCTATGTGTGATTTACATTGTTATATGTTGACTTTTCATTCCCTCAAATATCACAGTTGCATTTTTGTCTTTTTAACTTCCTTGAAGAATAGAAAGTTAAATGATTTTTTCACACTGATAGCAATCAAATCTTGTTGCAAAGACTTAGGGTATGACTGCTATACATACTGAGCAATGACTTATTTTTGGGGTATACTTCATGTTGCTTTCTGTTGTGCAGTGCAGTAATTCATCACACCCAGGAGTCTCTTTGCGTAGTCCGTACTTAATACAGCACTAAAACAGAGGGCTGGTGAGTGGCCATAAGTAGAATTTTTTCTTTTTCTTCTCCACCCCTTTACTTTTTGTGCATATTCTTTTCTTAGGCTGCTCTCTTGCATACTCTGAGGATTGTGCTTGCAATTTCTGAACAACAGCCTCAAAGACTACTTCATGGTGCTCTCAACTCTCTCAACTGTTATTATAAACACAGAAAAGGAGCTCATTCTTTTTTCCAAAGCATAATTCTAGGTCAAAATTATTATTATTTTTTTCTTTTAACTCTTTGTGCAATCTGGTTATATGGGAGGAGATCTATTTATGTAATCCCGAGGCATTTGTGTTCATATCTTATGTGATATCTATGTTTGTTTTTAACTTGTTTGTGTATTTCTGAAAATACATGTTAACATACCATGGAAGACACTTCCATTGCTTTAGAAACTTTTTTGTTTGACTACATTACATTAATAAATTACCCAAAACATTCAATTTAGCTACAAGCTTTATCAGTAACAGTTTTATATTGACTTTCCAATGACTAAAAAAAGTATGGAATGGTAACGGCCTTTCAAGTTCCAGTGGAACTTGCATGCTTGGGTTATTTAGCAAGTCACAACCCAGGCACATGATCTTTGTCAAGGAATGTCAAATACCATGCACTAAAAACGTCTCATTTACCACATCTCCTCACCTCTTAATCCACACAATGCGAAATTCCTTTGTATGATGATAGAACAACTCTACGTATAGTAGTATATCTTATTTCTATATCTCTAAATTTTGGCTGAAGACTCTATTTCTTTGGATGTGTATACAGCAGGAACTCATACTTCTTAGCCACTACTGCAGTGCTACCAATCAGCAAGTAGACTTTGACCGTACAGAAAGGTCAATGCCCATGAAAGGTATTTATTGGAAGGAAATCTGCACACATGTTTGTTGTCATTTTAGTCAATTTAGACTGTAAATAGATTAGATTCCATATTTCATTACCTAAGTATGAAAAGCATATTTTCAAAATCACTGAAGTCTTATAGTTTCTGCAAAACAGAAGGGTTTCTGGCTTTTCACTGTTTCTGATAATGATATATTTTATGCAACTGCCTAATTAAAAATTTAGGTCACTCTGAGGTTTTGAAATTTTCATTTGTGTTTAACCAGAATTAATCAACATCTAATTAATATATAATCAAAATCTAATAAAAAACACAGGGAGTGTGAAAACACCATAGGTATTCACAGTGCAATAGACAAAGCATTGTGAAAAATAAGGCCTTCTGTTCTCTACCTAGCCTTTGCACATGTGATCTGATCCTCCAGCGAACAAACAAATACCCTGAATCTAAGGAGCAGCTTGACATGATGTTAATAGGATATATTACTTACTGAAAGTAAAGAAGAAAAAAAAAAAAAAAAAAAAAAAAAAGGTAGTTTTGCTACCTTACAGTCTCTGGTGTGGACTGAGGAAACATTTGAGAAAAATCTATCCAGGAAAAAAAACCAGCACCGAAGGCATCTAATGGCAAAGCTGGGAAGTCAAATGACAGATGCTTGAGAAGCCAAACAGCAAGGGAGCTTGAGAGTTCAGACAGCAGATGCACAGCAAGCAAAAGGGCTCATCTGAGAGAACACCTGCCATTTTTCGTGCACCTGTTTAATTTTTGAATTATAGAATTTTGTGTATGTGAGGGGAAGTGAGGAGGCAAAACTGAAACCACAAACCAGAACGGATGAGATCTTAGTCTTTGTATTTGGGACCGTCAGTGTAGTTACTCTGGTGAAATCCTTAGCGCAATCAAACGAAGCAGCTGTTTGCACTGCTGGATCTATTCAGACTGGGAAAAAAGGGGTAAACACTTCTAATGCAAATATCAGCCTTGCCTCTCTCCACTTGCTGCAAAGATTCTGTTATTTAGCCACTTTATGGTGTCAATTGGTGCAGAAAATCTCGAGGGCAAACAAGGCTTTAATTAATAATCAGTTATTTTCTGCAATAAGTAATTGGGAGGAAGCTCAGTTGAATGTTTACAATTCAATATATCCTTGTGTTCCAATAAAGAAAGTGGTTTATTCACCTGCTTTGTTAATATTTCCCATATAACTACATCAAATTTTAGGATAATGCTATGTTTATCAAAGCTTTGATAAAGAAAAAGATTATACATGTAGAATGGTCTAATAATTGGGATGTGTTGTCTTACAGGAAAACCCAGTGACTGAAAATTTTAATGACTTTTCACACTAAATATAAATAAGCCCTAAAGGGAAGTTGGCATTGCTGTGAATGCTTGCCTTACAAACCTATAAAAAATAAAAGATTTTATTTAGAAAATTACAATTTAGCAAATTACCAAACAACTAAACAATCACAAGGAGACATTAAAGAACAAAAGAAAATATATGAATCTAGACTGAGACATATGCTACAGAATATTTTCTCTACATATCATTTCATGCTGTCAAAGATTCTTTTTCTTTTTTATTTAAATAGTATTTCTGATGTATTTAAAGTTGTTTTAAATATAATATTTACTTGTTCAGTAATGATAGTACCTATTTCTATTAACACTCTCACTTGTTTTTCGGTAACATTTAATAAAATACAGAAAGTTGTATTACAAAAGAGAGCATTTCAAGATCTTGGATCGATGTTATTTCAGGTATATTGCTTCTATCAGACAAATAGTTTTCTGTCATGCAGTTATAAGAACTATCTGGAAAATATAGGAACAGATTATATTCCTTCTGTTCTTGAGTGGGTTGTAATCTGTAGCAAGTGATTCTTCCATTTTCAAAACTAAATTTTCTTTTTCAAAACTCAATAATATAGAATGCAATCATTTTCCACATAACATCTTCCAGACTGTTTGTTAAATAACCTCCATGACAGTGACTTGAAGTATATTTCTGATCCCTATTTTAAACACTGAGTGGCAGATTTTAGATTATGTTCTGATGATAATTCAGATTTGAGTGCAGATATTTCTCCTTGCTGCTCCTACTCTCACTTATTTTGTTCTTCTACAGTGGGTTGAAGATTTTGAGCACCTCTTCCTGGGTGTCCAATTACTCTAGACATGAGTTAGCTTTCCCCAAGCAGCCACTATAGGGCTATGCTTTGCATGCATGGCTAGAACAGTGCTTATATCACACCAATGTTTTGGCTGCTGCTACATAGTACAGGCATAGCATCAAAACTGTCATTCCCACTGCTTTTCTTCGTTAAAGGCCAGTAGGTGCCAGGGTGGGTGAGAGGTTCCCCCACTGACCAAAGGGCATTTCATACCACATGGTCTGACATTCAGCAATACTAGCTGGAGTAGAGGGGAGAAAAAAGTAATTACTCACTGTGAAGGCATTTGTCTTCCAAAGTTGTTTCTTTACTTTCTGAAGCCACTTATCATGAAGAGGCTGGACATCACTTGCTGATGGATAGTGAATAAATCCTTTGTTTTTTTCCTTGCTTCCATGTACAAACGTTGGTTCTTTCATTAAACTGCTATTATCTTGACTCAATTTTTTTTTTGGGAGGGGTAGGGGGGTGGGGGGGGGGGGGTCATCTAATTTTCTCTCCCTGCGCTGCTAAGGAAGGGAAGTGAAAGATTGGCTTGATGGGCACTTGGCAACCAGACATGATTATTCCGTAGCACTTAAACCATATATACACCTGTAGGATCTGAGATTGTTGTAGAAATTGTAGAGTCTCTGAAGCAAATCTGGGCATTAAGTTTTTGTTTAAAAAGGCTATAAAATAAACTATTCTCAAAAAAGAGTATATGAATAGGATGGAATAAAGTAGAGTAGAGTAGAACAGTTCACTTAGACGGGTACTTCAAGGGTCATTGAGTTCAACTGCCTTACCAAAAGTTAAAGCAGGCTATTGAACCTTATCTAGCTGTAGATGTCCCCATTTATTTCAGGGGATTCGGACTAGATGACCTTTAAAAATCCCTTTCAACTCAAAGATTCTATGATTCTAATGATTCTATGATTGAGGACATTTCCAAATACTTTTTGAACACTGACAGGCTTCTGTCTAGGAAGTCAGTCCTTTTCTTGAACTTCATGACATTGATTGCCCAATGCTCAATCTATCTAGATACTTCTGTGATGTTTCTCATTCCTCCAGAGAATCAGCATCGCCTCCCACTTGTCAGATTGCTGGTCACAGAGTTTTCTTCCTGTGACTCAGAAGTCTCAAATGTTGAAAGGAGACTGGTTTGGATAGAAAGAATGCTTAGTTTTCTTTCACAGATATTCCTAAACAATAATATTATTCTTATAACCAATTGCTATTATAATAATGATTTTGTGGAGGCGAAGTGTACTCCCTGTCAAAAGCTGAAAATGCATCAGAGTTCATCAGCTTGACAACTGCATGTACAAATAATACTGTTAGTCATCATACATTGTGTGAAACTAGTAAACTACAAAGATTTAAAAAATGTATCTAAAAGGGAAAAGTTATCTGCAAGGGCAAATTCCTACAATTCAGACACTAAATAATGCAGAAAAGGCAGAGAAACTGAAGAAGTGTTCCAATAAAGAGTGATGCTTACTTCCAAACAAGTCCATAATTGCCATCCTCTAGTGTGTGATTCACAATGTGATGAAAACAGACCAGGAGACATGTATGCACCCGAATGCACCCAAACAAATGCACCCAAACAGTAACTATTTCACTTCGAAAAAGGAACCTTGTATGACTGTCTTAGTTGCAGGTATCTACAGTGTTGATGTCAAAAAGTTGAGATGAGTTCTGCTGTATGAGTTTAGAAATCGGAGAAAATACAGGAGGTAGAATTCTTCACCAAAACTCAGTTACTAGCCTCTCAGATGGATACAGGTCAACCAAGGGTTATATTCTGAAATGTTCTGAAATGTCTCTGTGTCTCTGCTGACTAGATGCTCCATCATACTTGTGCTTCATCAACCTCCTTTGGGCCACTTCTCTCCATAGTCTTTCTTTTTTAATCCTCTATCATTTTCTGTAGTACTGTGTTCTGATTGTCTTTCTTTAAAATCACTTGTATTGAGTGACCTCCCTCCTGTCATTTTCCTATGATAGAATTAACATGATGCTTTGAATCACGATTAATGTTAAAGCATCATTTTTTAAAGCCAGTGGATCATCTTTTGTTCATTTATTTTCTGTTTAAAATAGAAATTTAGGAAGTCTCAAAAATATTTTTCTAGACTATTTTTTAACATTTAAAATGTATCCCTACCTGTTTTGGAGGAGAAAACTTTTGTTCTGTGAGGCTTTGTCTGTGGCTGGGTTGTGGAAATTTCTGTTTAGTTCTACTTAATGAAAAATGAGAAAAAATGAAGGTCTCTGCAGATAGATTAGATATCTAAGGAAATCACAGAACCCTTAGAGTTGGAAGGGACCATTAATGGTCATCTAGTCCAACTCCCCTGCAATGAACAGGGACATGCACAGCTAGATCAGGTTGCCTAGGGCCTGATCCAGCCTCACCTTGAAAGTCTCCAGGGACAGAGCATAAACCACATCTTTGGGCAACCTGTTCCAGTGCCTCAACACCCTCACTGTAAAAGACTCTTTCCTTATATCCAACCTAAGTGTACCCTTTGAGCTCGAAGCTATTTCCCCTTGTTCTATCACCACAGACCCTGCTAACTTCCTGGATGTGTGAGAGACCCGGTGAGCTATAGCAGGAGTAAGCTGTTGGCTGTCCTCAGTACTACTCACTGGAATTATCCAAATCTCTTTCATTAATTAAAGATTTATTAGACCATAAAATCATCTTGTATCCCAGTGGAGTGGGTAAGTTACATAGACTGGCAGTGAGTGGATAATGTTCCCATCCTAAAGAAAAAGATTTCTACACTTAATTAGTATTACAACCAGACTACTTGCTACTCGAAGAAGAGTAAGTGTCTTTTTGTATGTTTTACCAGAAATTCCATCCTGGACCAAAGGATCAGTTTCAATTAATCAACATTTTCCAATGAAAGATCCCCCAAAGGACTTTTAAAAACCTTGATAAGCTCTTAGAGTTAGTTATTGGCCTGTCCTAATCATTTTCAGAAGTGTTATTCAGAATATTTAATACAGATGAGAATAATTAACACATGAAGCAATAGATGAAGCTCATGTAGGATATAGATATGATATGAATTCAGTAGAAATTGTATCTAAGCTCAAAATTTGACATTACCGTTAGAATTAATTTCATGCCTTTTATAGTCTTTTATACACTTATTTTTGGATGGGATGAATATTGCCCTTTGGAGGTGCCAGTCTTCAGTGCTGGGAGAGAGACCTTAGATGACTAACCTAGATAAGGCATGTAACTTTCAGATTAATTCTACCCTACGTAATTATCTTAGAAATGCTTAAAAAGTCATGAAAAGTAAGAGTCCTGCAAAGGGAGGCCTACAAAATGGAAACTTCATTTAAAAAAGGAACAGGTGTGGGAGCATAGAATGTCCTTGTGAAGAGTTCTTAAGGTTATAGTTAAACTATAAGTGAAATACGTGCTTGCTACTCCTTACTCCTACATCTGTAGATACAGATTTTTGTCTGAGACACTTTCATCAGAACAATGAAATAGGCTACCTATAATAATCCTTAGCCAAAGAAAGTATGAGTAGAGGAGTTAATGGCACACAAATTGAATGTGGTCAGTACGAAGAGGACCCTGTCTTTGCAATCAGTAAGAGATCTTGAGGCTATCTGAAATCTAATAACTCCTTCCACATTGTCAGAAACGATAATAACAGGGTCAGAGCTGGGCAACATGTAACTCCTTCCTTCAGCGCGGGTTGGGCTGATCATAACACTTTTATTACCCTGTTGCTGTGGATGATCTAAAATGATCAGTGTGACTATCTGTTTGGTTTCAGCTATAAAAGGTCCTTCGTGGGGGGAAAAGCAGTTATCAAACCTATCTCAAAGAAAATAGAAATTTTAAAATGGCATAATCATTGGACTTGGTAGAAAATGCTTTTAGCAAATAGAAGTGATCAGTCATTTATACTTTTGTCAGCCAAGCATATACTATTGAATGCTACTATATAATCACCATTGCAGTTCAACCACTGCAGGTACCATGTAAATTATAATAATTTCTTGGTACTCTCTGTACCATTCCTACTTAAATTTGCTGAAACTTTCTAACTGTTTTATAAAAAGTATTTCTTTGTGACAAGAAATAGATATTCTGCCTTCCTGGGTTAAGGTGTTCATTTTCTCCTTCCACATGTATAAAAGTGTATGATGTACCTACATGCATGATGGGGTCTTCCCTCCAAAGGTGGAGACAGTACATCTTCAGGCCTCTCAACAACCTGGTCTGTGCTCTTGTTGGTACTAAGAACAAAACATTGTAAAATATTTGCATGTGTATCCTTAGTTATAGCAAATATGCACTTCTACCTATGGATGACCACCCTTGAAACTGCTAAAGTGGTTGAACAGAGGAACATCAATTCACAATTCAACAGCTAAACTTCAGGGTATCAGGGTGATGGTCAAATGATAGGAGTACATATAAGAAAGCATTGCAAAAATTTCAGGCTGTGCTAACTTTATAAGAACACATAGCACCCAAACTTGTGCAACTTTGCCATAAATCAGTATCTCCTCTCTGTGTGTGAGAATAGCTTACTGCATGCTGGCTAACAAATCTGCTTTTCAAGACAACACTTTTGGAGAAAAAGTTCTTTTTTATACCCATCTTCACCTCTCTTTTTCCAACTTATGCCTATTCTGCTCTCATTGCATTGTGAGTTTTTGATATTTGCCTCCTAAATTCACTAATCCACTTACGTAGATTAGCAGAGTATGTTTTATGGCTAGGAACATGAAAAACACTGCTTACCTATAGCCCTTGCCATTTTTGTTATTCTAATTTCTTCTAAATTTCTTTGTTCAACGCTTCTTATGAGGTGCAAATGAACCATATACCTTTTAAAAATGATTCTTGCTATTATTTGGAACTTTAATGACTCCATGTTAACTCAGTAGCACTGTATAAAGTTCCCACCAATTACTTGCAAATTACTCTCAAGAACCCCTCACTGTAGAGGACGACTACATAGTATTACACTGCCTCAAGCTTAATTGGCATTTTTCCTCTTGTAAGTTAGTATTATGAAATTAATTGATTTTTCATACCAGTAAGAAGATACCACTACTCCAAGAACTTATTCAGCAGTCAGGAGGGAAAAACATTCATTTTAAACATCTTCCTGAGAAGTGAAAAAAGGCATAATCACACAGTGTTCTATCTTGGTCTCGCTTAAAATAGAATAATTAGCTATTGCAGTGGTGTTAATTTTATTTCTGTCAGTGTAAATGTTGTGAAAACCAAACCTCGACAGGGTTTTACCATATGCAACATTACCCTGAGAAGTTAGTTTTATTTTCAAATGTGGATGTACTTTATCAAAAGAGATTGATTAGGACAATCAGAGAAATGGTCTGCAAAGTAATTCAACATAATTAAGAAAGAACTCCAGAAATCATGGCTTTAAAATGGGTAATTCCCCTCATATGAATGTTGAATCTGCTGTTTCCTACTCTGGAAATGAGAAATGCATGAAAACCTTGACACTGTTTCAACACATGCCATAAGCTCACCATCACCAGTCTGACTTTCAAGGTCTGGCACAACACTTTCAGATTAATATGTAGACATTCTTCCAGACAGAATCTTTTCATGCTTAACTGAGTACTTATGCTGAGCATCGCATTCATTTCTTTTCTTCACTGTGATGATCAAAGATCTCTGTAGTGATCTTTTGAATGCCCTGTAGTAGAGCAACTACATTAGCATTTTAGTTTAGAGGAAGAGGTTTGTCCCGCTAAACCAACTGCTTTGCATTAGGAAGCACCAAAGCACCAAAAATCATAGCATCATAGAAACATTAAGGTTGGAAAAGACCTCTAAGATCATCTCGTCCACCTACCATCAACACTGCCCACTACACCATTTGCCTCAGTACCACATCTCCACATTTCTTGAGCACCTCCAGGGACTTCTCCTACCTCCCTGGACATCCTGTTCCAGTGTCAGACCACTCTTTTGGAGAAGTTTTTCTTAATATTCAACCTGAATCTCCCTCTGTGTAACTTAAGGCCATTGCCTCTCATCTTGTCACTGTTACCAAGGAGAACAGGCCCACCCCCACCTCACCACAGTTTTGTTTGCAATGAAAGTAACACAAAAGATGTACATCTAATGTTGTCCATACACTAATGGAAGCTCAGGCAGTTACATCAGAATAGTGCTAGAGTGAACCATACAAAATGCCTATAATGAGGATGCTGGGCTCCCAGCAGCAGCTCTTTCCCTCTGCAGATTACTTCCTTGATGCAGGGCTTTTTTTCTACTGTGAAGACACTCTAAGTGAGCTGAAGGGTTTTGTTGGGTAGTCCTGTAGAAGAGGCATTAAGGATTTTTTATTAGCATTCATCTCCAAATCTTCATCTTCCTTATATTTCTTACATATATGTTTGTTTGTTTTTTGGAGGTCCAGAATGCTGAGCATTTGTAAATTTAATGTTGTTCTATACCAATAAATTAGACAGTTCCAGGCCCATAATTTCATATTCTAGACTATTAAATTTTTTCAGTGTTTACTGGTACAGTTTTGACTTGGGCAGTGTGGTGCTTCTACAAATAATTCTCCAGCATACTTTGTAAGCCAGTCAGATTTAGGGATCCTTCTAGAAAGGATCTAGGGACAAAGCCACATACATGGCTAAGATTGTTAAATGTGCAGCTGTACTGTGCCAACTTGTCTCAAATCCAAGGAAACAACTACATTGCTGGTGAGATTACTGGCATGGATAGAGGCCAGTTTAGATGAAGTGCAGACAAAGAGTAGAAAGGAAGCTGGAGACTTCAGCTTACTTGCTGCTGAGGTGCTGAGGTGCTGAGGCTTTCTCTCTTGGATAGCTGTAGAAGAATTTTGGCAAAGGTGGGTTAGTACAGTCCTGACTTTGCTCTGCAAGAGACCAAATCCACTTTCACCCCATTGTAGTAAATGAAGAAACCATTTCAATTAAAGCATCTTGCCTGTATCTACTAGATCTCTACATAAATTAGAGAATGGTCTAAACAAAACTTTCTGTCCCTTTAAGGGCTATTCAGGACCTGCAAATAACCTAACTGCTATTGAAAATTCTGTTTTTTTCCCCCTCTGAAGTGCTTCTTAAATAATTTAGTTGCAGTTTTGTGTAGAAGGCAAATTAAGTTAGTTAAAATGTGGGGAGCAGCTGACAAAATAAAATTGAAATTGTTTTCAGAGTTCAGCTTTTTCTGCTCATGTCCTTCTAGCTCTACTGTCTGGCAAAGAGAGTTAGGGAAGAGATGTCGTACTGTGATTCAGTGATCTACTCAGCAGTCCTTTTCAAGGCATCAACCCACAGATGTAATCAGTACTTTCCTTTCTATTCCTTTAGACAACACTCCAATTCAAAGAACGTTCGTGTGTTCCGTACTGACCTCTTTCATTGCCTTGTTCAGTCTAGTAGGTATCAGACACTGCCATTTTCATTATGATTTAATAGAACAGATTTACATATAATTTACATGTTGTATTGTCTCTAAAATGGAAAATGTGGAAGGAGCAGACTAATTTTCTGAGCAAACAAGTTATGCTGCACAGAGATCAGTACAGGGAATTCACAGTCCTAATGATCCTCCGAGTTCCTATTATAGAATCATAGAATCACAGAATCACAAGGTTGGAAACAACCTATAAGATCATCCAGTCCAACCGTCTCCTCATCACCATTGCCACCACAAGCACTAAACCACATCACGCAGCACGTCATCCGCATGCCTCTTGAACACTGCCATGGACGGCAACTCCACCACCTCCCTGGGCAGCCATTCCAGTGCCTGACCACTCTCTGAGAGAAAAAGTTCTTCCTTATGTCTCATCTAAACCTCCTCTGATACAACTTGCGGCCAATAGAATCATAGAATCACAAGGTTGGAAATGACCTACAAGATCATCTAGTCCAACCGTCAAGATTCTTAAATGGAAGATAGAATCAGGACCAACACTAGGTTTTATTAGTTCTTTCTCCTGATGGGCATGTTTGCTAGCAACCTTTGCTTCAAAGAATGGAAGTAAGGAAAAGATGAAACCATACCCTAAAAATAATATGATTGTTGTTCAATGTTATCATATTTACCATTTCTTTGTAATCTGAATAGTATTCTGTAGACTAATTAATTTGTTTGATGTCAATAACCTAAAAATTATAATGAGACTTTTTTACTCTTACTGTGAAATCAAATTTAACCAGGAAATTTGGGTTCTAACTCCTTCATTCCACTGTTGAGAAGTTTAAACTAATTTTTGCGAAGAATTGCTCAGTTAGGATTAACGTGAGCTAACTTTAGCCATCCAAATACCAGCTACAGAATCAATGAATAATTCAGGTTAAAAGGGGCCTCTTGAGGTCAACTTGTACAAGCTTCTGCTCAGAGATCATATCACATAATTTAGGAATTTATCCAGCTGAGTCTAGAGCACCCCAAATAATAAAGGTTCCCAACACCTCTGGGCAACCTGTGTCACTGCTTGACCACCCTCACTGTAATTACTTTGCTGTATATCTAATCAGAATTTCTCATGCTGCAACTTGTCGCAGTTGCCTCTCATCCTGCTGCTGTATGCCTCTGAGAAGGCTCTGTTCTCTCTATGTGCTTTGATGATGTAATTCTAAAAGACAGCAAGGTCCTCCTTGAGTCTTCTTTCCTCCAGTCTTGGCAGACACAACTCTTTCTGATTCTGGGGTGCTCCAGTCCCTTGACCAGCTTGGTGACTTCCCTTGAATTTGTTTTGGGATATCAGTATCTTCTGTAATGAAGCATGCAAAAAAAAAAAAAAAAAAAAAAAAGGATGCAGCACATGAAATTATTGTGAGGCCATCTCCTTAATCTTCTCTGGTCCTTCTAAGTGGCACCCTTCATCTTGATGACTGCTCCCACAATGTGATGTCAACTGTAGACTATCTGAGGTGCTCTATCATCCAGGCTGCCAACAGAGATACTTCACAGTACCTGGTCTCATCTAATTTAAGCATTTGGACTTTCTCTGTGTTTCAGAGAGCACTCTGTTGCTCCAAAACAGATATTCATCACAGCCTATACCGACATCTAAAAGCCCTATCAGAAGATGGAGGCAGCTAAATTTCCACAGGGAATGACTGAGATTTTGTTTATGTAATGGTAACGTTGCTTCAGTCTGGAGTGGATGTGGATGAGGCCAGTGGAGTTAAATTGGATTCATGCTGCTTTAACTGACAGAGAAATCTTCCTTTTTAACTTCTTCTCTGTGGGAAAAGCCTTCAGGCTTTGTATGATCGATGGCCATTTTACTGGTAAAACCACACTGAAAATTAAATTGGTGGTTTACAGCTCTTAACTGTTTTAACTTCAGTCCACTCAAGACATACACAAATGATTTGTAACACTTCATTCAATTAATTAGATGCGGTCGTTAGAATATAGCAGATAGGGCGTTTTCTTGCAATCAGTATGAACAATTTATGTTACTGTGGTTACATCTGACTCTCAACTACCCAGAAAAAAAACTTTCCTCTGAGTAAATCTCCTTCTGCACAAGTCAATCCATGTATTTGGATTGGAATTAGTGTCTCCTAAATATCAGCACGGAATGACTGTTTTAATCCATCAGTGACAGATGGCAGGCCAACCATTGGTCCACCTTGCTATCTTGTCTCTACACTTTGTTTTTAATCTGGTCAATAGCATTTGCCAGGATTGCTCTCAAATCAGCTCCCCAGCTCTGACATTTTGAAGTAATCAACCTGCTTTGCAAAAGAAATGTTTTTAGACAAATTAATGAAATGGCTTTCATGAAGGAACATTTTCTGAGATTTGTTCACTGAGAAATTCAGAATGAGAAATATTATTGCTGTCAAAAACCTCAGCAGATGAACTGTTTTAAGATCCAGAATGCTGAGCAGGGATAGAAATCAGAAAGACAGGTGTTTCTTTTTTTACCTGTAGCATAGGAAGAAGAAAAGGTCACTTGCCAAAAGGACAGCTGAAATGGAATTAGCTTTGAAATTATAAGATTAAAGAGTGCTTCCTTGAAGAAAGTGTTATTATGAAGTGCATAAAGAAAGAGGAGAGATTAAAACATATGGAAGATCTAATCAGAACAAAGATAAACTCTAGATCCTATAGGTTATAGGGGTTTCTGTGGGCTTTGTTTGCCAGTAGGTTTTCATAAACCACAAAAGACTGAAATATTAGTTTCAAATATGAGATTCTTTCTTGTGTGCAGGAGGAGCTTGTCCCTTTTTGATTTCGTATATGTGAAAATGGAGCAAAGCTACTGCAGAACAGAGGAAAGAAAATTTACTTAGAGACATTTCTCAGGCATAACTTGGACATTTTTCAACACCTAGGCCAGATTCTGCTGCTGCTGCAGTTGGTGCAAATCCTCAGTATGGGTTGCTGTGTGTTCTCCTTTGCTATTTACAGAGGAGTTTGTGTGACTATTTGCATTGCTTTTTAATAAAAGAAAGTACTTACCATATGCAAATCCGGCATTTCATGGTAAACAACCTACCCTCTGAACTACAGGGCACTGCACCTCCTGCTCCATGTTGTCAAACAGCTCTCAAAACACACGGCAGGGCTTTCTCTAATATTCAGATGTATTAACCCCCCAATTTCCATTTCTGAATTTTTTTCTTGGTATTATTCCAGCTCTTCAATTGAGTGGCAAAAAGAAAGGGATAGATGTTTAAGTAAAGGAAGGCAAATGACTGGCTATGGTATTCTGCTATGCTGCTAGAACATGTTGTCCCCAGCTCCTCCCTGAACCTCTGCCTGCACTGTTGCACACAGTGACCTTGCCTCCAATTTGGGACATTGCATTTGTTGCTTTTGATCAGTCTGAAGTTTGCATCTCCAGCCTGCTAACGTCCCTTTGAGCAGCTGTTTCCCTCCAGCACATCACCCTCACCCAAGTTTTGGATGGCCCTTCCTGAGGCATTGCTATTCTTATAAGTGAAGACATTACAGAGCATCAGCCCCAGCACTGACCTCTGATTTCCATCTAAGCATTGCTGGTTTGTAAGGCTGGATGGTATGGTTCATACCCTGTAAGAGCAAACACTTTTTCCTTTGTTTAGGTTTAGCTCCTCAGTCTTTTTTTTTCTTCCCCTGGGAGGGAAAAATACTTTTCTCTATTGTTGTCTTTTGAGCCCTCCTCACCTTTAGGCTTATGGCCAGCAACTTTATGGTTTTGATCTTTCAC
The DNA here is from genome assembly GCF_019232065.1 of Centrocercus urophasianus. NCBI lineage: Eukaryota > Metazoa > Chordata > Aves > Galliformes > Phasianidae > Centrocercus > Centrocercus urophasianus. The sequence continues at coordinate 2,588,366 of NW_024884142.1, read as the reverse complement.
TGCTTTTGTTTGGTGTTGAGTTTTTGATTTTTTAATCATTTTTTTCCCTCAGCTTTCTGGTAGAGTCTGGGCTTTCTGAAGACCCAGATCAGCACAGGAGTATTTACATAGATTCACATTACTTATTCTTTTTTGACCTGTTCGCTTCAGCATCGTGAATTTTTGTGTATGTTTTCCACTAAGTGAATTTCTTAAAGTTTTCAGCTGCACTTCTAAAATGATTTGTGACTCGAGCTTGTGTGACTGTCAGTGTAGTTGTTCACTTGTACAGAAATGAGAGATTGGCATGATTTCCAGAAATGCAGATGCACTTATTTCTCTCTTATTCCATATCTCTACCTTCCCAATTCTACATATTTCATAACTGTTGCATGTACATGTTATGTACTGCGGTCCCCTTCAGGGAGACAAAATATCCTTGAAATATTAGCCACTACCTTTGGACTTTCTGCAATGCTCCTTAGTCATTTGTTAGCCAGTGAAAATTCCCATTAAAATCAAATTGATTTTTATGATCATGTCAGTTAGACTGAGGTACTTGCATATTTCACCTCTAACCCTACGACTCTTTTTCAGACTGAACAGATAACCTTAGACTCCAAGTAGTCATATTTCACCATCTTGTCTTTCAAGAAATACTGCATTGATTTCTGTGACACAAAACGATGTAGCTTGATTCCCACTTAAACAATCTTCAGGGAGATTTTCAAGATACTCATTAAACCCATTTTTCATTGAGATCTTTTCAATCCCAAGTGCTGTAGGAAGGGACTCAAGCAGAATGTATAAGGTCTATCAGCAGAGAAGTACGGAACACGTATTTAATGATCTCTGTAGACTTGAACTGACACAATGCAAGTCTGTGATATGCAGAGATAAGAAATAACAGAGCTTGAGAGTGCCTGACCCACAATTTTACAGCTGCATGCTATTTATCACCCACCATTCAGAGCACAGCAGGTGATCGCCATGGTAGTGCTCAGTGGAGGTTTCCATCTGTCTTTAAGAGGACTATGCGATTTCCTTCCCTCTCCTATTTTCCTCTGAAACCACCTCTTTTTTAAATGCAAAATCTTTTTTTTTTTTTTTTTTTTCCCAGACAAGTTTCAGTGTAGTTGATCCGCTGTTTAGAAAAAGGAATTGTAGTTTAAGCTATAGGGCTTTTTATTGTATAATTTATTTATTGCAGTTAGGCAACCATTCAAATGGCTGAAAGAGAATGGAAAAATTGGCTTTGCCTATTCCCCAACATACACAAAACATTTTATGACTTGTTTTTAGACTTTGATTGGATTTTAGAATGCGTAGAATATGTGCTACAACAGAAATTGTTGTTTTGGCTATTAATGAGCCAGACAGCCATCCCTAGCATCCAGTCTGTTCCTAATTTTTATGACTTCTTCATGCTTTCCCACAGTATCTTAATTGCGTGTTTCATCTCCCTGTTTTCCCTTCTTCCATCCAGATCTTAAAAAATGCCGTTCTCAACTTTTATTGAGCTTAGTAGATGTGATACGCATTCAGTGTCTTCCATTATCAGCCCATAAATGCAAAATGATTCACAACATCTATCTTCACTCTGTCTATTCTGCCTTTTGGGCACCACATTTTTCAATTGATCCCTTGTAAGAGTAAGCATTGCTCTTCTCTGCTGCACTCTGTGCACTTCCACTGATAATATTCAAACACTGGCTCTGATTCCTTTCAGTGGAAAATGAACATTATTCAGGAAAGGCGAGGGTGGGGGGGGAAGCGAAGGCAAAGAAAGAAATATGTGTGCAAGTTGATCACTCAGGGCAGAGAAGGAAGAGAGAGAGGAGGTTGGGAGACAGAAGAAAGTAAATTATTAGCAAGAACGTAGTACTGCAGAAGAGAGGCTATATTAATTTCAGACCTAAGCTGGTAATTCCATGTGATGTTGCAGTGAATCATGTAGACAAACTGGCTTGTATTTCTTCTAGCTCAGAGATCTCTGCAGTTCATTTCATTGCAAGAGAAGTCAATATAGATGTGTTGAAGAGAGCAGGGCTTGGTTAACCTCTTAAAAATAAGGCTGAAAAGGAACATAATTGATTCTTATAAGCAAACTCAGGAGAATAAACAACAGAAAGGGAAAGAATTGTTTAAGATAGAGGATAACTTAAATCCAAGAACAAATAGTCATGGATCACCAAATAATAAACTAAAGCAGGAAAACAAATTGTTTTCTAACCATTAGAGAAGAGGGTGATGCAGTAAAATGGTCAGGATTACTGAGGATGAAGAAAAAAAAGAACAAATAGCTTCCTACTTCTGATTTCTCTCTTAAAATCCTGAATATTTGGGGCCAGGTTTTATTTCTTCATACAAAGAGAGATCTCTCCTGACATTATTGCAGATGCAAACAAAGGAACTGATAGTTACTTTTTATGCCTTTCCCAGTCTTTTCGGTAGGCATCTTAATGTCAGCAGGTCAACTTTTAAGAATTTGTTGTTTGTAGAGAGGAGATCATAAAGAAGGCATCTAATGACAATATTTAAAGAGAGTGACAAAGAGAAAGTACACCGAGGTTGCATTATAATCTTCAGTTACAAAAATGGGGAGAATTTTCCCTTTTTTCCCCAAAGAAACTTAAAAATACAACTTCAAGGCTGCTAAATGATTGACATATTTAGGTCATAGTCAACAAATATTTCATCAATTCAAGGGGTAGAGGAAAGACAGGTCAACATGCTTCATGTTAGCATTTCTGTGAAAAGTTCAAATTTTAAGCCTGCTTTTTTGAAAGGGGATGTGGGATGTGAGACTTCGGAGGAATAGTTGGGCCAGATACCTTCTTTCAAAGCAATAATGTTAACCTATTCTGTCAAATAGATAAAGACTGCAAGAAGGAAAAAGAAAGAGTAGTAGAGAAGGAGTGCATGCTGAGAGAACTTTAAATACAAGAGAATCAGTGTTCTTCTAATTCACATCTCAAATATTTTCTGCACAGTTTGCTCATCAGTTGAGAAGAACTCTACCCAAAGACATACCTAGATTTTATACATGGGAAAATCTTTTTAATTCTTGAAAGCTTTACTGCCTGCACTTCCTGATACTGAAATACAAGAAAGAAAAAATAAAAGACAAGTCTTAAGATAAGTCAAACTTCCCACAAGCAGTGACTGCTCTCACAGCAGTGATTTGTATCAGCAAAGATGGTAAAGTTTGAAAATTATTAATGGAGTTTGAGGACCTGTACTGCTGAGAGAACTTAGATTTGGAAGTGGTCTTTGTGTCTTTGTGGTTAGTGGTAATGGTGTGTGGATATAGCAGTTGGGCCTCTCACAGCCTCTGTTCTGAGACTAGTAAACTTATCCTCTTTGTAGCATAAACAATGCTAGTGTGTCAATTCAGTCACAATATTTTTCTGTTTTTCTTGTCATTATTGTATTTGAGTAGACTGAACAGTAGTTTGTCTTAGGGTAGGGGAAAGGAGCAGTAGAGCTTTATAAAAATTTCATTTCCATCAGTTCTTTGCTGACTTGCACTTAATTCAGTCTCAGTTAACTTCCTGGGTTCCTTTCTCTCTTATTTCATAGGGCTCTCTATGGCAGGTCATAATTTTGGTCATTACATTTCCCTCTGGGCAATAGTGGACACTTCATTCTATTTGTCTTATTCAACTGTAGTGAAGCTTGCCCATGGGTAGCAAGAGTTTATTACTTTTTTCCCCCAAGTGTTTTTTCTCTTTCCTTCTCTCAGCAGCAGCATGCCAGAGGGTGCTGCTAAACTATCAGAACTTCTGCTTCATTGATTTCATTTAGAAGCCTTTTGTATGTGTGTGTCTCTGCCAGAGCATCTATGAAATTATTCTCAGTCCTACACTGACTTTAAGCTTCTATATTAATGGCTCTCTATCTGTTCAGCCCTCTGCTGCTTGACCCTTGCCTTGAGCTCTGTGTATTTCTGGTAAATATTTTCCAGCATGTGATCTTGAAGCAAAAATTAGGTTAATGCTGATATTTTTTGTAGTATACAATTCCCGCTCCTCTTGTCTGTTTAATGGATTTTCCAATTAAAAGGGACCTGCCAGGCCATTTTTATCTGACCCCCTGTATTACAAGGCTAAAGAAAACTGCACAGCAATTGCATGGTGATGCAATGACAACAGCACAATCTTTTTTGTCCTTCAGCTTTGGAGAGAGGCACAGATGAGCACTGTGCAGATGTTCATAGGTATTCTCATTCTGTCACTTGAAAAATGGGGCATTCCAAATTTCAAAGACACCCGGTGACAGGCATGTTCTGAAAAGCTAATGTTTATGAACAGGATGAGGTGTGAAATGGACCATCTCTTAGTACCCACAGTTTATTTTTGTGTCTGGGCCAAGTCTTCGCACGATGACACTTTTAGTAAAGACAGGTCTGCGGTAGGCGTCCTCTTGTGCTTCTGGCACTCGTGGAGCAGCTCTCAAGCTACTCATGCTAGTCCAAAAGATGGAGAAGCTGAGGAACAATAGTAGACTGGATACTGATTTTCTTTGTATTTCAGTAGCTATCGGTATTACTATGTATGACAAGCATGTCCTAAAATGTGTCCTTTCACTGATCTTTATCTGCCTCTGAGGGTGAGGGCAGAGTTGACCACTGATGGACTTACTTTGTCAGTGAATTTGAGATGGAAATTTCTATTCCAATCTCAAATAAGGAATGTGTTCAAGCAGATATCCAGTATGATATATAATAGGTCAATTTATATGTAAATGTTAGCACATCCTGCACTTGGACCTCCAGACTACTGGCAAATAGGAAACGAAGCCTGGGCTGCTGCAAGGTCTGAGTCCCCTACAGAAAGGAGCAGCCTCTTCGTGCCAGCTGAAAAAACAGCGATCTGGAACCTGTGCTGAAGCCTTGTCAAATTTGTTTGCTCAAGAACCTGAGCACTACAGAACTGACTTAAAAATCTAAAGACTACACTTTTTTTTAGTTCAGTTTTCATTTTATGATTAAATATGGAGGACAATTTTAGACATCTAACATTTGAGCCTATGAGTTTGACACTTTTCATCACTTAGTCCAGAAGTATTGTTTTACATTAAGCACAATATTTGTGATATTCTTGATATTCTTGGATATCCAAGATAAACAGAAATTACTGCAGCAGTTGACAAAGTTAAGAAAGTTAATCCTGGAAATAAATGAAATGAAACAAAATAATGTACTTAAGAAACCATTCATCATTATTACTAGTGGCTTGTGGTAGTGGTAGCGGGAGGACGGTTGGACTAGATGATCTTGTAGATCCTTTCCAACATTGTGATTCTATGATTCCACGATTCCATGATTTTTAATAGAGGGTAGGTTTGTGGAAGTGACTGCAGGAAACTGCATGCTGAGGTTCAAAGAGAAAGGCATAGAATCCACAAGCCAAGGACACATCTGAGGGGAAGATATTCTTATGGAAAAATAGGAAGTTCTATTCTTTGGGCATAAAGCTGAATAATCTACAATTCACGTGAGCATCCTTTTGGATATATATCGTCTTCAGGATCATTTTCAGGGATACATGTCATTTTAAGGAAGATTCAGTTTGGATATCTTATCTGAAAGAGTAGTCAGGCAATGGAACAGGCTGCCTAGGGGGGTGGTTGAATCACCATCCCTGGAAATGTTTAAGAAATGTGTAAATGTGGTGCTAAGGGACATGGTTTAGTGGGTGTTATTGGTGATAGATGGACAGTTGGACTAGATGACCTTAGAGATCTTTTCCAACCTTAATGATTCTGATTTTTATGACTCCACAGTGGAGTCTTCTTGCTTGCATGTTGCAAGTGCATCTTATACTAGGGTTTGGAGGACTACACTTCCAAATGGTGGGCATTACTCTATGTACTAACTACTTGAACATGTGACAAACATTTGAAGGCTTTGACTCTTTGGAGGGGAGACAATGCTGCAACAGGATGTCATTATGACAGCATCTGATCTGACAGGATAGTCACTGTGTAAGTGGATGTTTATACATTTTAGTACTTAGATAACCTGCAGTCTGGTATGTGCTGAGTACCCCGTCGTTAGGGAAATCTCTCTGATTCTCATTCGGCTTATTCCCATTTGCCCTTGCACAGGTGATGAAAAGAATTGCTTAGATTTTAAAGATGCTGTCTTGGGGAAAAAGTGGGATTTCAGTACATTGTCATCAACAGATGGAGATCTGTCTGTAAAGGAAAGGGATATGAAAACAACAGCAAGTTAAGAGTCTGTTTCTGTCTTTCTGTATATAGAGCTGCAAGTGAATGGAATGAATCAAAGTCTTTAAAAAAAATGCTGAAAAAAAAAAGGAAAACTAACTAAAGGAAAACTAACTGAGACCTTAATTCTTGATGTTTTGTTTTGTGGTTTGTTTTTTTTTTTTTCACTTTATAGAGTGTTTATTTTTTTATTTGTTTGTTTTGTTTTTTGAGGAGTTATTAAGATTTTTTTTTTGTTGTTTGCTTGTTTGTTTGTTTTGGTGAGGAGTTACTGTATTTAATCCCTTTAATCCCTAACTGAGATTTTTGAAGATTCCTGAAGAGTACATTTTCCAAGTTTCTAATGTAATTGTTTCATTGCTTTTATTACTGGTTGAGAACAGCCCTTAGGACTAATGGAACTGGGCTATGGGGTGCAAGATTGCACACTGATCATGTGTATGATGAGATGCACACTTGGAGGATGCAACAGGGTCCTCATACTGCTCGATCCATAACTATTATGTACACATTGAAGAGAACAATGCTTCTTTATATTTGTAATTAAATCATTTTATGCACGATCATAAATAGCATGATGCGTGAAATGTGTAGGTGGGCAAACTGGGATCTTATAGATATCTATTAAAAGTGTGCCTTGCAGATTGTACTGCATATTAAGTGGGCAGAATGGAGTGGCAATACTCACTATTATTCCTGGCTAGAACTTTGTAAATTGGAACATATTTCTTACAGCACAGTAGCCTGCCATAATTTTTGAACAGCCAGTAGAATAATTAATTGTTTGTGAGTTATGAAGAGACTTTCAGCAAATTAAAGCCCAAACAATAACTGCAATTCAGTGAGTCTGAGGCTTATATGGTTTCTGTTCTGCTTCAGGATTTCAGTGGGGTAAATGCATGAATCTGATGAACAGAGTTTAATCCTACTTGATTGTGTTTATATAGATAAAGAGAAAATGATGTCAATATTTTGAAAAATGAAATGCTTCATATGCCTTCAAACATCAACTCTATAGCTCAGATAGTACTTGCCTTTCATAAAAGTATCTTTGATATGATGTTACTTCAATTGCTTAAATAATACTTTTGCTGAGATATCATGACAAGTGATCTTCTATGTTGATTTTTATTTCGGAGACATTTGAAGTACATGGCTGCAAGAGGAAAGTTGCTTCTTATGCAAGGGCATTTTCTTCCCCTCAGCCACAAATTTTAGTAAGATTTTTTCTTTTATATTTTTTCAGTAGGATATATTCTGATAACATGTCCCATACTTTTCAGCCATTATATTTCTTCATGGGCAGTGGCAAAGTTGAAGAGAATCTATATTTCTGAGATCTTTGGAGGTCATAAGAAGGTATGAAGGAAAGAATAAATGTTTCAGGACGGTGTTAGATTGATCAAACACAGTTCGCACCTGGGGTGACACCCTGCAGATTTCCTATTATTTCCTTATGTTTTTGACACTGTGCTATGAAGGGCATTAATTTTTATATTACTTATTCACCTGAATTCTGTACACAGCTTTTCCATCTTCAATAATTTCAAACATAGTTTTTGTTGTTGTTGTTAGTCTTTGTTTTTTGTAGGAAAAAAATAAATAGGAAATGATAATATATACTATATGTATTGGATTGTGCTTTTTTACAGTCTGTAATCCTTTTAGAAATATCTGTTGGGGTGAGAGAGGTGTATTGCTTCATTGTGCTTAGGATTTGAGAGTCAGAAGAGGAACAATAGTTACATATGGCTCTATTTTCTTAGTAGAGCTTTTTGAAAAATAAACACAAATTATGTGAATGACTGAAAAGAGAAAATCTGTAAAAAATTTATTCAGATTTTTTTGGAAATGTCCTAAAAATAAGAGTGAGTTACAGCATTTCTAGAAAAGCAATCAGAATACAGTTAAATATTACCAGCCTAAGAATTACTGGCAACTTCAGATGAACCCTGGCTTTTGAATAGAAACTATCTGAAATCATCTTTTTATTTTGTTCTTAAACGTCTCCTTAGAAAGCCAAACTGTCATTATGGATGTACATGGAATGGCAAATACTGTTGCCGCAGATGGATTTCCTGGAGAATTGCTCATTCTTGCCCGTGGTGGTAGGATAACATTAAAAATACAGGTGTTTTCTACAGGAGAATCCCCAGGCTAACTATGAGAAAATTCAGACTACTACTGGAGGTGTGTAACTATGCCAATGTGGAATGCAGTCTGAGATGTTTTTGGAGAAGTCGGGGGAACAACCCATACTGAGCATAGTCCAAGAATGGAACTGAACTGCTGCAAGACAGGTGCATGCCTCTGATTCACTTACAGGGTTGAAAAAGACTTTCCATGCAGTAATTTGTCTTCCCTAGAACAGAAACCTATATGAGGTCAGATATATTGAGCTCTAGAAAAGCTAATTCTCCCTATTGATCGTAAAAAGCCAACTTACATGATTTAGACTGAGATTTTCATTTTGCAGAAGCTGTTTAAATCCTACACTGCCTGTATTGAACGTAACATCTGTAACACCCTAGCTAGCTTGAGTTTCTCTATGTTAGAAAAAGGAGCCTTATTCTTAGTATAACTGAGAAATAGTTCGTTGAGTAGACCTGAAAACCCCAATTAGGTTTTCAGCTTTTCCGTTCCTGTCTACAGAGAGGCAACTCTCTGTTATAATCACATTTATGATTGAATAGGCACTTCACAGTCTTATGAATTAAATTATTTACCTCTTTAAAAATATCAGCAGAGAAATCTCGAGTTTTAAATGTTGACACTTCTCTTGGGAAGCAGGAAGGAAGAGATCAGGAGGATATCACAGTTGCCAGTTAATGAGGCCAAGTCTTCAAGAAGAACATTCATTAGGTTATATATGGTAGTCTCTGCAAGCTGTTCAGAAACACAGACCAAAGCCTATTTAACTGTAGAGCAATACTTTCCAAAACTTTGAGAATGGCTGGAGGAAAAGGAAAATTAAGTGATAGAAATGAAGCACTTCCAAACAGCCTCCCCCTTTCTCTTTGTAGAATAATAAAGAATCTGAAGCTAGCATAGTAGCTTTAGGGTCAGGATGAGCTTTGACCTTTGTTAGTTTCCCACATTATTAGCAGGAAAACAGGGATGGACAGAAAAGGTGCTAATAAAGGGGTGTCCTTTTGTTATATTGTTTCCGCTATTACAAACAGATTAATAACCTGATTTTGCCCTCTGTTTAGCATATTGAAAAGAAAAGAACAAGTTAACTAAATTATGGAAAGGGAGAGTATGAGAAAGATGTATGAAAGCAGTAATGGAAAGAAATGAGTACTATTGTCTGAATTCTGCACTGGGGGAAAATATTCCTGTCATTGAATTGGAAAAACATGGACTGTAGGAAGGATTTGCTTTAGAAAGTTCTTGAGTTCTTGGTATTTCAGGTTAAGGAAGTATTTCATTATATCTTACAGGGAATTTAAAGCTGTATGGAACAGAACATGAAATATGTCCCTATACTGAACTTAATAACCTCAGTTATAAGCTAAAGTGTTTAATCCTCAACAGACATAAATATGGATGTACCTCAGGTAGAGATCAGGTGAAACTGAAATGCCAACAATGCCAGAGGCCAATGCAATGGCAGGGAATCTGTAGGACAGAATATATCCAGATGAGATTAAAAGGCATGTGGTGTCTTATACTACTGTTTCTCAACCAAACACACATATGAGAAGTTCCTTGCTGACTCTGCATTTGGAGTTCTTTGATCCTGAGCATGTGAGCAAGAGACAGTACCCAAGCAATTAGGAAAAAAAGAATTCTTCACTTCATCCTGTTTGTGAACTGATCTACCCAATCAGTGTGTCATTTCTATCTGTCAAACATTTCTGAGGGGAAAATTGTGTATATATGTCTATACACATATATGTTCATGCTTATATGCACGTATATGTGTGTATACATATAAATATATATAATCCAGACTGTATAAATGCCAACTTTGTCTGTAGGTGGTGCAAAAGAAGAGACAGACACCTATCAGTCTCAAGCCACACAACCCTCATTGTAGTGAGGGTCTTGAAGTCTGTTGGGTTAATTCTGTATGAGAACAGTGATACGATCCTCTCTTATCAGCAAGCAACAGATGAAGGGAATTAATTATTCACTGATTCCAACTCAGAATTCATTGACTAACTTCTACCTTTTGTTGCACAGGTGGTGCCAGCACTGTAGGAGGGGGAAGGGTGTTGGATAAAGCAAGAAAAATCGTAAAACTTGACATCATTGTATGAGGGTGTAGAGCCTACTGTCCGTATGAAGCTATAGGAATGGCAGTGTAGATGCCACTAGTGTTGACTGGCTGGAAAATAACAACTCTCTTTAAGTTGTGGCAGCCAATCATTACCAATTGTGCATTGTGGTAAAAGTTAATTACTTTTTAGAATTTTCTGTCCACTCAAAAGCATGGCTTATTTTCTTGGGAGGAAAGTCCTATTGCACCAAAATAGAGCTTGTGCTTTCAGAGGGGCCACCTCAACTTGGACTACCCTAACCTTGTGCTTCATACAGAGAAAGACCTGGGCCTGAGCTGGGCCCACAGCTGCCCAGATAGAGAATTCTGCCCTTCCCAAAGTTTGCTGGAAAGAAAATAATCTCCAAATGATTTCCTAATACTTTAGTCAAATCCCAGCATCTATCTGGGGACTCCCAACTTGCAGCAACAGTCACCCAGCAAATGCAGTACTAAGGGGAGGGTGAGTATATGGCTTTGCTGGGAGAAATTGTGAATTAAGGTAGTATGAATTCACAGCGTGGGGTTAATGCTTCAAGCCATTAATGAATTTATTAACTTTTAAAAAAATCTGCTTTATCAATTGCTGCTACAAGCCAATATTAATAATTTATTGTGAACTTTTTGAATTATGATTCCCTTAACTTGTGAAACGAGAAAAGAGAAATATTTTATCTCTGGGGAACAATTCCCCACTTTCTTTAAGCCTGCTTCCTGGTCAGTCTAACAGATTCTCTTTGATATTTTATCTGCCTGAGACTTATTTATTAATCCTTCATTGCCCAGAGGAAAGCTTTTTATGAATGTTTTAATAAAATACATTCAGTAGAGTGGTTGGTGTCAATGTGCATCTCAGTATCCTGTAGGGGATGGAGTACAAATAAAAGATGATCTGATAGTAATAATTAAGTATCACCCTTCTAGGTCTTATTTGGCTTCCTTACAATGCATTTTCTGTGACTGCCTCCAATTTTTCAGTATTCTTCTATGGCTTTATAGAAAACTTCTATCAATATTGTATTTTCTGGAAATGTGCATTATTAACAGAATTCCTTGTAAAAATATAAATGATTATATAATTGGTAAGTAAAAAGAAACAGACCCAGCTACTAGATAGATTTAGTAGACAGGAAGCATCATTCCTGACTACTGCTGGAGTAACACTAGCCAAAAAAGGGACAAGGGGGAATAGTTTTAAACTAAAAGAGGGAAGATTCAGATTAGATATTAGGTGGAAATTTTTCACTGAGAGGGTAGTGAGGCACTGACACAGGCTGTCCAGAGAAGCTGTGGTTGCCCCAGCCTTGGCTGGGTTGGATGAATTTCTGGGCAGCCTGATCTGATGCCTGATTTAGTGGCTGACAATCCTACTTGTGGCAGGGGAGTTGGAATTAGATGATCTTTGAGGTCTCTTGCAAAACAAGCCATTCTATGATTCTATGAAAAACAGCTCACTCTTTCTGTCCATAAATGTTTGAAAAGAAAAAAAACCAAAACCACCAGAATTCTTAATAATCAATAATTTATTACTCGATCACTCACTGTATATAGATTTAGATAAATTCTATCATGTTAGGTGAAACTTGGAGGTTTTTGCACTTAAGGACTTTGCACTTTGTCTAAAATTGTTTTCCTATCAGTGTGGGAGAAAGAAGATATTGACAGTGTTTCTCAGGTTGAAAGAAACCCAAAATATCAAAGCAAAACCTAACTGGCATGGATAAAAGTCCTTTTGTGCAGAAACTAAACACAACTTCTTGTATTTTAACTGATTTGTTCAAAACTCTGTCTTTTTCCTTTTTTGGCATGTGGAAGTGACTCACATCTCAGTCCAAGCTTCTGAAAAGCCTCATGAACCTTAACGAACCTATCAGTAAACATATCCTCAGCTTAGGGTTTGTAGCAAAGGCAATTTTATGCATGGCTACTTCTGAAAAATGACAGAAAAATAAAATACTCTGACCTTTGCTTTATTTATTAAAAAGATCAATCATTTTTCTAATTTTTTAATGGCGCGTTCAGAGAAAAACTGTCCTAACCAGATTCTAGGTCAGATAAGAATAGATGTGCTTCCTATTCTGAATATGAGAATCTGTTCTTTCCCCTCCAGTTCAGCTGCAGAGATTTCCAGGTAACTACATGAGAGTGTCAGACTACAAGTAATGCTTCATTCACTTGGGCTTAAGGAATTTTTATTTATCACATGCAGCACATGTATTTATTCATTTGTATTTCATTTATTTACATTTCCCAAAACAGAATGTTGCTTAAAATAGATAACATGACCAGTATGGAAGACAATGAGATGTGCATCTTTGATGTTTGTCTAGCTATTGTGTTTCATTATGGTGATAGCTGTAATGGCTGACTTAGGTTAATAATTATTAAGCACTTGGGAATCCTTCAACATAAAAGCATTAAAGCAAAAAATGCAAAAAGCTATAATTGCTGATAATATGGCCTTCCTGAATACTTTCTCCACATTAGTAATAATATATTGGGGAAAAAAATGATGTTCTGGAATTTGGCATAAAGCATGAATTAATTAGCTTTCAAAATAAGTTTCTGGCCAAGGAGAACACTTGGGGGTTCCAGGCTGGACTGCTCACTAGAAGCAAAGAAGCTTCCTGTATACTTAATTAGAAACACTTTGCCAACTCATTGCTGTTTGCTTACTCTGCACAGGTTGAAAAAGCAGAGCAAGAAAGCTGTCAAAACAAAAACACTTTCATATTTGAGCCAGTCACTTTATTTTAGAGGGAGGCTAGTCAGGGGGAAGGAGTTCATGATCCCACAATAAAAAATCACTAGCAGGATCCTGCCTAATTGTACCAAGACTCAGTCAGGATTTCACTTTGGAGAATATTCTATCTCAAAAAATAAAAAATAAAAATCGAAGGATGGAGTTTTTTTTGTAGTATGAAGGTCATTGGTTTTTTTGTTGTTTTTAATTTTCCCCACTCAAGATGTAGAATAATCTGTGGTCTGGTCTATTCACAGTTGGCATTTGTTTGAATTATTAGGAAAATCAGGGGATGCAGGAGACTGCTTTTGATATGCTGCACCGGAGAGTTGGCTTACACAATTTCCATTAATGTTAATGCAGATTATGTTCATAAATCAGCCACACATCAGTGGAAAAATAGATACTTCAGTCTACCAAATGCTTAATGTTCCAGTATCACAAGCTCAAATGTGATCTTTTAATATTTGAAGTTATTCCTTCTTAGATGCAGAGAACATGAATGGTTTGTTCATTAATCCTCACTTTGATGTAGTTTTTGTTAGGAGACTTTTTGTTTGTTTATTTTTGTTTGGCTTCGTTGTTTTGGTTTTGCTTTCTTTACTGAAAGATGACTAGACTACCTTGGAATCTCTGAGGGACCCTGGCTGCAGCTGACTTAGTAAAGGAAAGGCTGCTAGCGAGCCTTTCCATATCCAGCAGTTCAATTGTGCATGTTGTTTGATTGCTGGGAGGCTTTCTGGCATGCTGGAAGCCTCTTCCAAAAAGCTCTACTAATTTGTTTAGGAGAGGGCATGAGCTGAGGGCTGTACTCAGTTGCAGCCATTTTTTTGTGTGAAGGACAGGAGAGTTTAATAATATTGACTCAAGCTACTCCGTGACAGCTGAACAATCTGGAGAACATTTAACTTCAGTAGCATAGACTTAGTCTCTTTATCTGTTGTGATGTATAGACTATGTAGTTACTTAGATTTGCAAGGCTGATGTATCTTATTGCCATTAATTGCATGTCTTCCTCTGAGAACCTTTCACAGCGGCTGAAATGCCCTTTCTAGAATAAATGTAAGTGAGAATAAAGCAATAGTTCTTACAGGCTCTTGATGGTGCTGAATATCCTTCCTCAACCTTAAAATTATCAATTAGTGATAAATGTGATGAATGAATGAAGTGGGTACTTTTGTATTAGGCAAAGAACTGAGCAAAGCAATTAGTTTCAGTCCTGCTCCTTAGAGGCACAGAAGAAAAGAATTCTATATAACTGATATAGATAGTCAACCATTCCCTTAATTGAGTTTCTGGAATTTGTGTTCAGGATGGACCGTAAGGATGGTATTTGTTACTTTTGTACACCGATAGCTGTGGTTATTTTCAAATCCTTGACCAAGAAGCAACCAGTTCTACATTACTTCCCCTCTCCCCCC
>NW_024884142.1:2504197-2573625 GCF_019232065.1 Centrocercus urophasianus | reverse complement strand
CCCCCCGTAGTCATTAATTCTTCACATGGGCTCAAATCCATATGCAGTCTCCTGTCTCATTCCCAACTTCCCTTTGAATCATTTGAAAAACTGGCTATCAGTTGTGGTTGCTGCTGGTGTGTTTGTTAATGCTTTGCTCTCAACAATGACCAAATATTTAAAGTTTGCACCCTGCTCTATCTCTATCAGCTTGAGGCTTTTAATTTTAACACTCTTTTAAAATTTATTTATTTATTTATTTATTTTTTTACATATACTGCAGCAAAAGAAACCACACTTCAAAATAGTGTTTTTTTTCCCCTCTCCTTTTTTCCCCTCTGTGGTTCTTTGAAAGGTTAGGTTTGACAATAGGAATATAGTCACAGATACTCTAGGCAACAAATGAGAAATGTTCTTTTGTGACCTTAATGTTGGCAAGTGATAATAACCAGTGAACCATGAAATACTGCTGCAATATTGCTCATGACTTTTCTGTTTTCTGAGATTAATTTTATGTTCTGAAATGAAGTGACAATCATTTATTATTCTGTTTTACATAGCTTCCACCAGGAAGCAAATATGAAAAGCTTAATTTTCTAGCCCACTTGCAGCAGTGTTTCTTGTGAAGAATCAGATATATGTTTAAATATTCCTTCTTTAATGTATACAATATAATCCCTTTGTTTGGGCATAGTCAGAAGTCTCTGGCTTAGCACAGTTCTGGTTAATGCTTAAAAGTAGGAATTACTTCACTCTCTAAGGGGTTAAACTATTATGGTACTAATTATTAATATACTATGGGTATGAACTTTACAAGAATATTTAATATTATCGCCAAACTCTGGTCTGTTTAAATTGCTACCGTCAGGATTTAACAACCAAAGGCTTGTTGATACCAACAGTTTCTACTCCACAAGTAGATTAGAATAGAATTTTCATTAGAGGAAAAATAAATCAACTTAGTTCACCTTTCCATGTACGCTGTTATCTTTTCCTTCATAGGCTGCTGGTAAGCAAATAATTTTAAGGCTTGATAGTGCAAGTCTTACTCTTCTTGAGTAGCACTTACCCTTATCAGTGTTTCTGTGGACCTCAGTAATATTGCTGCTCTGAAATATCACAGGTGAATAAAAGCAGGAAAAAGAAAAGCCAGGAAAGTCAGGAAAATTTCAAGGTCACTTGGATGGGGGAAATTAGATAGCATTTTTAAAGTCAGAATTTTTGAGGTTTTTTTTTTTTTTTTTCTTTTCTTTCTTTTACATATATGTGTGATTAAGTATCAGGGTATAATTGCATAACTAATTAATGACTTGATTCTCAGAGGAACTGAATAACTATCACTTTCATTAACATTACATTTCTCATTAAGGTTGTTCAAGAAGCTAAGCACTGGCCAGAGATTGTTTACCTGGAATGGGGCTCATTCAGAATGCAGTGGGTACCATTTCTTTTGGAAAACTAAACAGTTTCCCAGTCTGGGTGCATTAAATTACATGTTAGATCTTTTGTTTAGCCAACTCAATTAAAGTAATCTGGTTTCAAGAGGGGATTGAAGAATTGATTCAAAGGGAGATTTAAATTTTGAACATCAGACCAGAGCTAGTATCCACCTGCAGATCAGGCAACTGGCATTAACAGTCACAAACAGAAAGAAACTGATCCATATACACTGTGAGTTAGAGGCAAAAGACATGGGATTGTTCACACATTTGGAGCACTATGCTCCCTAGTACTGACTAGCATTAACTGTAGATCAAAGTCACTAGTAATTCTGGAATTTTGAATTGAAAAAATTAGAAAACACACACATACACACATGCAAAAAAAGAAAAAAAACACCATCCCTCTGTGTTGGTATTCTGATAAGTACCTTAAAATCCCAGGTGATGTTTTGTAGCATGACTCAGTTTTGTTCAGCTGTTCATGCATTACTGGCTGTTGTTTCCTGATTCAACAATAATCCCCTTTCTGGTGTTCTGATTAGATAACTGTTAAAAGCAAGTGTAAAATGTTAGGTTCACTACTATTAGTTACCAAAGCCTCAGCTGTCAGGAATTAGATATGGTGCCACTGCCACTAGATGTGCAATAAGCAGTGTTTGTGTTAAAAGTCAGAGATTACTTTTGTTCGAGAGTGCTTTGCTCATTATAACTCTACTTGAGGAGCCTTCTTGAAGATTCACAGAAAAGCCCAATCTAAGACTAAATATAAAGCTAGCGTCCTGGTGGGATTTAAAACAAATAGAAGATAAAGAACCCTTCTTTTATCTACTGAAATGGCCACAACTTGAAGTGGATAATTTACTGAATTGCATTTCATTTCCTTGTAATATAGTACATGACATACAAGCAAGATTAGGTGCTATGATTCAGAAGCAATGAAACAGAAGTCCGTGGGTGCGCAGTGGGTATTTATACTTTTTTCTTTTAAAGATATTTTATCCAAGGAAATTCAAAAGAAGACTATCTGCTGTTATTCAAACACCAGTTTTATGGGAAGATCATGAATTATGCAATCACAACATGAAGTTGTTACATCTAAACTACTCAACTTTCACTATGTAAGCCACTAAATCTTCTGTAGCCTAGGTGTACATAACACCTAGGAGAATGGAGAATGGAGAATACAGAACTTTGCTTTACATTTTTAAATTTGACAGATAGAAATTCTGTGCACTGAACAATTTTGAGGAGTGAGAGCCCAATAAGACACTAATTAAAAAGAAGGGAAGCTTTGACTTACCTACCTAAATTTTTCAATGCCTTGTAACTATGCTAATGTTCTCTTTTTTTTTTTTTTTTTTCTCTCTACAGGACTTTATGCTTTCATGTGTTTCTTTTCCACTTGAAAGTTACTGTAAAAGCCTGGAATATATTGGTCACAGGCAACATGGGTTCACAATGAGAAGTCCTGTTTAAAGAGCTTAATCTGTTTTTATGCTGAGGTTACCAACCCAGTTGACCAAGGGAAGCCAGGTGTTATCTTTTTGGATTTCAGAAAGCTTTGGATACAGTTTCTCACAGTATCCTTCTGAACAAAATGTCCAGCATACAGCCAGGGAAAAACATGATGCGATGAGTGAAAAATTGGCTAATTAGTCACGTTCAGTGGGATTACATCACAGCCATTCACTGGTGGGGTTCTGCAGGGCTTCTTTTTAGGTCCAGTTCTTTTCTATGTTTTTATAAATGATCTGGATGCAGGACTCAAAGGTATACTAAGTGAGCTTGCAGATGGACATGTGTTTTCAAATGCCTCCTGTCCATTAAAGCTCTTTTCTGGGCTCTATGTCCTTCTTCAAGGGGTGGGTCTAGCCCTTAAGCTGCTGGATCATTTGGATGCATAGAAATTTATATCCTACAGCGCTGCATAACAGCCACACACATCCATTATTCTGACTCATTCGGATTTCAACAGGAATTCTGGATGCGCAATCATGTGTAATAACAATCTTCGATTGTAGGATATTTTCAGAATGCACAGATATCATTTGAGCACTCATGGACAGCAGATAACAAGATCCTGCATAAGTGTATCAAAGAAAAAGATAGTACTTTTATTTATTTGAAAATCCATTTCTTTGTTATTTATTGTAACTCTCTGTATGAAAACTCTGAAACCCCCAGCAAACAAGAGATGAAGCTTAATTGAAAGATTGATTTCCTGCCCCAATTTTAATTATTCCTATAGATCTTTTCTTGCATATGAAAAAGTTGCACCTAGACCTGAACAAAAAGTGAAGTAAACTCAGGAAATTATTGTATTTCCCCAGCTGGAGATCATTTTTTCTTTCTCCTAGGAAGCAAGATGTTATATTTTGCCAGAAATAAACAGATTTATCTGAGTGGCAAATGAAACTTGTTTGTCACAGTGGAGGGCAGAGCTGAAGGTCAGAGCTGAAACTCCACTTGCTGTGACACATTTCCATGAGCTGGATCATCCCTCTGTGATTGACAAAGCTGACACTCGCCAGGAAGGGAGTGAGGGTGAAGGGACAGCAGATATCCTCATGATTCTGTGGTGGGTTGGGAAGCTATAAGAGCTCTGATAACAGGGCCCTATAAACACAAATTAAGCACCACTAAAACAAAGAACTCACTAGGCAGCAGAGCAGAAGTCTGAGCCCTGGGAGGGTCAGGAATAGGAACAGTTTACTGTAATAAGTTGCTGCTCTAGGGATTTGCTCCACCACCTGCAAAGGTTGGGAGCTTTGTGTTTTGTTTTTTTGTTTTTTTTGTTTTTTTTTTTGTTTTTTTTTTTTTGTTGTTCTGTTTTTTTTTTTTTTTTAATTATTTTTTAATAATAATGAAGAGAAATAAAGAGCTGCAAGTTACATAAGAATGAAAGAGAGATGAAAGAGGAGACTTTTGCTTGTTGAAATAAATATACTAAGAAGATAAGTTGGATTCAAGTTCAATATAAAGCAAAACAATCCAGACTAAAATTCAGCAGCAGAGTGAAATCTTAAAATCATTGAATACTGACCTGAAATATCAGTTTCTTTGTGTTTCTTTTATTTCATAGCAAGGCTTTCATTTCTCCTTTCACTGATACATCTACCTGCCATAAACTTCTTTCCATGTTCTATCAATCACTTCTATAGAGGGCAGAGAAGAACTAATAGTCAACTTACGTTTCCACATCACTGTTTGGACATTTTTTACACCCCAGTTGCAAATGCTGGAGAAATATGGTCTGAACTAAAAACTTGATGTAGTGCTGGTTGGAAAACTGTAATCAGAGCAAGAGTTGGTTCTCAAGGTCTGCACAGATGAAGGTAGATCCCATGCTTTAGGGTAGAACTCAAGACAGGATTATTTAACATTCCTCCCAGCTGCATTCTTCGGGATTAACTTCCAGTTGTTCCTTTCCATGATCTCATCTGTTGCCACTCAGCAGTTACAGCCTCTCTTACTATGGGCATCACCTCCAAAACAGAAACCTTATCTAGCACCATTATTCTTCTCTGAGGGTGGAGAGCTGCATCATCTCCAAGCTCTTCTGGTTCTATCACTGTACTAATTCTTTCTCACTATGGTTTCTATGAGTAGTCTTAGTCTCTGCCAGCTCTGCAGCGTTTCAGGAGGAGGTGGCTGTTGATTTTCTTCCCCTGACAATTTTTTTCTACAGTCATTATTGCTTGGATTAGTTTTCCTACTGTACCTTTAGTTCTACATGTGTAATTCAGTGGAGGAGAGGTGATTGGGGTCATCTATGGTTGGGGAGGGTTTCTGGCTGTTTTTTGAGGCCCACATGTCAGGATTGGGAGCAGAGACCAAAATGTTCTACATCTACACGGGTCCCACACTGCCAATGGACTTCAAAGCCTCTCATACATTTTCTACTGCTATTGCTGGGTGTAGACCTTGTTGAACTCAATCCATTCATCTCTGACTTCAGTGAGGTTTGTATCAGACTAATGCACTTTTCAGTTTGATTCCTTTCTAGATAATTCTCTAGTTTTTCTTGTTATTCTCAGTTCATGTTTTGTCATTGTTATTTATCATTATTTATGAGCCCTAAGAAACAGCAATTTCAGCAAAATAAGACTAACTTCTATGTCTGGGAGCTAGCTGTCTTGTGCAAATTCAGTTGGGAAATAAGCTTCTACTGCTGTTCACTAGTCTCAAACTCGTCTGTAAATCTTAATAAGTCCTCAAATCTGGCAAGAAGGGATACCCTTGGGAAAGTTTTGATGATTTGACAGTACTAAACATGGATAGAGGACAAGCAGATGCTTTGTCTCTAGACTTGTAAAATACTACTATCCTGTCAAATTACAGATTTTACATAGCATAAATAAGGATAATGGGCAGTGAAAACAAAGGTGGAGAATCTGAAAACTCTTCATCATTAAGGCAAATATTGCTTTGCAACATTATTGCAAAATTTCACAGAATGTCAGGAGAGCAGGGTACATGCAAGTCAGAGGACTGCAGTAAGGAGATGAAAGGTCAGGAGTTTTTTGTTATATTTACTTATGTTTTGATTTTGCAAGGACAAGGATCAGTTTATGCACCATGAAAGAGTTTTAAATTTCATGTATCACAGATTATGTTTCTTTTTCCACTTACCAACTTATTTTTTCAAACACGCATGACAACATAATCTGAGTGCTTTCTGGTGAATCATACCTTTTTATTATAACTTTTTCTTTTTGAATGATTTGATAAGGACCTTGTTTTGTCATCATTTAGTCTTTTCATCAAGGTAGAGTTCTGCATGTTGCTCAGACAGTTTCACTTTACAACTCTGCTTCCTCATTGCAGTTTTGATAGCCATAAGATAGAATTTTCTAAAATTGGAGAACAAGCTGATATGCTTCATCCAGCAGAGCTGCAGGCTATTTTTCATGATTGCACATATATTGTGTTGATTATGATGAAGCCAAAAGATTTTTAATAGCAAAAAAAAAAAAAAAAAAAGAAAAAAGAAAAAAAGAAAACAATAGTCTCTTGCTTTCTGCAGCCTGACAGGAGCTCCTGAAAGACATTAAAGTTGAAGGCGTCTTGTTATTTGTGTGATTTTTCTGAATTATGCTGAGGTGAATGTTTCCTCTTTTATGGTGCAATTGATTTAGTATTTTTTTGTTCTTTAAAAATGTTGAAAATATCTCCCTATCACAAAGCATATAGCATTTAGATGTGTACGTTTTTCTATATTCAAATAATGTATTAAATAAAATTACTGCATTGTAACTACAGCTAGAGTAGCTTGTTAAACAGCACGTGCCCTTCAGATCTCTCCTGTTATACTGACTCACTAAGACAGGAACATATCTGCCACTGTATATAGGGAGAAACTGTAGAACAGATAGATGTATAAAAGATGTATATTAAACAAACTAGAATTAAAATGAACAAAAGCATAGAGATCTGGCTTTCAAGGGAAGGTCATTTCAGTTTGTCAGAGGGATAGTTTGCCTCAGTCCTTCTTTTCCCTTGGGATTAACATTACAGGTGATTTACACAGATTTCACAGGCAACTGTGGAATACCAGTTCCTCATGGTCTTTGTGGTTCCTCTAGGTTGTAAAGCTTTGAGTTTACAAGATTGTCTACAGGCTACAGGAAAACTCCAGCAGTAACTATGCATCCTTATTTCCTGGGATTTAGAGAAGAATGTAATTCCAGAACAGAATCTGACTGTCACATCTTATTCCAACAAATAACTTGATTTCTCCAGATTCCATTTTTTAGTATTATCATACAGCAGAAGTGTTTCCCTTTACCTTTGGTCTTTAAAGAAGATATGGGGAAGTCTGGATCTATTTTTTCTTTTTTTTTTTTTTTAAATGGACCTCATTTATGAGGCATAACCCCTAACATCAGTAAGAATCAGCTTTAAAGTGATTCCATTAAACTTCACTCAGTTCCAGAGCTGACATCCTTTCTGAAAATAAAAAGATAGGTTTGGAATAGTTCCCTGCCAAAAGTGAAATAAAATAAATAGAAACAAGTCCACAAGTCCTTATTCTTTCTGGAAGTGTTCTCAAATACACTTCAGTTAATCCACTTTCAAGTCACACTTTTTGTTAAGTCAGGCTCATTTTCCTGATTGCCCCTATTTAGACAGGTCTTTGGAAATCGGCTCCAGCTGAAAAGCTCAGGTTAGGATGTGAATGTAAATGAGTGAACTCTAAGCCTACTGTTGGGACCCTGCCTGGGTCAGGCCAACCTAGCTTTGCCCAGTTAACCTCTTTTACCCTTAAGCAGCAGTGCCTTTAACATCATTTTACTGTTATTAATGCTGCCCCTTTCTGTAACTTTTCAGACAAATAGACATTGGGCTCTTCTGAGGTAAATAAAGCCCAGCAGTGGCTAATAGCAGGGCTAGTGGCATTGCTGCTGAGGAAAATAGCAGTGACAGCAAGAAACTCAGATAAAATTGACACTGAGCCTGTGACATGGTAAAGATCAGTTTCCAGTGAAAATTACTCCCTCGTGTAAGCCAGCAGCAAGACCACTGGGGGGATCTTGCCATCAGCATCCCTCTCATGGAAAGAGACACCAGGCACTTCTATTCACTTTTTCTTGTTCTTTTTCTTTTTTTTGAGAAAGTGAAGCTGATACTCTGCCTCTCCCTTCTACAGCTTCAAATCTGGCATTTAAAATCCTTATTTTCATTGTACCAGTCACTTCCAGCAAATTCAAAACACCAGTGGCAGAAGAACCACACAAATACTCCAGAAACCCCTGATTGAGTCTTTGGGCCAAGATGTTTCTACAGGTCGACTCAGATCCATCTCAATCTTTTTTCCTGGTGTGCTTTGTGCAGAATTAAGGGCAGGGTTTTCCAAGTGTAGAAGAGACTTTCATGCACTCCTAGAGGAAAAAAGTCCTGCAACACATATGAAATAGGCAGTCTGAGAGTTGTACAAGGAATCACACCGGGATAAGGAGGGGCAAAAGAAATAGTGGTTCCTTGGATTATAAGAGGAGAAAGATGTATGATGTCAGGGGATTTTGTGTCTTCCTTGAGGAACAGAGTAAAGAACACTGCTGCTGTGGGTCTGGGAAAGATCTAGATTTTTGCTAAAAATGTTTGGAATCAGCTCAAACAGTTTGAAAAAGGAAATTTAAAAGAGCTGAGGCTGTTCTTTCCAGGGTTAACGTGGGCTGAGCTTAGAAGCTGAGATCTTTTGCATTCCTAAGCACTGCTTTAGTGCAACCAGTTCCTCTGACCAAATGCAAATCCAAATAAAAAAGATCAGTTTGATCACATGCTAAAAATGACCATTTCTCCTTCAAATATAAAAGGGATTTAGAATGACTAGCTCATATCTAGGGACTAACACAACAGGCAGATGACTCAGTGCCTAGAATTAACTGTGGAGACTTGGTAAGACCTAATCAACTCCTGAACTTACTCTGAACACAAGAATAGCAGTGGTGACTTCTGTGATAGAATCAGAGGTAATAGCATGGAGATGTCTCAGGAGAGGATCAGATGGGTATGAGGAAAAGGTTCTTCACCAGAGGGTGTTGGGCATGGAACAGGCTCTCCGGAGCAGTGGGCACAGTCCCAAGCTGCCAGAGTTCAAGGTACTTTTGGACAACGCTCTCAAATACAGAATTTGAATTTTGTGTGGTCCTGTGTGGAGCCAGAAATTGGACTCGATGATCCACATAAATTCCTTCCAACTAGAGATATTCCATGATTCAGTGTGTGACCACACACATGTATAAAGTTACATGAGTATGGGGTTATCTGCTTGCATGACTGCAGCCTGTGGGTTAAAATGGTGGGAGAATCCACGTGCCATATCCATGTGATGTATTACATTTTGTGAACACACTGTCGGGTTCCACTGTTGTTGCTCGAGCTCTATCTGATGACAGATACAAACCATATCTGTGATGTCAGAAGGTCAGAAAATCATTGATCATGCAGATCTTCTCTAAACCATACTCCTTAGTGACATGTCCATAGGTCTCTGAAATACCTCAAGGATGAGGATTTCCCTTCCCCGGAGAGCCTATTCAAATGCTTGACCATACTTTCTGTGAAGTGTCACCACAATCACTCCTGTGTTTCACTTCTATTAACATTATTTTAGACCAATGCCAAATGTTCTTTCCCAGTTCATGTTTGTAAATCTGAAACAATAACGTGGAAGAGCATGAAATATGAGACTATTATGAACTGAATGTGAGAAGTCTGGGGCAGAGTTAAAAGTCTGAACGATTTATAATCAGTAATTAGTTCTTTTTCTGATGATATAGAAGCTGACTCTTTTAAAAAATAAATCAGCATGATGTAGCAGATATATTTTGATGCTATTATTAAATGTCATTGTGGCTTAAAATGCAAAACACAATAGGATTATAAAAACCTGTCCAAATGTCTTTGTATTACAGTAATATACATAACTATTTTCAAGTGGAGAATGAAAGTGCTTTAGTCTCCGGAGCCTACAGCATGGCCTTGTCAAGTTGAATGAGATACATAAATAGTACAGATAGATAAATGCAAGCATGGATATAGATGCATTACCTGTTTGTTCTCGGGGATAAGGTAGCTGGGTTTTGACACTGATCTTTAAAAATGTTTTTTCAGGCAATAGTCTAATTACATGCATTTTATTCAGCTCATTGGTGGATTTACTATTAAATTTCATATTCCTTTCATATAGTCTCAGAATTTCAGCTTATCTCACAAGCTGTTATATAATGACAGGAAGTCAAGTTGACTTTTGCTGTTAGTGTTTGCTTAACTGGATTTAGCCCTCAGAATTTCATACTGAGATATACAGAAATCATGGGAGAAGAAGCTGTTTTAAAATGTGGACATTAACACACTGATAAAAGGGAGATGTAACATGAAGCTAAAGGAAATCCTGAGAGGTTTTTTTTTTTTTTTTTTTGCCTTTTTGGTTTTTTTTTAAGCTAAAATGATGTAAACTAAGGTGGAAATAACATCATAGATAGATCTGTAAGAAAACCATTGGGAGTTTCTTCTTGCATTGGGAAACAACAAAGAAGTTTCCTGATATTTCATACTTACTTACAGTGGTTGAACTTTGACAGATCTGAAAGCAAGATTTGGTGGAAGGGCAGGTTATTTTTTTTTTAATAAGTTCTGAAACTGAGGATGGTCTTGTGCCTTAGTTATTAAATCATCAGTGCTCAGTGTAACTTCTATTCCGGCTCTGTCATATATTTCCTCCACAGGAGTCATTTAATATCTTCCTCCTTCTGTTTCTCATTTTTAGGACAAAGACAAAACGTTTCATTTCTTACCCCTCTTTGAAAGTCTCATTTATCTATGTTATAAACTCTTCAAGGAAGGAGTGTCTTTGACTATCAGTTTTATAATGCACAACAGGTAGGTACCAGTGGTAGAGCATAGACATGCTTCCACAATAATAAAAATAGTAATGGAAAAAACAAGAGAGAACTTCACTAACCTGAGAGTTTTCTGATGCAGCAGCGTGTGGAGTCTCATGATTTAATCTCTGTGTATGATGTCAACATGAAGGTTTACTTATTTAGTGAGTGCTTGCATACAAGTGAAAGACACTATTAAATTAGTATCTATCTGAAAGGTGCCTGAGTATGTACATGCAAATTTCCATCTGTTATGGAGAAAATCTGAAAAGAGACTATGTTATCCCTAGATACTCAGTATATTGGCATAAATTTGGACTTATTCTCCAAACACAGTTTTCCAGGTCTTAGACATATAAAGCGCATCCCGTTTTCTGAGCCAATGTATCATTTCAGAGTTTAACCTCTTTCTTGTTTCACCATTGCAACCAAAGCTATCTTCTCTTTCTTAGCTAACTCAGGGAAGAAGTCTAGGATACACAGAGAAAGTATAACAAATGGGATCTTTCTTTTCATTTCTCCCTCCAAAAAGATTTATCTTTTTGTAGATGGAAGTATCATTCCTCTCACAGAGCAGCTAAATTTCCTTCTTTTTTAGATCGTATACAGTTGTTTTGCACTTCTTGGAGTAGTTCCCACTGGGAAATTAAATTATGTTTTTCATGGAAAAGGTTTAGTTAAAATTAACGTACGTACATATGTGTATATACATGTGATTGGTGTAAAACAAATCACCAGCTTTTCACACCAGCTATGATACTAATCAGATGCAGACATTAATCTGGTTACTGTTTCTTTGCCTTTTTACATTTATCTGTAAGAACAAACATGATGGTAGGTGTTGCCCTTTCTCACTCAGTGATCTAATGCCTCAGAAAACTCTTGTTCATGGAACTGTTTACTGAACTACCTGGAAGTGATGATATCTTAAAACAACACATCAACAGAGACATGATTTTCTGTGTGGAAAATCTGTAAGTAAACAAAATAACATAGTTGAAATGTAGGAAAAATTAAGGATAAACAATGATATTTTTACTACTGACATGGCTGCAGTGTGCAGTACTGCTCTCCTAGCAGTATCTGTGATGAACAAGGGTGCAGATATGAAAAGCTGACTGAGGTAAGGAAAGTAAGGGTATCTTGCAATTGGTAGTTCTCGTATCCAGGCTTTAAGCCTTGGGGAAATAAAATCTCACATCTATTTCCTACCAAAAAGGAAAACCATTTCAGAAGAAGGCCTTTTTTTCTCCTCAAATCCCTTTTCTCAGGACAGGATCACAGATCTCAATTACCCACTAAGTGTTTCCTATTCCTTAACTTGTCACTTAATAAAAATATCATTTTTTAAGGCTTTTCACTCCAGCTTTAGAAATGCTGATGTCTCTTTGACAAAACAAAAAATATTCATTTCACAGCCAGGAAATGAAAGCCTTCACTGAATATGAATGCAAATTTTAAGTGAAGAGTTAATATTCAGCTACTAAGAAATCATTTACCTATTGTGAGTGAAGGACTCTATGAGGAGTCGCACAGGGCATAGTTCAGACCTTGGTACATAACCTTCTATACACTGAAAATACATGTTTCATACAAATAGACACTCTGGGAATCCATCTTTAAGCACTCTCACTATGAGAACGATATGTGAACCACACTCATGATGGAAAATAGGCACAATGACATCCAATTAACATAAGCGTAATGGTAGTTTTGGCTTGCTGGGATTGAGGGACAGCGTGATAAAAATTCAAGAATAAAGTCTTTGTGAATGATTCTCAGAGGATCTATTGGCTCATAATTTTGAGGATTTGAGTTCAGAGAAAAGAAAAATACACACTGCTAGCCATGACCATAGTTCAATATCAGTATCAGCATAGGAATTCTCTTTCGCTCATTTTGAAATATTTATCATTCTTCTAGTTTTACATAAAAAGAAGGTGATCCATGTATTGATCTCTACAAAGATGAGCATACAATTCCAGGACTTCAAAGGGCAACCATTTGAGCACTTACCATAAGCGTGGCGATTAGTCACACTGTCATCATTGTTAACTGCATCTGAAATTACAAAACGTCAGCACCCAGCAGCCCTACACATACAGACAGGACATTTGTATTTGTATATATACATAAAAGAGCAACCACAGAATCTATATTATTAATATCTGTAGTGTATGTTTGCTTTACCAGGCTAAGTGATTCAGACTTCTTGTTCCTGTTTCACCTTTAGGACGTTATGGTTGTGATAGTAACAGGATTTGTGTTTAAAGTCACTTTCATATATCTAGGAAACATAAACAAACAGTCTTTCCCAAGAGAGGCAAAGATCAGCCTTTGTATAAAGCTGCCTGACCAGCTGTCCTCTTGTCATCATCCTTTTTTTTTTTTTTTTTTTTTTTGGCTTTTCTGTCTATTCTGGCTATTTGATTTTTCAGATTCGATCAGGTATTCTTGAACAAGCTAATGTTTTTTTTTTTTTTTTCTTCCCAGATATTTCATGTTCTTGTATAGCAGGCCTTTATTGAAAAAGTAAAGCTGAACTTGACTGACACAGGCTTCCATCTAACAAAGTTTCTCAGAAAAGTTACACAAGCATTGAGATCATTTGCACAGACTATGGATTTTCTCCCTGAATTTATACAACTTTATACTAGTCCATTCCAATAACTCAGATGTGTGAACACTAAGTTGTGAAGCAGACAATTGCAATCTCATGGAGGCAAAAATGAGAATCCCTAACAGTGTTCCTGAGGTGTTAAAAAGAGATTTTCGTCGATGGCATACATGTTGTTCCACAGATAAAGTGCTGATATCTCTTCACTTGTCCTTAAAGCTTATAGTTTTAATACCCTGTCCTTCTTGTCTGAAAGTCAGGCGTTGTAGTAAATTCAACTGAAAAATAAAAAATAATAATAATAAAAATATCAGATTCACAGTCTTAAGCACGTGCCACTACAGTCAAAGATTATCATGTGGTGAATATTTACACATAAACATCCAAAGTTGAATGTCTGCATGTCATTCCAGTAGCTGCAAAATTGTGAGCCTATTTGTCATTGCAAGATGTATTCTGGAACAACAAATAAGTAGGAACTGGAAACTGGTTTAATTAATAGATCTGAAGAACAGTACTCACCAGTGAAGGACAAAAGAATTGGAGTAGAATTTTCAACTGAGGTCCCATTTATTCCAGGGTGCCAACATGATCCTTGTTGTAATGTAATTCCTCCTGGTAGTTATTTAAAAGCTACAAGAAGTTTCAAGTAATGTATTTTACAAGTGAAACTACCTAACATTCCTGTCTATTTTTGTATGGTTACTAGATGTCTTCACAGTTTTCCCAAAGTCTTCTCTGAGTACCTCTAGATATGCCTGTTACTGTCAGCTGTTTCAGTGGTCCTTTCACAGAAATCACTGGGCCTAATTTGAAAGTTCAGAGCATCCCACTGATAACATTCTTCCATGTGTAAAATCACTCCTTCCATTCAGTTTGTTTTCTGTGACTTTGCCATTTTCTAAAAATATTGCACACTCTAACTGCTTGGAGCAAATCCTAGTCCCAGTGGAGTCAATTTTTGGCTGTTTTAATAGGCTGTTGTAGGAGACTGTATCAAAGACTTCCAGGAGGTCCCAATAAACTATTTTAACTAGCTCTCCTTTATTCACTCTTTTGTTATTTCAATAAAAGAATTCTAGCATATCTAGGACAAAATTTCCTTTTCTCAGAATTGAATTGCTTAATCCCTGCTAGCTGCTGTTCATGTGTGCAGTCTGGTTCCTCTCTCTTTAATTAGTATTTCAGCTATTTTACCTGGTACTGAAGCAAATCTATTCTGACTGCTATTCCTAGAATCTATTCCCGTTTCGGACTAGGTATATCATTTACTACTTCCCAGTCTTCTGCAAAATAGCTGATCTTAATGAGCAGCTGCTGGTGGTTAGTGTCTCAAAAGACAATGCTTTGTGTTTATTTCAGCTATTTCTTACCCCCTGGAGAGACCTAATCTTCACTTACATCTAAATGAGGATAAATGTGACTGATTAAATTGACAATTAGCGTTGTTTATAGAAATTATTTTTCAAGTCTTTGCAGTTCTTAAACCAGATTTCAGTTCTTCCTTGGGATGCCAAAGGTCTCTGGGATAAGACACTGTGGTCTAGTGTCTAAATCCAGACTCAAACCTGGATGCTTAGGTGGACTCTATTTCTAATCCCTGTAAGTATTTTCTGTATAATATTTAGAAAATCATTTTATCTTATCATGTCTTCATTTCCTTTTAAATAGCATAATAATTACCTGATTGAGCTTTTTGATCCTCTGATTAGAAGTGCTGATATGGTTTGTCTGTCTGGATGGCTTATTGGTTCTCAGAGCTGGTGATCTAGCAATAGGAGAGAGTTTGAACGATAACGCATCTCATTTAGACTGGTATTTTATGCGTTGGGTTCAAACCTAATCTAAACTTTCACATTGGTTTAAATATGGAGTCATTACTTTCTAGACAGTGGAGATGCACAGGTATTTCAGTTGTGTAACTCAAAATTTCCTCTCAACAAAGTTTCATAACATATTGATTCTGATTCAGGTTTCTGCAAGAAACATTTCCTTTTTAAATGAAGCAAGTCCTGTAGGTCCTATAAATCCCAAATTGACAGAAACAGGAACCTCCCCTTGCAGTAATGAAAGAAATCACTGACACTATTTCAAATTCATAGTCTCTTCTGAAGGTTTAAAGAAGATGAAAACAACAAAGGTAAGTGTTTTGGCTGTGAGATTTTTTTTTCAGGAGGTCATAGAGGGAAGTGGCAGCAATTTATACTTATAAAGACTGCAGAACGATCTGAACAACAAAAAGTAAATTTAGAAAGAGCTCTAAAGACAAAGAGCTAGCCTTACTGAGTCTACCTTTACTACTTACCATCTAACTTTTTACGTACTCTAGAGTGAAGATTTAACTGGAGTGTTAACAACCTGTGTAAATACTCCTCCAAACTCTGCTTTTTATATAAAGCACCTTTCCATGCTTATAGCATAAATGAGATTTTAATATTTTATTTTAATACATACCTTCTGCACTCAGTTTGCTAAAAATTTGCTTGTGTTTTATTCAAATGGTAAGTATGTTTGTTCCAGCCTTTTCCCCCATGAATTCTAATGATTTTTATTTTCTCAGTACAACACATGTAATACTGTCTTGGTCTAATGAAAGCAGCGAAGGGTTGAGTTACTGAAATATCTGTATCTGTGCAAACCACAGTTTGCTCTGGAAGGTCATTTTTGTAATGTAATTGTGGATCACCAGATGGCACTCTCGCAGGCAGTATATCAAGTCAGAAACCCTATTTATAAAAAGGCAAAAGAATATATAACTCTCTTTACACTTCTGCTTCGGGTAATCTCACTAGGTCACACCATTCTATTGCCTTCTTTGTGATACTGTGGTACAAATTTATTTTCCAGCTTCTGGTCCTGCTCCCTGTTCAAATTCAGTATATATTTTACATATTTGTCTACATCTGTGACTTTCATGTCACCTCCTAACTCTCTTCCTATTACATGAGACTTAACACTGTCTACGTTGGAATGGACAAAAGAAAGTTCGTGCCTGCCTCAGCTCACAATGCCATCATGGTCACTTCTCACATTTTATCTCAGTATTAAAGTTAGACTTATTTCCTTTCTTTCCCTCATCTCTAGTTGTTCCCGGTTCCTCTCTGGACCAACGCAAAAGCTCACATCAGGCTGAGTTTTGAGTAGTACTCACTCTTCACTGAGTCTTCTAAAGCAGAATGGAGTGCATCGGCAGGAGGGCAGGTCAGGGCAGAGTTAACAAGCACACTTTGCTAAGGCACACTTTGGAGCTGCACTTTCTTGTTTAGCAAGAGGTAATATTCAGCTAGAAGTGCTGTCTAGTCAGTCTTACTGCATATTGTCCCTCCCTCTTCAACCTGTTAGCAGTGGTTCTTCTTTGGTGTTCTCTCTTGATGCCCATATCTCCCTGCAAATATCCCTGTGTTGTTCTTCCGTACTGTCCTCCATTTGTGGAACTGGATTTGGCTGGTCCTTTCTCACTTCCCTTGTCAAGCAGTCTGTCAGTCCTCATCTCTGCTTTGACAGGTCCTCTCTGCAGTGATAAATTTCCCCCATTAACAGTTACTGCAGAGCCTGCAATTCCATATAATAGTATGCAAACAACACGCTGCCTTATACAGCATTCCCTGAGCCACTTCTCTTTCAACGGCTATTTCCTTACATTTTCAGAGCAATGCATGTAATTTAGCCCGTGTGACTCCTATCAGCTACAAAGAGCTAAATCCTCACCTAAATCTTTGAAAATTTAGGGGTACCTTACCAAGTCTTAGATTATATGTCACTTTAATCAGCCTTATAAATCTGATTATGCATCTTTCAAATAAATAATGATGGCTTTTGCCTGAAGCTTTTACTGTTTCTCAATCTGTATCTATCAACTGAGATTTTATGTGCACTCAACAATTGTTCTGTTGTTAGAAATTCTGTTATTGCTGACTGCAATAACATTCATTCAAATGATATGGATGGGAAACATTCTCCTCTCACAGAGCAGTTAAACTGTAAGGCAGCATTAGTTAAAAACTGGCATCACTATTATGTGAAGTTGTGTATCTGATTTTCCTCATTCTTATTCTGAACAGGTTCTGGGAACATTTTAGGTCTAAGTTAAAGTAACATCTCCAAAATTGATGAGACTATGGAAAAGAGTTTCTCTATTCTCACCTAAAAGCTACATTTTCCACCAGAAAATAGAAGTCAGCTAAGTCAGAAAATGACTTGAGAGCATTATTTTTTCTGTTTTGTTTTTTTTTTTCTTTTTTCAAAATACCAAGGTTCTGTTCATTCTGCTCTACCTGTAACTGTTATGCATGTCCAGAGCTGAGGATATGCAAAATAACCTGTAAATGTCTGAGCATGGCTGTACATATACCTGCCTATCAGATCATGAGCTCAATCACATTTGTAACGCTTTTATTTTTACATTCACACAGAAGAATATCTACCTTTCCGGTATTATTGCTAAAATATTTTGCTACAATGGTCACATCAATTTTTTTTGGTAAAGACATTTGTTTGCTTTATATTACAGTCTTGTGTGTTTTTGGAAATGAGTCAGCATGTTGCCCTTGGGGCCGAGAACGCCAGTTGGTATCCTGGGGTGCATTACAAAGAGCATCACCAGCAGGTCAAGAGAGGTGATCCTCTGCCTCTGTTCTGCCCTGGTGAAGCCACATTTCGATCACTATGTCTGGTTCTGGGTTTTCCAGTTCAAAAAAGACAGGGATCTCCTAAAAGGAGTCCAGTGGAGAGTCACAAAGATGTTAAAGGGTCTCAACCATCTCCCATATGAGGAAAGGATGAGTGACCTGGGTCTGTTCAGCCTGGGGAAAAGAAGACTGACGGGGAATCTGATTAATATTTTTAAATATCCAAAGGGAGGTGGGAGACAAATGGATGAGGCCAGGCTCTACTTAGTGGTGCATAGTGATTGGACAAGGAGCAGTAGCCTAAAACTTGAACACAGGATGTTCTGTACTAACATACAGAAGAACTTCTTTACAGTAAGGATAATAGAGCACTGGAACAGGTTGCCCAGAGAGGTTGTGGAGTCTAACTCTATGGAGATATTCAAGACCTGCCTGGACACCTGCCTGTTTGACCTATGATAGAGAACATGCTTTAGCAGGGGGTTGGACTCTATCTTTTGAGGTTGCTTCTATCCCCTGCAATTCTGTGATTCTTTGTTTCATAAGTGAAACAAAGTCAATCCTCTGACAATTTGCAGCTTGACTCCAAAATACAAGAAGTCCCTGGACTTCTCAGTACTGCATGTATTTCTGCAAAATTTGACTAACTGGACATAGGAGTGGAAGGGGAATGCCATTACCATGAAGAGCAAAGTGAAAACAAGGGCAGAAACATCATCAGAATGGCATGTGACAGACACAAAGAAAAAAAAAAAGAAATATAGGCTGTTTAATTTTGTACCCTGACATGATAATCCTGGGAAGTCTTTGGGTCTCTGATTCTTTCTCTTCTCCAACTGCTATGGTCAGTTTCTTAGAGAAAAGCTGCTGTTTGCTAGGTATATTGTCAGGCTCTAGATAAGAGAGAACAGTTAGTAGCAGCACACAAAGAATTTCCCATGAGATGCAGAGCTAGTGACAATCTCAGACAGGGTCTTTATGCATTAAAAATATTATGAATGCTATTATAAAAGGTGAGGTCAGTAAGAATCTCCATATTTACAAGGAGAAATCACAGTAGTGATTGCAGACTTGCAAAACAGCACACTGCTACTGCAGTTAGGGGGAAGCAGGCAGTGAATCAATGGGGCAGCATTGTTCCATAGTGCATGGTATTGTTGGAAGCATAAAACTCTCACATAAAATATAAACGAGGTGCCTGGAGACCTGTTATTAATAAAGACCAGCAGCCATTTCGCTGAGATATCAGAGGCATTGACTCTAGCAGTCTGGGTAAAATCCAAACTGGCAAATACTTATCAGAGGCATACAAAGCATTCCTAATGAAATGCAAAGCTGGTAGCAATTCAATTTTTGGGGTATTTTATTACAGACATCAATATGAGCTTATCTGAAAGGAGTAAGTACACACACTTTCAAGTAAAATTAGACATCATATCCCAAGAAAGTGGAAGAAACATCACGTCTATTTGCCTTGCTGAGTGAAAGTGATCCCATTTTATAGATAAGTCTTTTATACTGAAAGGATGTAAAAATTCACGACCATATAGATGTTTTGATTGGAGGGATGTATTTTCCCTGAAATACTTAAAAAGAAAAATATGCAAATTTGGGCAAGATAGGGAAGGTATTGGGGAAAAGCACAATTAAAAAATAGGACAATATCTCTTTTGATACTTAATTAGATTTCACACATCTTTAAAAGTTACAATATTCTCCATACAACATCCCTTTACGTAATATAGTTTCTCTAAATTCTTCCAATACTTTCAGGGAAAACAAGGTATTGTGGCAACTACAATGAACTTGGATATCCTGATAAGTCTCAACCAGGGCTATTTCTCCAGCAGCCTAAACGTGGTCACCTGCGTATGCTTGGAAATAAAGTAAATAACAGTTAGACAAAAAGACCCTCCCCATCTTTTCTATAGGCCCCTTCAGATACTGGGAGGCTGCTATAATGTCTCCTCAGAGCCTTCTGCTCTCCAGGCTGAAGATCCCCACCTCACTCTGCCTGTCCTCGTAAGGGAGGTGCTCCAGCCCTCCAGTCATCTTTGTGGCCTTCCAATGGCCTCACTCCAACAACTCCATGTCCTTCTTGTGTTGGGCGGCTCCAGAATTGGACACAGTACTCCAAGTGGGAGTAGCAAGCAGAGTAGATGGGCAGAATCACCTCCTTCCATCTGCTGGTTGACACAGACCCATACAATGCTTTTTCTGAAAGTAGTCCTAACCTCAGCAGACAAGGCTCCTGCACTGCATTAAATGCAAAATTTGTGGAATCAGGGTGTCTGTAGGTGAAGAAGACCCTAATTGTGCAATCCCATGAGAAGATGAACCTACAGAGCCTCACTCCCAATAAAAGAAAAT
Source organism: Centrocercus urophasianus (assembly GCF_019232065.1). Lineage (NCBI taxonomy): Eukaryota > Metazoa > Chordata > Aves > Galliformes > Phasianidae > Centrocercus > Centrocercus urophasianus. The sequence goes on along the minus strand of NW_024884142.1, from coordinate 2,553,203 downwards.
CTTTCCTTTTTATTTCAGTTCTTTTATCTCTGATAAATATTACTCAGCCTTTCTCTGACCTTCATCAGAGATTTAATTTGTTAACATTTATAGCAAGGCAGATGGGTCTGCCCGTCTTTCATAGAAACTTTGTCATTCTGCATTTTGCAAGGGCTGAAAGGCTTTTGGAAATTAGAAATGTCACCTACAACGTCAAGCTGAGTTAAATGTCCTTTCATGTTCATTCGCACTTACCCACTTAGCCTTCGAGCTTTTACTGTCGGCTGCCCTTCTGCAGCTGCACTGGTGTTCACGTTGACAGGGAGAAGTGACATGATGTACAGGCATGGATGCCAGTGAGGCTCTGAAGGCAAACAGAAGATCAGCATTTGAAAAGATGGCAGCAAGAGCTTTGAAATAATCTGGTTAAGTGAAAGTTTTGAGGGAGGAACATCTATGTGCTCAGGAAGTATGCAGGAATGGTTGTGGTGCTGAAAATCTGAGTGGTTCAGGGCTGAACAAAGCTGTTTGGTATTTGGGGGTCTATGCTCAGGACTCCCACTCAGTGTCAGCACTGTCTCTCTAGTATCTCTCTGATTCCTCTTAAGGTTAACAAATTCATAACTAGGGATGTGGTTGGAAATGTAACTGAAGTCCACAGCCAGTGAATGAAGTCAGGACTCTGGGAATGCATTAGTAAGAGCATTAGTGATAAATCTACACAAAGGAAGGCAGACAAAGAAGCATTTTTACTTGCATTTTATTGAGATAAAATAGTAAGTCTAGGTCTATACTATGTTTTAAACACAGAGCTCTTGCGGGCTACTGTTTTGAATCTCAAGATAACCATGACTGGACAATAAGTAAAGTCCACAGTAAGGGAACACAAAGCTTAGCCTTGTACTGTCCTTCAGGCCAAGTCAAAAGATGAGCTTTTCTCCAGTGTACACGACTCACATATGTCAGAATTATTTCTGTTGTCTTTGTATGCAACAGATTCTGAGGAGGTTAGGAATCACTCCAAATAACTCGCCATTTTGAAGTATGATATTGTGTCTGGTCTCAGTCAAGAACCAGGAATATGAAGTCCACAAAACCGATAGGCTATTTAGATATTTATTTAGTATCTATATTTTAATGCATTGACCAACACAGATTTTAGGGCCAATGAAAGATTAATGACCCACTGGGAAACACTGACATCCTCCTTTTTAGTGGCTATTGTCTCTTACATCTCATTGAAAATAGAACCAAATACTAAGCCAAGTGCAAAAGAGATGGTATATAGTAACAAAAAGCCCGCCTAGAGAAGGGAAAAAAAAGACAGTTTTCTCCTTTTTTTTTTTTTTTTTTTTTTTTTTTTTTAATAAATGAGTGATAGAACAGATAAAGTATGATATTCCTCAGTTTTGGATACCATGAACAGAACTCATTCAAACTAACTATGGAGTTTATTCACTTAATTAAGCATAAGTCTCTGTGTTCAGAAAGGTGCCCTAATGTATCCAAGTTATTTGTCTGTGGCTTCCAGACTGGGCACAGAGCCTACAGAAGGCTGTTACCCTTCCAGGCCAGTAGCTGGAGATAAGGGATGAAAGCCACAAGGCGTGTTTCCAGAACGGAATCCCTGCTCTCATATGTCTCCTGTGCAAACACTTACCCCCAAATTTATTCAAAGATCCCAAGATGTCAATGGCCCATTTAAGCACTTAATTATCACACTAAAATAGAAAGAATTGCATTATAGATGTGCATCTATCTCCTGGCTGACCTAAAAGGGAGATTCATGCTATAATTTTAGATACAGAGATGATATTCAGCTGACATATTTAGACAAGCAGATTTAGGAATCTATGTGTGGACACATAGTTCAAAACTGAAGCACCAAAACATAGGTATCTCTTCGTGGTCAACTATTAGCATGTGGTAGGGGAAGAAACACTCCTGTTAGATTCTACAGAAATCAATCATTACAGTCAGTTGAACTTGGTGGCAAGCTCAGTTCACTCTAAAATAAAAAAAATTGAACTGCTCAATTCCCACTGCAGTGCCTGCCTGTTGCTTGCAAGGAATAATTTATGTTATATAGTCCCTGTGTTGCATGTGTCAACTGCATAAAGATATCTCAGATAGCACTTCATATCCCACTGAGCTCTGCCCCCAGTAGCTGGGAAACTAAAATCTGTTGAGCAGATGTCCAAAACCTGCAATGGGGGATGAGACCCCAAGTGCACGTGCAGGCACCTGCATTATGATGCCCTTAATGTTGAACTGAATCCTTGCTCTACACTTGCCCAGCTGAATCCCATCATGGGAGCTTGTCCCTAGAACTTTGCCCTCAAGTCTTGATTTCACAAAAAACAGTCAAGAATTCTTGTAATACTTCAGCAGAGCTGAAAACCTGTAAAGTTCTCTGAGTTCTTGTTTTAGGGTCATGATCTTCAGAGACAGGGAAGTTTCTGTGAACACACAGATAAACCCCTCACTGCTAGATGCGCTGACCTGGACCTCAAGCAAAAGTTTGGCCATTTAAATAGGATTTTGCACTTCAAGAAGGTGAGTGGGCAGAGTCAAAAAAGATAGGAAAATGTTCATAAAGTTTACAATTTCATTATGCCAAGAAACTGGACATTTATTTCTGATTCTTCCTATGAGTGAAGCTACCAATACACATGGAACTTTCTTTCATTAAAAACATTTTTCCAATGCAGAGACCTGGCTGTTCTGTAACAAACCCGTGTGCCCTAGGATTGAGACCCCAAAAACCAAAACAGTCAGAAAAACCACCTGCTATTCATCAAAGAGCTACTGAATCCATGAAGTTTTGGGATGACATTCTCTTCACCATTTACTTCTCAGTAGAAAAAATAAATCTCAGTAAATTTTCAGTTTTCAATTCTCTTATTGAGAAAATTTCTCTTTTAGAACATATTATTAAAGCTACTGTGCTACTACTGCTTCATCTGCATCTGTTGTACATTCTGTACTGTACATCCTTACTCCAAATTTGCTTAGAAATATATATATGAACGTAAGTAATGTAGAAAAGGCAGCAGTATGACTGAAGGCTGGAGCACAGACAGTTGATTTCACTGCATCTTTCTTAAGGTATGTTAATCTTGCAAAAGTAAAATATTATTAATGGTAATTAGAAAGAAAGAAATATGTTACTTTTAAGCTGATTTATTACTCTGGGCAACATCACATTATTTTAGTGCATTCAAAGTTCAGGGACAATAATATATGCACTTGTGGCAAACCCAGGTGGTCAACCATTCATCCAGACTTGATTGGCAAATGTTCACTTACAATTAATTTTATCTTCACAATCGTTCCTTTGTATTTTCAACATCTGTTGACAGAACCCTAAACATGTGAATTATGCTAAATTTTTGCTCTGGCTGCTCTACTTCTGTGATATGATCTATTGCAAAAATATCAAGCTGAAATTGGATCAGAAAAGCAGACTTGCAATTGTGAGCTATCAAAACGATGTAGTGTTGTTATACAGCTTAGTTTCAGAAAATATAGTGGCAAAAAGATTGCTGTGGCTATTTTTAAGTTGTGAGAATATAAAAGTAGAGACTTGCAAGGCTTTTTTTCCCAATATTACAATTTCAGATTTTAGGTTGACTGGGGAAAATATATGTATTGAGTATGGAAAGCTAAGGGCTTTTTTTAGGAGAATAATGTATAAGAATGGTTATTTAAAAAAAGAACATCAACATTTGAAGTTATTTTACTTTAGAGGCAAAGATCTTGAAAGAGGTAGTAAATATTTTGCCAATGTTCAGCACAGTGATGCAGTCATTAAAATCAGTCACTGCGTTTGCTTCACCAAATACTCATATAAATGATTGTGCTAACATCTAGTCTATCAACTTAATAACATTCATTATGAAAATGCTGGTTGCAGTTCCACTTCAAATAAAAATACCCGGTGTAGGTGATTAGTGGTGCTCCATGCTAGCAGATCCCACAGCAGGATTGGTGACTTTAACTGAGGGGGTCAGAATATAGCTAGAGCAGAACTTGGCTAGTAATATGTGCTTCTTGATGTATGATTGACTAGTTCAAAGACATTATTTGTTTATTTGGACATTCAGCTACGTTATTTTCCAGTGGTACAAACCCGTAGTCACAGTGAGGGTTCATAAAGACTTACTTCATTCTCCTCTGACAATTTTTCTTTGTACTTAGATAAAAATATGATGCTGTACGAACATAAAAATTCAGTTTAAATATAGTTAAAGCTACAATAGAAATCATGAAAAAAAAAAAAAGGGAAGTTCCCCCTAGAGTCACTACTAAGGTAAAAATCGTACTAAATTTTAGTTATAATTTACACTGCTAGTAAACCAGAATGTCATTCCATTTCATTATAGAACAAGTAAAATGGACAGTTTTTAGTCCAGTTTGCAGTTGAAAGAATATGTGCTACATCCACTCTTAAATCTTGATCCATTCCCACTCAAAATTCTCACCAACCTGTTAAAATAGTTCGCTCTGAAAGTACTGCCTCCTATTTATTTCCAAACTAGAACAGACACAAAGAACACATTAACACTTTTTGATAGGGGAAATTCTCAGCTACAAAACACTATTTTTCAATGCAGTCACTACCAATAGCTATACACTTTCACCAGTGATGAACTGCACATGTTGAGATGACCACTGTTTCACAGTTGCTATGACAGCACTGTTGCTAGGGAAATGTTGCCCACACAGCTCATTTTACATTGATCCAAACAGATGGAAGTCCAAAGGCACCAAATCCAGAATATATGATGGGTATGGGAGGATAGTCCAGTCAAGACTGGCAATGTGCTCCAAGGTCTTCAAACTGTTAAGACAGTGCACACTGCTTTAACTGCTGAGGGCAGCTGCTGAGGGCAGCACTGAGCTTTTTTTCTATGGAGAATTCAGACGTCATCACTGCATGGATTGCCATTTGGACTGGCTCATAGTGGTTATACACTGTCTTGTCACTAGTAATAATGTGATGCAGGGAATGGTTTTAAATTAAGACAGGAGAGGTTTAGGTTAGATATTAGGAGGAAATTTTTCACGCAGAGAGTGGTGACATACTGGAATAGGTTGCCCAAGGAGGTTTTGGATGTCCCATCCCTGGAGGTATTCAAGGCCAGGCTGGATGTGGCTCTGGGCAGCCTGGTCTGGTGGTTGGCAACCCAGCACATAGCAGGGGGTTGAAAGTAGATGATCATTGTGGTCCTTTTCAACCCAGGCCATTCTGTGATTCTATGATATTTGTTCAATAATAAGTCCTGACAAACTTTCATTTGGTATTTTTTCTGTTCCTGTGAGAGCACTTGTGGGATCCACTGGGTCACTGCAAGATTTGTAATATTCCACCATTGTTTTCAACACATTGAAGTTATATTTGTTAAGCTCTGTACATAGTTCCCTCGTTGCAATCCATGAATCTGTGAGAATGAGATGATCAAGATATTCTTCATTTGGTGATGTGACAACTGTTCAACCTCTACTGCCGTATCACCAACATCTGCTTCTAATGTTGTGGGCCAACAATAATAAAATTGGTAGCACTTTTTCAGAGCAGCTCTCATAGATTGTCTCAGAGCCACATTCTTGGTTTTACTTTGACTAACCACCGGATCTTGGTAAAGTCCAGTTGGGATTTTCCATTTTTGAATCTATCCAAATCATCCTTGGAGAAGAAGGGATTTCAGGAAAGGTTTTATCAGTTCAGTTTTTTGGCTTTTAAAATAAACCTTCATCCTACTTGCTCACCCTCACATTTGGATATCCTCTGTTAAAGTGATTCTGCAGTAGTCTCTCCTTAGACAATGTAGCTGAAAAGCTGAAAATGCAGCAAAGGGATGAAATTGTAATTATAGTCATCTGGTTTGGTGTGAATATAGTTCCTGGACAACATCATGATCTTGCTTTAGATTAGATAAGATTAGATAAATTTTGCTCGTGACATAAAATAAAGTTGCTGAGTTAAAAACAGTGTTTAATGTGTAACTCAAAGGAATTCGTGCTGCTGTGTTTCTTCCTGTATTTTTCTTCCTTTCATCAGCGATTTTGCAACATATGCTCTGAATGTTGTTTCAAAGTTTTTGGATGTTGGACACCAAAGTATTAAAATTATTGATAACAGAATAGTCATTTAATTATCTAACCACATGTATTCAGGGACATGATCTTGAAAGAAAGATAGGACGACATATAGGCTCTCTCTGAAGAGTCTCTTCCATAGTAGCTTCATTAAATGCAAATAGGACTTCAGGGAGGATGCTAATCAGTGTAAGGAAAGTTATGACAATATGGTCTGAAAGCAATTGTGCAGAAGTATGTTGCAGCAGTTAAAGAAGAATGGGAGCTTAGACCTTATAAAATCTAAGTACTATTAGCTTGCTGTTTCTTGGTTTTCCTTGACCATTTATTAACATGAATGTATTTGTTAATAGCTACAGAAGCTATGCTTTTTTTAAAAAAAGAATAATAAAACAACAACCTCAGTTTCAATAATTCCCCAGTTTATCAGCAGGATTTCTGCAGACATGCATATTTCCTCCTCTATTTGCAATGCTAACTGAGTGGGGAAAAGAGGCAGTAACCTGGTTTATCCTGGAAACAGCAGGTAGTTTGATCTATTTTTTACTGCAGATCATTTCCCAGGACACTGCGATTCTTATATTTTTAATCAAATGTGTGAATCGAAAACTGTGGTGTGACCTTTGGAAAAGACACTGCAGGACATCAGCAGAAGCTGTGAATAGTTTAAGCACAAACAGGAAGTTGACTCGGTTGTTCTGTAACAAAAGGCTGCTGTAATTTGTGGATTAGGAGTTGCAGTTTCAAAACATTTTTAATTGCTACATTTGATCTGCTATGCAGCATTGTGTGACAACAGCAAAGAATGAAATGTCAGTGCCCATGTTCCAGCATAAATTTTTGCAGTGTGAAAGCCAAAAACCCCATTGATTCCTGCTTTTCTTTTTCTAAGTAAGCGTTTCAGATTTGCCTGAATTACTTTCGGGTTAAAGAAGGAGTGCAGAGACCCTCAGTTCTGCAAAGCATTTAAGAAGATGCATAACTTTGTTCCTAATAGGTCTGCTTATGATGAAAAGAAGTTTTGATATATGGAGGAAATGAAACAGGAAGGGATTTCATAATGCCTTGTGAGCCTGGGTTAACTCACTTTCATAAACGGGTCACTGTCCGGATGTAAATATATTAGTACCCACTCTCTATGCTTTTAGTTTGTTATTATGGTAACTTATCCCCATAAAAAAAAAAAATCCCGAAGTTTCTTTTACAGGAGGAAATTTACAAAGCTACTTAGGTGCAAAGTCCTGTATTTTTTTGTAACTTGAAAATAAAAATCCTTCTTGTCATATTTTATAATGAATTCTTTTCAAAACTGCAGTACTACAGTTTTGGGCTCAAAGTGCCATCAAATATTTATGGAAGACAGACTGATTTCCACTGCATGCCTTTCAAAATCTCTTACCCATTTACTTCCTCAGAGGACAATAAAACACACTGGGAGCTGCCTGTTGCTTCTTGTTTAGATCTGCACTGTATGCTCCTGGCATCCAAGTCTTCCCATAGACTGTGAGAATAAAATGTAAATCCTCTGTGAGTAAATCCCAAAGCGACCCACTGATCTTTACTGAGACCAAGAATGTGTGATAGACTTGGCCATTGTTACACAGACAATGAAAGAATATGCTATTAGTAAAGAAGAATTGAATCTGTCCTGAAATACGGCGTTATGGTTTTCATAAACAAGAAGTATATTTTTAAGATAATGGTCATTAATTGTGGGAAAACAAAATTCATTTTTTGTGTCTGTATAAATATTTTTTCTTCCTTTGTCAACCAGGAGCCCCATTTTGACGGGATCATCAGAAATCATTTTGAAACCTTAAATATGTGGAAATTTGTACCCTTATGCACAAATACTTGTTATCTTCAAATCCCTCAGAAGATTTCTTGAACCAAAATTGAACCTTTCCTTACTTTTCCTGATGTATTTTTTAAAAAGTACCTTTTGCAGTTGCTTTTTTTTTGCTTTATTGTATATCTTACTATCAGTGAGTAAACAAAGAAAGCCTAGACTAGAAGATTTGCATGGGAATCTTTGTAATACAACACTGCAGTTGGAACTAGATGGTTTATCACCATGCAGAAATTGCTTAGCTTTCGATGGGTAACATTTATTCAAAAAGCATTGTGCAGAATTAAAGAGTTTTCTTCATAGATACTCAGCTAACATTTAAATTAAGGAGTTCAAGTTTGGTTTTTGATTTTTTTTATTTTTCATACTATTCTTTAAAACCCATTATAAATGTACAGTTTTAGCTGTCAATACTGTACAACTACTAAAAATTGAAAGATCTGTCTTCCCTTTATGGCCTACTCTGCTCTATTGTCTCTATAATTAAAACATCTATTTTCAGGAACACCTGTCTAAAACTTTTGTAAATGATCTAATAACACCATAAGTTATCTGCTTACAGTAGTGTTTGCATGAATCATGGTTTAGGGCATCTTTCATGTGAAATTCCACAGTGATGAATTTGTGTTAACACTTTGATACATTTTTCAAGCTTGGAGAAAGAATTTTTACTCTCTTTCTTCCATTCCATTCCTTTTTTTTTTTTTAATTGACAACTGGAAACTGTATTAAATGCATTCACTTTTTGCAAAGGAGAAAAAGACAGTGAAGAAAACTGACAGTTGGAAGAATGAGATGATGAAGTACTTAGTAATTTTCATCTCTAAAATAACTGTCATGATGCAGAGAAAAGCTGCTTTTTCTCCAGATCAGTAAGTACAAAACGATGTCATCTGCATTTTTTCCCTTGAAAAATTCACTGTAATAATTGTGTGTGTTGTCAATAGACAGGATTCTCATTCTAAAATTCCTGACTGCAGTAAGAATTATACTGTAAGAAGAAAAACAAAGAAATGTTAAAAAATGAAAAATAAAGAAATGCAGAAAAGACACAAGCCTTTGACCATACCCTTCTCTTAAAGGTATCCCTGCCAATGCATGCTTATTGCTCTCTTTGCTGTGCTGCTGCTAAATTGTGACTCATGGCTTTAGATTGCTTCTTGAAAATTGTGTGGAAATATAGAAATGATAGTTTGTAGAGCAAGCAATCATAAACCCAGAGCTACTCCTGTAAGAGCCACTGGCAAAATATACATCGAGTGCGATGGGGCATAGTCAGTCCCCATCATAGCGAGTGGTTTTATTTGTTGTTCTTCCTCAGCTTGAAGGGTTCAAAGTCAAGAGGCTGAGGATTTAATTCAAGTATTGAACCTTGGAAAGAATACTAATCTTCCATCAAAGATTTCCAGAATAATTTTGAAATGCCTTCGTTATGGAAGCCCTGCTGTTATAGTCAGATTGTTAAAACTCATATCCAAGTACTTCATAACCTTGCTTATTCTTACCTTTGCTCTTGTCTTCATTTCTGCTTGGTCTTCTTCTGCTCTAAGTTCCTTGTCCTTTAGGTAAAGGACCCTAAGGAACTTGGCAAACAGTCAGAGTTGCTCAATCAGAATAAAAACTAAATTCAGAAAAGCTACCTACTCTTGCATCATTTAATGCTGATTTAGTTTTTTATTGGAAAATGAGGTAAGGTCTGCCTAAGTGCAAAGGCCTTTCTGTTGGCTACAGAATTACTTTAGACTCAACTCTATATATCTGGGATCAAGATTAAATTCCTTAATCATTAAAAAACAAAACAAAACAAACAAACAAACAAAAAAACACCCTAAAACCTACAAATAGGATAAACATATTAGAGTGTCTGGTTATTTTGTCATTGCAAAGAATTTGTAGTTTCTTTTGTTTTCAGGGAACTACTTTGCCAAAGGCTAAAAGATCCAGCTTAGCTTCTGTTGAACACTGGACTACAGAATCTATTTCTGTGGAGAGGATCACCAAACTGAGAGCAATGGACTGGAACAGTCCAAGGTTTCCCCTCAGCATCCAGCAGAGACAAGAACTTTCTAGCCTCAGATTTCTTTACTCAAGCAGGTGTTCCCAAGTTGTTCTCTTGATTATACAGTAACAATCTCTGGAGTCCAAAGTGCCTGTATTTGAAGTGTGAATTTCCTTTAGCTTGAATGTTCCCTGACTCTGAAATACGAATCTCTAACTTGCCAAAAGCTCTTACAATGTACGAAGGCCCAGTCAGCATTTTTAAAATTAGGTAGACTGGGTATACTTGAAAAGCATAAGTTCAAAGCTGATTTTCGTGAACAAAACTAATGATTTTTTTTTTTCTTTTTCTTTTCTTTTTTTTTTTTTTTTTTTTCAATTTAAATAAGGAAAAATATATTTCTAAAGGCAACTATACAGTATTCATATTTCGTTATAACTTGGGATACATTAAAAAAAACACAAACTGAAATGCCAAAGGAATTAGGCTCGTTATGAATAATAGTGTGTCACTAGGACAGAACTACTTCTGTGTGTAGTCAGATCTACCACATTAAGTCATCAAGTACCTCCCATCACAGCTGGATACTACTGATTTGTTAGACACTACACAATTTGAAAAGATGACTTTAAGGTACCTTGCTAAAACTGCCAGGGTTATCCAGTCCCTCAGTGAAATACCTTTTCAAAAAATACTCCATCTCTATCTCATCTACTGTTTCTAAATGTGTTGTTTATATTAGGAAATTCATAATACTGACATTTAGCATTTGGCAGTGAAATATAATGTTTTTAGATTAATTATCCTTCCTACATGCAATAACAAGTACTTTAAGATACAGTATATACAACAGCTGGGACATTTTTGTGTGGGATTTCAAAAACATAAATCTACTGTGAATAATGTGAACAACACTTAGTGTGGGAAATGCCTTATGACAATATGGAATGATGTCTTTAATTAAGTGCTGTAAATGTACAGTATATATCCCTTCATCCCCATTACAGCCTGTTCTCATTACTGTCTCTGCTTAGTATGTAAGGAGAAATTCAACATTTGCAAAACAAATTCAAATGGTCAGTGCCTTATGGAAGAGATCCAGCTCCATTGGAATGACTTCCATTGACTTCAACAGAACTTGGATCACGGATTCAGCCAGTAATTTAAGATCAGCAATCCCGCACAGATTGAAAGATGTTCTTGAGGCATGTTAAAGTCCAAACAGCTGCTGATTTGTTAAAAGTTTTCTGAGTGACTCCGTATAACTGGAGACTGAATATATGATCCTTTCCTGGACAAAATCCCCAAATTAAGTCACATAGGGATGACAACTAGAGAAAGAAAAAAAAAAAAAAGGTAAATATTGAAATAGACAGTGGAACAAGTAATATTGCTAACTCTAGCTTTGTCTTGCTTTTTTACCTAACACATGGTTTCCAAATTTGGAGGAAAAAAGAAGTGTAGAAATTGTTAGCACCTACTGAAGGATGAATATCTTTACTGTTTGGTTTTAGAAACAGGAATGACAGGAACAAAGACTCCATCACTGAAGACAGAAATGAGAGAAAAACAGTCATGATCAGTGCCTGATTTTGTCTGAAACTGATTATTTTTACTTTCCCTATCCCTGTTATTTTATCGTTTTGGATGTCATTAGAGTGCTGTACATTAGTACAGTTTACACCCCCATGATTTTTGTGGCACTTCACCATATTTTCCTTTTGCAAAAATACATTCTCCAAATATACAAATTAAACTTGGCCATGTAATCCCTTAATCTCTGCTTCAGGATGACATAAATCAGGAGACTCTCTTGTGATTCCTATTGTAGATATTGTCCTCTTCCCACTTCTTTTTTTCCCTATCAACATGTTCTTTCGTACCACTTGCCATAGGCAAAGTGAAGATAGATGTCTGGCATAAAATGCAGTGCAGCTTTTTATCTATCTACTTTTTCCTGGCTAATCTGACTCTAGAGTTAGATCTTACTTCCCTGTTTTAGGTTCTTACTTATCTGGAGTGGGACTTTCCATCATGTTGAGACAACCACCCTGCCCTAAGTGAAAATGTTCCTTTTCCGTTTAAGACAGGACCCAGATGGGTTGCTGTGAGAGCAGAAGAATAGGAGATGCAATAAGGAAGATGTGGACAATAAATCAAGAAAATAGCCCTGCTGTAACGTACAGAAATATTTTGCTGGTGTTGAATGGAAAAATAACTTCTTTTTCTCAAACACTTAACATCTGCCTCTCAGAGATGAACTGAGGTGCACAAAGCCCATTCTCAGCTACCACACAACTGTGTCCTGCCCTTCATTTCTGCTGAGGTCAGCATGCTTTATGTGCAAGAACAACCACAACAGTCAACCCAAACTGCTTGTAGAGAGGTCCCGGCCCTGGCAGTCCTAGTACAGTCTGTGTAGGTGTGAGTCAAATATCAAATACAACTACTTGATTTTTCTTGACAGCTTCTTGCATGTGAAATAAGCATGAAGTGCTCTGAAGGTTTCTCCCAATGGCACTGCTGTGAGGATAATGCATGAAGTATTGCACAATGTGATTGGGAGTTTGACCTTAGGTATACCTTAACAGGGCAGCATGGTCAGTGCGTTGGAACTGATCTTTCACTCAAGCTGTAGGACAGAAATCTGCATCATTCAAGGCAGCAAAAGACCAATACGACTTGTTATAAAACATTTTTTTTCTGAAAGTAAGCAAGACATATCTGTAAATAATGAAGTCCAAAAAAAAAAAAAAGGGCTTTCTCATACCCTGGAAGGCAATACTGATTTTCTGGTAAATTAGAAGAACGAAGATGAGAAAGCAGCAGAACAACAGCATGTCAGAAATTAACAGATGAATGAAAAGATGAGAAGAAGGGATATTATGCCAGTTGCCATGCTTGGCAATAGTTTTATGGTAATGTCTTGTAGGACAGCTTTAATTCAGCTGCCAGGTCCACCCTATTTGTTCATTCCTACACTGAGAAATAAGAGAAGCAGATTTGGGCTGAGCAGACAAGAGAGATGCAGACAGAAAACAACAGCTTCCTCTCCACAGCCTTGGTAGATGGGCTGATTTCTGTATGCTAATTATGAGAGGAGTCTTGTTCCCTTGGTATAACTTTCAGCCTTGTCCCTCCTCATCTTTGCTTTTTCTCCCCACAGTCTTTTCTGTTTAATAAGAAACTGGCTTAGCTTGGCCAAGTCTCTCCTTTTTTTCCTTTTTTTTTTTTTTTTCCTTTCTTTTGTTAACCCCATTACCACAAAGGCAGCTAATAGTAATGTCTGAAACAGCATGACACTGGTTCAAGCTTGCCACGTGTTGGAGTGGATGTTAAGTGCTGTACTTGCCTTCCTTCAGCAGCAAGGTTACAAATCAGAGTCAACAGCACAAATAAAAGCTATTTTATTTTTTTTTCTTGGCTGTCTTCCTCATTCTTTTTGTGTGTACTTGTCCTGTTTTATTTTTGAGGGAAATGGCCCAGATTCCAATAAAGAGACAGAAAAATAAGCTCCAGCTACTTTTATTTTCTTTTTCTCTCCCAAAGGGGAGTTAATTTCATCTTAATACCGCATAAAAAGACACTATCAGCCAGGGAGTTTTGCTCATAAAAATGTTCTGCAGCTAAAAGGAAGGGGAATAAAAAGGTGCTGTTACAATGAAAGTTTCCTTGAGTACTTTCCATAACAAACACTTTGTCTGCCTGTCTTCTGTATCCTTCATAAACGATTTAAAAGATTTTAATAGTGATCATTTGCTGTAAGACTTAGTGGACCATGTACCCTCACACCCATCCCTGAATGATATTTAGCTGTTCTCACTACTATCAGGAGAGGGTTCTCTAAGCACTTTGAGCTCTTGTGCTCCAAAATAAAAGTAATTCATAAAACATATGCAATCCTCCCCCCCATCTGAGGTGTTCTCTGGATTGCAACGCGGCAGATACTTACTGCATATATGTAATTTCTGCAGTCTTGACAGGCGCATTCCCATTAGATCCGAGGAGAATCACACAGCCCCTTCAGCTCCTTAGCTAGGGAAGGTGTTATGGTTTGACGCTGTTCTCTGAAGAACTGATAATCTCTTTACAAGGGCTGGTGTTGTTGAGTGGGTCCTATTGTTCAGCAGCAATTCATTGGCTGGAGAGGTTGTCATGTCACCAGGGTCAATGATGTTTTGATTCAAAGCTTCACATTATCTCTAGTCATCCCAGAATTCTGAGGCTATTAGCTGATGTAGTTGCCATATCTGAAAAGTTGTGGCAATCAGGTGAAGTCCCTGGTGACTGGAAAAAAGGCAACATCACACCCATATTAAAAAAGGATAAACAGGATGACTCCAGGAATTACTGACCTCCTAGAAGCTACACTAAGGCACATGGAAGGCATGGAAGTGATATGGGAGAACCAGCATGGCTTCACCAAGGGCAAATCCTACTTGACCAACTCAGTGGCCTTCTATGATGGTGTAACTGCATCAATAGACGGGGAAGAGCTACTGATATCATCTATCTTGACTTCAGTAAGGTCTTTGACACAGTCCCACATAACATCCTTCTCTCCAAATTGGAAAGATATGGATTTGATGGGTGTACTGTTTGATGAATGAAGAACTGAATGCAGGATCAAGTACACAGAATGGTGATCAATGGCTTCAGTCTGGATAGAGATCACTGATGAATGGTGTCCCCTAGGGGTCAGTGCTAGGGCCGATACTCTTTAATATCTTCATCAGTGATGTTGACAGTAGGGTTGATTGCACCCACAGCAAGTTTGCTGATGAAACCAAACAGTAGACACACCAGAGGGACAAGATGCCATCCAGAGGGACCTGGATGGCTTGAGAAATATTCCTCACGAGGTTCAACAAATCCAAATGCAAGGTCTTGCACCTGGGTCAGTACAAACTGGGGATTAGAAGGATTGTGAACAGCCTTGCTGAAAAAGACCTGGCGGTACTGGTGGATAGGAAGCTGAACACGGGCTAGCAGTTTGCCCTTGCAGCCCAGAAAGCCAACTGTATCCTGGGCTGCATCAAAAGAAGCGTGGCCAGCAGAGCAAGAGAAGTGATCCTTTCCCTAGAGGATCTGTGCCGAAGAAGCCTCACCTGGAGTACTGCATCCAGATGTGGAGTCCTCAGTACAGGAGAGACACAGACCTGTTGGAGCATATCCAGAGGAGGGCCACAAAGTTATTGATGGAATTGAACAACCCTCCTTTCGAGGTCAGGCTGAGAGAGCTGGGACTGTTCAGCCTGGAGAAGAGAAGGCTATAAGGTGACCCAATAGCGGTCTTTCAGTATCTGAAGGGGAGCCACAGAAAAGAAGGAGACAGACTCTTTAGCATGGTCTGTGGTGATAGAACAAGGGGAAATGGCTTCAAACTAAAAGAGGGGAGATGTAGGTTGGATATAATGAAAAAATTTTTTACACTGAGGGTGGTGAAGCACTGAAACAGGTTGCCCAGATATGTGGTGGATGCCCTATCCCTGGAGACTTCCAAGGTGAGGCTGGATCAGGTCCTGGGTAACCTGATCTAGCTGTGCATGTCCCTGTTCATTACAGGACAGTTGGACTAGATGGCATCCAGAGGTCTGTTCCAACTCTAATGATTCCATGCTATAATTCTATGTTGGCATTTTTGTCTAAAAATTAGTAAAAATGTCTTTATTGGGTCAAGTAAAACTCAGTGGTCAAACTAAACACTGAGTGTAATATATGATGTACACAGACAGGCACACACATATATGTATGCATGCAACATCTGTGATATTTTTCACATCCGGTGTCCAGCATGGGTGATTTATCCGCGGCTCAAGGCCTTTCACAACTAGAGTGATATTTTTTCACTGATGACAATACCAGTCATTAGACGTGAATGACATTATCAAGAGAGACTGGAGGCAATGCTGACGTATCGTATGTGAAGATCAGAAACACAAATAAGAGAAATTATAATAAAGCCATAATGCAGTTGTGTCAGTGTATTTGCAGGGCACTTTTAATGATACCTGTAGACAGGCAATGCCACCCATCAGTATAGGAAACAGCAAATTTCCATCTGATGGTGCAGATGCTAACAGGCTCTCCTGATCTGTGTTTTTCTGTTATTCCGTACTGTAGAGGAAGATGGAATATCATGTGACTAAGAAATGTCTAGAAGCAGATGCCAAGAAGAGTTCATTTTTTATATGCTGCTCCCTTGGCCTTTTTAAATTGCAAAGGGATCCCAGAGGTACCCAGCCATGTAATCTTCAGCAGAGAAATTGCTATGAGCCCCAAGACAAAGCTTAAAGCATGAGATGTGAAGATGAGCTCATTTCTTTCCAAACTTGCGGGGCCATTTCTGAGTCAAGCTGTGCTTTTATGGACAGGAACTGTAAAGGATTCAAGGCACATGGAATGCTACCTCAACTGTTTGCAGCAACAGTCAGGATTTTGGGAACGGGATGCTAGTTGATGCAAGGTTCTAGTCTGTGCAGGATGTTAGTGCAGGTCTGCCTCCCTTCTCATCATCAGAGTGCTTGAGAGCGCCAAAAGCGTGAAGATTTTTGCAGGTCGAGGAGTAATGCTAGAATATACAAACTTGATTTTCATTCCCAGTTATTCCTCATATTTTCCTTTTTAGAGCTGAAGCCATACAAATAGTCATTTTAAAATGTGATATAATTAAAATACAGAATTACATTCAGTCAGCTTTTTTGAAAATGTGCATACTCTGTGTTCTGGTTTAATTGCTTTTCAAAATATGAATTAAATAACGGGTTTTAGATGATGATTTAAACTGATAACAAAGCACTGAAGTTCATTTTACTGTGGTCAGTTCTTCTGTACAACTTCTATTTTAAAGAACAAGAAGACTGCTCAGACTTTATTGAAGGCTCCAGTCTATCTTTTCATACAGATGCACAGAAATCTTCCCCTATGCAAATCTGTCAAACTTGTCAAGGTTGTCTGTCTCCATTGCTCTGATCTTTTCTCTTCAAACAAGCCAACAGGAAAACATGGAATTAATAATCTCACTTTCATGAATAATTTCATTGTAAATCTAGTGCTGACAATAAGTATATAAAATACAGTAGGTTTGAAGATGGTATCGCACATGGAATCTGAGAATTGACAGTTTAAATCTACACAGGTACAAATCCTGCTAAATCTGACCATGAAAAACCCTCCGCATGATGGGTCTCTCCAGTTTCTTGTGTTCTTGTACCAGAAGAGTACTATATATTAAGGAAGTTGATATGGTATACACCTTATTTGCTACAAAATAGGTAGCGAAGAAAAGATTTGATTTATTTAGATTGCTAAGCTAATGTAACTCAGTAAAGACTTCCAGTCCATATTTACTGAATGGACGTTAAAAATGTTTGCAATAATATTTTTATTTTGAGCCACTTTGTTCTTGCTTTCTTTTTTTAAAATCCAGTATAAAATAGACTAATTGGATTTTTTAAGGGCATGTGGGGCAAAATTGGGAATGGAAAAGGTGCAAAATGGTGTACAAGATATTAATGCCTTATTTTTAATGCTTGTTATACATTATTATTATTTTTTTTTTTTTCCATTTTTCTCTTTGTGGCCTCTCCTTCCCACTCTCCATCATTTAATAAAAAAAACTGGAGGGAAAAGCACAAAAAAGTGACGGCACTGAGGAAAATCACTAAACTGAAAAATCACTATTTTTTTTTTACCACTTCAATGGAAAAAAAGGAAAAATGAAATGGAATGAGTTTTCAACCTCAGAAAATGGTAATTTCTCAATATAAATATCCAGCCAACAATTCACTAACTACAGAAATAGATCCATCCATATCTATATTATTACTGAATTTTACTCAGTTGTTACCATGCTAAAATTGCTGCCCAGTTCTACAATTTGAGGAAGTCAGAGAATGGAAGAAAGAGAGGAAGGCAAAAGAGAGTGAAAAGCATTTAAATACACACCTTGAAAAAGGACATAATAATAAAATTTTCTAATTTTAATAGATAAGTAAAAATAAAAGTGGAGAAAGTGGAAAAAACTGCCCAGTTACCTTTCAAAACTTGCAATGTTATTATTTCATCAAAAGATGAAAAATAATAAGCTACTGTATTAGCAGTAGAGATATGTTCACACTTGGCTACATGTTTAAACATTCTCCTCACATTTCACCCATGGCTAAGGACAATGTACTTTAAAAACATCCATCTGCTATAAAAAATTACTTTGCTTGCTTTCAAAATCTGAAATGAGTAGCATACTATTTTTTCTGATTCCATTCCTAGTCTCTTCTTTATAGCACTCTTTGGCACAGTATGTGTTCACCTAAAGGAAATAGCTATTAGCTAAAATAAATATTTTAGAATTGCATTATCATAATGCATGCATAGAGCTACCAGAGGAATTGAGTTCTAGAGCATCTTCCAAAATGGGAAGAAAAAAACTCCCTAAAATATCCTTTTTTTTTTTTTTTTAGAAGAAGCTTGCTGTAATATTGCTGCTTTGTTCTTTGGCATAGGTGCATAAGACCAAAAGCACAATAAATAGTAAGATTTATGCGGATAAAAATCCACATGCACACACACACAAACAGAAAAATAACTTGAAAGATAGCAACATTTTTGAACAGGAAGCGTTTCCTTAAAAATTAATTGCTGTCAATTTCATCAGGCACAAACTCACAAGGAATATTCAGATAGATCTTGCTAAGGATGGGAAAAATGTACAGGTCTCAGAGAGCTGATTCTATTTTCCCGTATGGAATCCTATATGTTACACACATAATCTGGAGCGGGGAAAAAGACACTCTTATACAAAAGAAGTATAAATTTTGTTGATTGCATAAAATAAATTTTAACAGTCTACTCCCAGAACCAGTCTTAGAATCACAGAATTAACTTAGGACCTTCAAGATCATCAAGTCCAACTGCAAAAGTCTTAATCCAGATCTAATTATTATATAAAAGGAAGTATACTTTTTATGCCAAAAAAGATCCAACAGTAACAGTAAAGCTAATATTGCTGCACAAATGCTTCTCATTTTCTAGCTCCTTGTCCTGGAGCTCACCTTCCCACTCCTTGCTGGGTCCTTACCCCTATGAACAGGATGTGTTTGGTGATATTTTTGTGTTTGCCAATACCCTTGTACGAGTTGTTCTTCATCAAACTGCAGCTCCATGTAGGAACTGAATTCACTATATATGGTAACTGTTATGTAAGATAGGCAGTATTTTCCTTTTTGTTCTCTTTCTTACCCTTGAGACCAGAGTGGTCCACCTCCAGGTCCACACTTCTTTAACTGCTGATTGGTGAGTTGTTTATAGCAGTGGGACTCGGTGGATGCCCCATCCCTGGAGACATTCAGGTTCAAGCTGGATGGAGTTCTGAGCAACCTGATGGAGCTGTAGGTGTCTCTGTTAATTTCAGGGAAGTTGGACCAGATGGATTTTGAAGGTTCCTTCCAACACAAACCATTCTATGATACTAAAATTTCTAGGGACAGACCCATGCCAAGCCTTACTGCCACATATGATCAGTACTCTTCTACACCATACACTACTACTCCACTACTTCAGATCTCTGCTTTTCTTACAAGACTACATTCCTCTGTGCTGAATTCTCAGAGTCAGAAATAAATTCTGTGCAGAATAACTACTTGTTACTCATAGCTGCACAAAAATATGATTGTACCACACAATAATGACCCAACCAAAATAAATTAGTGATAGTCACTTGGTCAAAAGAAAACTGCTGCTACAGTGATGTTAACACAAAGTAGCTTGATAAGTTCTGAAACCTCACAATCTCAGTAGAAAGCCTGTGGCCTGACAATAATAGAGGCAACATTGGCTTTCTGGGCTATATGTTTTAAGACTGTTCAGCTCTCAGTCTCTTTACCTCCCAGCTCTTGGTTCATTTTGCCTTTAATAAATCCCATGATAAAATATTTTGTAAGTCACGTTACTTTTTAAAGGTTGAACACAAAGTTTTGAGAACTGAAATGGGGTGTGATGCATTTTAGCTGAGTGTTTTTCCAGTTAAGCTGTATTTCTACACAAAATGAACTGAAAATTTCTCTGACACCATGTATCCTAAGACTGAACAATTAGCTATTCATTTCTAATCTATACTTTTCTTCTTTATTTTAACACTGCCTTAAATTTGACATGAAAGATTTTAATGAAGGTGTGAAATACTTGGCAGTTAAATGTAGCATATGCTATAGCACCTGTTAATTTCAACTGTTCATTTTAAGCTGTTAACTTTATTCTTGGCATTTAGTCCAATTCACACTGCGATTCTTAGTTTGAAAGAAAAAAATTCCAAGCTGCTTATATATTTCCTTCTACAGCAACTTTTACTTAATATTTTGCATTTCTGCCATTTTGTTCACGTTGTGCATTTACAAGGAAAGAGTGTTAAGAATTAGGATTGTAACCTTATGCCACAAAAGATTAACTACAAGATGCGAAAACATTGAAGTTAATGATTCAGGATTTATCTTGAATTTTCCTAGGAAAGTTTGAATAAGCTCAAACCCTTGGAGACTCTCAGCAGACTCCATCCATTTAAATTTGATTTAAAGATAGATTTAATGTTAATGCTTAGATACTGCTGACACATATATATGTCTTTCTGCTGTACATTTATATTTTTAACAATTGAAGTGATTGCATTAAAATAAAAAGCTTTACGTTAAGATGATGGTGAGCATTGTGCTCAGTGAACGGTTTTAAACCTGGTGGTAGCCAATAACATCTGCATTGATTGTTTTAAGAATTCCAGGACTGTTCCAATCAAAATCAGCAAATGTTTCAAATAAGGTAGTGATCCAATAGTCAAAGCTGATTCATAAAATGCTTCAAGTGCATTTTACTGAGTAGCCTAAATATGTCTCTCTCTTCTGTGTATATCATGTGCTTTCATTACTCTGTGAGTGTAATACTAAAAGATGGACCATTCTTAAAACAGATTCTATAGTTAATTTTCTGTCTGCAAGGTGATTGTGAACTGGGCTAGTATACCCTAAATACATAATCAAATCCTACTCTTGCTCTCACTTCTGAGATTCTACAACTTCAACATCTGGAGATTACTGATCTGAAATTCCAGGTGTTTCTTTCCATTACTTTGACTACAGGGACATTAAGAAAGGAAGTTTTCAGCTGCTTCTTTAAAGGAATTGGTCCATACCAGATGTTGAGACTAAAATCTAGACTAGCAACATGGGGGTATGTTATAAAATCATAGTAAAATAGGATTTGAAAAGACCTCATATTTTAAACTCCTCACTCCTAGACAAGAGCAGCAACTGTAATTTTACAATACATTGAAGATTTGGACACAGTATGTAGCCAAAGAAAGTCACCTAGAAAATATTTGTGTTGAATGGACAAGAGCCATTGCTTTTTCAAGAAAAAAATTGGTTTTCTTGATGTATTCACTATCTCTTCTTCTTGTCAATAAGTGGCATATTGCATCTCAGGAACATTTTCTCCTTGTGATTTAGTTGGTTATTTTTTGCTTTGTAGATGGTTAATTTATGTATGATTATGCACATATGTATCTTAAATTCTCAGTTCAAAAATATTTGCTGCACTAGAATAACTGTGTATATTGCTAGCTCTGACTAGCATTTTTTAAAGTTCATTGTAAGAAATTTAAAGTTGTGAAATCAATATTACACTTTGGAAACAAAAGAAACACCTAAATTTTGAATGTCAGTTTTCTTTGAATCGATGCTCTACATCGAGAGATGGGCTCTTTGAAAACTGTGATAGTGGATGTTGATTCACTGAGAAGACGAAACAGACACCAGTATGAGAACCCCAATATGCAGATTAAATTCCACAAATGTCCCAAACTATCACAACAACTTTTGTTTTTGAATAACCACAATTACAATCCAATGATAGCTTTCACAAATGATAGTTCTCACTTTTCATTTCTAATGAAATTTGTCGTTTAGGTTTGGCAGCTGTGATTGCCACGCAAATGTGAGCCACTAATTAGATTGATTGTCTATTTGATGCCTGCTGATTAGCTTATGAAAACCCTGTATATTCCTGACTTCATGATAAAATGTTCCTGACTTCATGATTGCTGATCAGAAAATCCGATTACTGTCTTAAACACAAGTAATGGCTCTGTCAACTTTCCAAGGATATAGATATTTGCCTGACAATGATAATAGGGTAAGGTCTTACATTTAGCATTGACTATTACATGTTTAAAGGGTTTTAATTAGAATGTTCATATTATCTGTCTGATATATAGAAAGCAGACATTTAGATATGGGTCTCAGATCCCATAGGGTAACCATCAGGCATCTACTTTCTGACCTTGACCCTGGAGCAAGTCCAGGAGACTCAGAAAATGTAACAGGCAAATTCTCTGATTTGCAATTACAGAGAAAGAACTGGTGCTGTATCACTCAGCAATCAGATTAGTGGCAGAGAGCAGCATGATCCCTGAGTTTTTCAGACTGCAGTTTTTCTGCTGTATATTTAAAGAAATGGTGAGCTTAAAAGACCTTAAAATTCTTGGCTTGGTCCATTATACTCCCCACATATTTACTTCTGCATGATATTTACATTTTACACTAGTCTATGAAAGAGAATAGATGACTCCTGGACATACATTTTGCATGTGTTTCTTATCACATTGTAGAGGTTGGAAGGGACTTCTGGCAATCATTTAGTTCAACCCCCCTGTTGAACAGTACGATGGTAGTTGCACAGCTGGGCTTTGATTATCTCCAAAGAAGGAGACTCCACAGCCTCTCTGGGCATACTGTTCCAATGTTTTGTGACCTTCACAGTAAAGCAGTTTTTTCTCATTTTCATATGGAACTTCCTGTGTTCCCGTTTGTACCCATTGTCCCTCGTTCTGTAACTGCACATCACTGAATAGAGACTGCCTCCATCCACTTGACTCCTGCACTTCAAATATTTCTGAACAGTGATGAGATTACCTCTCAACCTTCTCTTCTCCAGTCCCGGAGATACCCCAGGCCCCGATCATCCTTCTGGCCATCCACTTGACTGTCTCTAGAACTTCCCTTTCTTTTTTGAACTAGGGAGCCCAGAAATGGACACAATGTTCCAAATGTGGCCTCCTCAAAGTAGAGTTGGAGGATCACCTCATTTGATCTGCTGGCCACATTTACTTTAATGCACACAAGGTTACCATTGGCCTTCTTGGCCATAAGGGCATACTGCTGTGTGCCACTGCACACTGGCTCGTGGCCAACCTGTTTTTAACCAGAACAACTGATAGGCAAACTGATAATGATAATTCTAGAAGTTTAAAGTGCATAAAACTTACAATTCTTCTTCAGAAAGTAAGGGAGCTAATGACTTTGAATTTTTACAAGACTGATCTTGATATATTTGGCAGAAGCAGCACTAACTGCCAACGAGATCCTATCCCAGTCATTTTCTAGTTTATAGAGCAGGTATCCTAAAGGTATAGCACAGAGAGGGTGATAAGACTGAGGAGATGAGGATGCAGAGATACACAACTGTACGAGATTGTCATGGAAATGATTCAGACATTGATTCATTAAGTATATTTGAGTAAGTCATTTAAACTTTAGCATCTTAATTTCCCATTTCCCATAGATGAAGTTGGATATCCTTGGTGAAATACCAAAAATGAAAGTTTTCATGCTAGTTGAGACCAACAGAATCCTGGAGGGCTTCAGTATATTGTTGAAAACCAGTGTTTTGTTAAAAGACAGTCCCATGATGCTTATATGGCTTGTAGTGTCAGTGACTTCTGAAGTATATTGAACAGCATATTTGGTTGATATTAGTGGCATTTTCTTTGACTTCATTGGTTTTATTTAAAACCTATCAACTTAAAGAAAACTAATAAAGTAGCAAGGCTATATTATGCCTTACAGTAATATATAAACAATTATATGCAGATTAATAAACATACCAAAGATCATGAAGTTGAAGTGCTGCAACCTTTGGAATAAATCAATTGCAATAATTTTGTTGATAGCAAAACACATTTCAAGTCCTCACTGGCCTTTTAACACTTTATTGGATATCTGCTAGTCCTACTGAATGAGAAAAAAGTTGATATCTTGATTTTATCACAACAGATCAGACAGTCAGTTATGTTTAAACCCAAAGTACTTTAAAAAAAGACTGATTGCATGCATTGATTGATGATTGGCTTCAGAATCATTTTCCTTTCCTAGATGAGAAAAGTGATGGTGCTGACCCTGCTCATTCAATCAAAATGTTAATGCAACATAAAACATGGCTACCTGCAGATTAAACAAGCCAGGAGAGAATCTTAATTATGCACCATTTTTCTCGAATGTATGTTTATGAGTAAAATTGACTGTCATCCATTCCCATCCCCTCTGTCAGTACTGAAACCCAAATAACATGTTTGCTGTGTTACAGCAGTCAAACATGTTAGCTGGAACTGGTTTTAGTATTTAGTCATCTATTGGAACTGGAATCATTTCTACTTTATAATACATTATTTTCTGTAAAAAGGTTAGGTAGAATAACTGTATACGATTGGAACACCTTCTAAATACAACAAAAGAATGCATTACTCAAAATATACCTGCTGAACTTTCCACATTATGAAATAAATTACTAGGAGAATTTTCTGGTCTGTTTTTGTATCAGCCCATTCTTTGTCATTTTCAGTGCTGCTGCTCTTAAGAAACAAGTTAGTGTACATTCCATCCTTCCAGGAACAGAAGTTTTCAACTTTCTGAATGAAACATCTCTGAAGATGTTTTTAATCAAGACAGGAAGCAGTGTAAAGAAGTTAGAAATGATTAGGAGTATAATAAAAAAAGTCTTATATACTAAATTTCAGCTGCTGACAGATTTTTAGCTTCCTACCAGAGCTGAAGGATGCATCACTCATTGCCAGTAGTTGTATTTGATGTCGTTATTTTCTGTGCTTAGCCATTTGCATGCCTTTCCCAGTAGACAACTTTTGGCTTTTACTTCTGGGCCCCAAAGGAGACCATGAAATCCAGTTACTGAACTGTTACAAAGAAATTCTCACTGCTCAAGCTGCAAATTTTCTTGAGGGACTTTCAGAACTGGGTGCTTTGAAATATCTTTCATAACCATTAAATGTATGTTTCAAAAGTCCATTAAATACATCTAAATAAATTATATTTATATCTACATCTAAATAAATACAAATCTATATTTAAATAAATAAATACATCTAAATAAATTATTTAATCATGCTAGCATTCGCCAGGGAAACAGAACAGCAAACTAAGTGCCCATGGGCCACCAGTAGTCACACAAGGAGATGTGCACCAGAACCTCCGTGTGGCCAAGATGATATATGCAATATATACATGCTCAGAGCTCAAGGAAAGCATAAGTATGTGAGAGATGGCAGTAACTGTCAAGCCCATGATAGTGTGGCTGGGCTAGGTAGATAGTTGGCTACAAGCTACAGCTCCTACAGTTTCTTTCAACCCAAAATGTACACAGAAATCCTTGGCATGACTATTGCACATCATTGATCATCAGAAATAGCCCCACCTTGAAACTACAAGGAAACCACGTGTAGCATAAATCAGGTCAACTCTCCACACATGTTTTAGAGAAAGTTATTTCAGTTCAGCTTGAATTAAATGCAAATCTACTCCACAAATACTGACCACACAGACATGTAGATCTACAGGAGAAAAATGCCATATTCAGCAAAGTCTGCTGATGAGAGTTGATCATAATTTTTCCAGTGAAACAGGTTGCAGATAATTCACATTTAATAACACTGAAATGTTTTACAACAATGTACCAATTTTGTTTAAAATCTTGATGGGAAAATAACCAAAATGAAACATTTTGATAAGGTCAAAACATTTCATTTTGACATTTAGTTTGTATTATCAGTTAATGCACAGTAAGAGTAAAAAAAAGATGAGACAATTTTTCAAACTTTTCCAGAAGAGCAGATTTCTACCTTATCAAAATGTAATGCTACAGAGCAGTTGAAACAAAGTTTTTTGGAATTGTGCCTTACAGGAAAACCTTAGATTTTGACTTTTGTTCCCCTTTAGAAATGAAGACACATTTAATGTCTGAATTTTGTAGTCGAAGAAGTTCCATTTGGAAGACAGTTCCAACATAATGTTCACCTTCTGATCTAGTAATGTTTTATTTCTGAAAACTATGAACCGTTGAACAATTCCTAAAAGTAGATGATGAGGCTATATCAGATCTAAAGGATGGAATTTGGTTTTTGATTAAGACACCTAGATGTATAAGTTGTCATCAGAATGAGTTTCCCCCAAACATGTTGAATTAAAATAAAAATACTGTAAATGACTCACAAGATTATTAGACTAAAAGACTCTTCTGAATACTTAAGACTTAAGACTTAATACTAGCATTAAATGTGCTAGTAATCTCATGGTGATGTGGTTAAACAGCTCTGAAAACTTGGTCTTTTATTATTTCTTTGTTTGCACAGGGGTGATCTTGAATACATATCTCTGCTGTGAATTCTGTATAAACCTATAAATCTGCAAATTTCTCAAACTCATACAACAGCTCTTATTTCAAAAGCAGGAATTTATTTTCTTCCCTATTGCAAGATATGGACTTGGAAAGATGTTACCTTCTGCAGGTATGTGAGAAAAGAAAGGGAAGGCATGAGATATCCTTTTTCTAACTTTGTTTCTTTTTCTGAATTGTGAGTTAGAGGAACACTGCTTGGTACACAGTGCATCAACAGCATCAAGGATCAAGTAGCTCTGTTGAGGGCTATGGATATAGCAGATGTAGGGCTCTGTTTCCTCAGCAGTGTAAGTATCCAATGAACAATCCCAGTACCTATCTCAGCTCAAATAGTCTCCCAGGGCATCATGGGAGACTATTTCATGTAATACAAAACACTGCATGATTCAGTGTATGTTTTCATTTCAAATGGAAGAAAAGGTGCATCCAGCTTTCTCAGAAAAGCATCTCCTCAAGTGCAAGTAGTGGCAAATAAAAATTTTATTTTGCTTCTGTCAAGTTCTGTCTTCATGGTTTGTTTAGTGCCACCTAAATCTGTGTGGTTTCTCCTGCAGGCAGCAAAACTAGGGTAGCAAATCATGCAAGATCATATGGTGTTGTTTATGATATCCAGTCACACCTCATTACACAGTACACATTGTGTACAGCGCACTTAGGAGGAGGAGACACTGTATGGTAAATTATGCATCTATATCATTATACATATACATGTTAATAGATACTATTGTGGTATTCATCTGATACATGTTACTGAAAAAAAAACAGCTGTTTGGAGAAACAATTTATCCCTCTAATAAGAGAAAACTAAATAGAGTGGAAAATGAAACAAAACAACAGAACAAACAAAATAAGAAGCAATTCATACGACTTCTCAGCTGAGGAGTTAACCAAGAGGTAGGAGTGCACTGCGTTCTTCACTCAAAACTTCATGGAATGAATATAAAACATCCTGGAAAAAAAAAAAAAAAAAAAGAAAGGTAAACTGGTTTAAGTCAGTGATTCTCATGGACATTCAACTAGGGAGTATCAGTTTGTGGTAGTTTTCTTACAGAGGGTTCAGTGAAATAGAAATCCACCTTGTCAAAGCAACAAAAAATAAATGATGTATCTGAGGCCTTTGCTTTATTTGTAGTTCATTTTACATTATTCCATTGTAATTAATTAATTTATATTTAAAAAAGAAAACTATTATGCTATTCATGGTGAGTCATTTATTAAGAGCCAAAAGTGCTAAGACAGGACTCAAAGATTCTAAAACTCTGTTGCACATTAATGGTCTCATAAAATAATTCCAGTATATTTGGAGTTCTGAGAAGGCAGTATGTTCTGACCACTTTGCACAAGTACAGATTACTGTTACTGTAAAAAGAGGGGATCTCTGAACCCTAGAGAGTAGAATATTAACAAAACTCTTTCTGCTATAGCCTTAGACAGTCACTGAATGTTTAAGGAACTCAGATCAAATTATTGTTATCTGTCACTTTTGTTACAAACAAACAAACAAATGAAAAAACAAAAAACTCGATTAAAAATATCCTTACTCTTTAACATTTCTTATTTCTGTTCTTGTAAGCTCAGGGTATCCCTACTTGACACAGCTAAAGACTACATTCCCATCGTTGCACAGCTTCTGTTCAATTACTGCTTCTAATTTCTTGCTATTGACACACTAACTTCTTCCACATGAGCTCCTTGATAGATCAGTCCAGGCTGACTGGCTAGGCTGGGTTCAGTTCTCTCTTGAGCTGACTTACTGCCAAGAAGACAACACACAGGCCCGATAGCTCCCAGCAGGACAGATGGGATCTTTCACCATTAATTGGGAAAGAATGCTAGATGACATCTGTATTAGCAGACCTCGGGCACTCCAAGTCAGTGAGTGCCCATGTTTATGTCCTTGCTGCACCACAATGACATCAGTGCATCAGTCTTGTTCATATTAGATTTTCATGCAGTCTGATTTCCACAAAAAATGAAACCCGGGTATTTGCCATTGATGTGAACCAAGATTTGCTCCAGAAGTCAAGATAAGACTAAGATCCTGAGGATGCATCCCAGTGTACAGGAATGAAAGATAAATTCTCAAAGTATTCTCAATGTACAGTTGATAGACAGAATATGTCCCCAGAATACTATAGGACTGAAAAAAATAAGGCAGCACTAGTGAAACCATTTGCATATGGTCTTTCAGTATAGACACTCACCTCAAATCCATTCATTTCTGGAATGAACACATATAGTTCAAAGGATTCAGAGGTCACATTTGCAGTCTGTTGTATTGTTTTCTTCTTGAAGGGTGAAGAAAAAGAGACTTTAGGCCAACTTGAGATCTTGCAGTTGAAGTCTGATCTTTTCTCCCAGTCTCCAGTTAGATAAAGCAAAATAAATAATCATAAACAGGGAGAAGAAAGAATGATAGAAATATAAGAAGGAAAGCTAGTCTCTGGGCTGATTTTAATTTCTGACTTTGCTGTGGGATAAGCAGACTATTCACATCAATGTCTGACTTTTTCTGGGTTGCTAGGCTGTCTAAGCAGCTTCTTTTTCCTGATTCGATCACAGGTTAGTGGTACTGGAAGTAGTGAATTGATTCTAAGAAAGCAAAGAATATTAATAAAGGGATATAAGTAGTGATACACAGCTGAAGGAAAACTGTGCAAAAGGAAGTTCTGTGTTACAGATCATGCTCTGTGTCAGCACAGTCAGTCGGGATGCTGAAGCATTTAGTTCCCTTCTGGCCTTTTCCAGTCTGGATGCATCTCATGAACTGCCTGATGAGGTCAGAGCATTGCTGTGGAAGATCCCAGAGAAGTGGGAGATGAGCAAAGCAACAGTGATAATAAAAGTTGATTCTTCAACTTGATTCACCCCGAGTAACTCACAAAAATGGTCCTAAGCAGGATACTAGTCTCACCTTATTAAAGTCAAAAGAATTTCAATAATTCCAGCTGCAAACATTTCCTTCCAGTTACACAATCTTTCAGCTCATTATTGTGCCAGCTCTGACATTACCAGGGGCTTGCATGACCTCTGATGACAGTTTTCTTCCTCTGACTGACCAGTTTGTTTGGATTGCTTTTATAAACAGTCTTTCTCCACACATCCTATGGGCTAATTTAGACTTCCATGCCTTTAGGTAGCTCAAGGCTTTATCATGAGTGAAAAACGTTGGCTCAGAATGATATGTTCAGACAGTCTCATGAGCAAAACAGGATGTGTGATCAGTAGTCTGAATTACTGGTGGAGGACTTGCAGTGACACAGAGGCTGTCTCCTGTGTGCAGCACATTCTGAGTCAGTGTTGTAGTTGATCTCACCGTGGCACTGCACTCAAAGAAGGGTTGCTTTCAATAAGGATGAGCTTTGAGAAAACCCAAGTTTCAATTCCAGCTTCATATGTACTCAGGAAAGCTTTCTAGTCCTCAGTTTTTGTGTTGGTGCTAGGAAAAGAGAATGAAAAGCATCATTTTAGCAGAGTCCATAAAGATCAGCTCCAATGCACAGCAGTTGCAGCAAGGAGAACTCTTTCTCTCCAGGAGTGACAGGAAGGTTTTGCTTTTAGAACAGGGAAATTATTGTCCACTTCAGAGATGGGAGTTTGAGCCTTCTTCAGACTTGAGTTTCAGACTGAGAAGCTTTTGCAACTGCAAATGAGTGTACGATCATTTTGGCTAAGGATTTACAGGTGAATGGGTTCCATCACTGTTCAATCTTCTCCCTTGAGTGATACCAGGTATTACAGCTGCTGTGCTTGAAATACACTGTTCTCCACCCAGGGGGACTATCTGGTGACTAACATGTCAGGGTTATGGCAGCATTAAATCAAGTAGGTCGATATTAAAATCAAGAGCTAAGTATGGCAGAACAGATCTCTGACCTGTTTTCCTGAATAGGAGAAAGAAGCAAGAAGTCAAAACATCATATGTTCAAAAAAAGGGGAAGAAAATGGGAAGAATGGATTAAATCAATACATGACCTATAAAGGGATATTATATATCAGAGATACTAATATAGGAGCAGAAATACTTCATGGCAGGAGCCAGTAGAAGCTGTTCATGGGTACAGAGTAAAGCATGATGTTTTGTCAGGCCCAAAGCAACTTCTTGTTATGAACTGACATGTTGGGGTTTTTTTTTGTGCATGCATGTTTACAAGTGCTTTTTAAGAAAGGGCTTTCTTTATCATCTGTAGAGTAAATGTGATATGATTCGTGTCAGTTGGCAATCAAAATTAAAAAAAAAAAAAAGAAAAAAAAGATGATGCTGAACTGGCAGGCCTGATTTTTATTCAAGCTATCTTTACAAATGCATGAGTCCTATTAAAAGTTGAAGGAAGCTAAGCTGAATTTGAATCTAGCATATGGTTCATTGTTTGCCCATCCAAATGAAGTTGGAGTGGAGCTTCAACTTGTCAGATTATGTTATAGAGGACATCCAAGATTGTATTATATTCTTATTAACTGTCCAGAACCTAATGAGCTCAATAGAGATAGATCGCTTAATAAGGCCCTTAAAGTGGTTTTTTTTTTGCTTTTTTTTTTTTTCTGTCAGGAGATCAGGAACTAATTTGACCCATCTTGGTGTCCAGAAGTTCAATTTTTTAATCACCCAGATGTATGAAAAAAAAAAACAAAAAAACTTCCTCAAGAACATCTACAAGAGACAGATTTTTCTCCAGTTATACCATTTATATACTTTCAGTAATTACACTCCATTTACTGGGTCATGGGAACTGACATTTAACTTTGAAGTGAAATGAATAACAATGAATTCACCTCTACTAGTTTTCCAGTTACTCTGACCTTGCAAAATCACACTGCAATTTATTTCCTGTTGTGTGAATTTGCCTATTGTCTTACTAAATAGCCATGTGGGGCTGAATGCAAAATAAAAAATCAGATAGAAATAATTAAAGTGTTACTTCTGTTCCACACAGATCACTTATACAACGTTTTTAAAAGACTTGTACTCTGTTCTAGGGCACTTCATTTTATCAACACATGATACAGAAGATTACATACCTAAGCTAACTCAGTAGGCCTTTTCTGAAACTTGTCAAACTGGCCAAATTTGCATTTGTGGCAAATCCATATGGATCACACTTCAGAGTGAATTATGACATTAGGAAACCACATCCAAATTTCTCCCATCCCATGCCAGGAAATAAATGTACATTTCTGGAATCCAAGACCCTTTAGATATGAAGGAAGGAAAGAAGGAAGGAAGGAAGGAAGGAAGGAAGGAAGGAAGGAAGGAAGGAAGGAAGGAAGGAAGGAAGGAAGGAAGGAAGGAAGGAAGGAAGGAAGGAAGGAAACCAGCTATTATTCCGAGTAGTCTCTAAGATAATATAGTTTTTGCAAAAATAACTGACTGGACACATAATTTTCAGGTCATCTGCTCCAAATCCTTACTCAGCCACTGGCACCCAGAGCAGGAGACAATACACACCTTGATACTGCCCACAACCTTCACCTGATCTAGGTAGTTTTGTCAATTTCTCCTTTTTGTGACATCACACTGTATCCTATTGAATCAGTTTTGGAAAACTCTTAGGTAAATCCCCTTTGCTTTTTTTAAGCTCTTTGTGATAAAATGCTGCTTGACTCATGACGTGACCATAACTTAAAACTGAGTGCATGTAGAAGACACCTAACCCAATAACTGTATATTCTGATTTTTGCAAAAAAGTTTAAAACTGTCTATCAAACGTTGAAACTTGAAGGCTCTAATACTTTCTGTACTCTTGATTTCATGATCTTTGTATTATTTGAAGTCCCAGCAAATACCACCGTTTCTGTATCATACAGCATGCAAAATCAGACCCTGATAAATACTCTTGTCTTCCATGGCAGAGACACTTAGGACTAACCAATGCATCTTTGGAAAAAAGCATAACATTTCAGTATGCACTTATGATAATTATCCACTAGAATAAAGTCCTTATGTGTCATTTAAGAGGCCCTAAGGATAAAAGTGATAAGGTGCCCAACACAAGACTGTCAAAACTCAAGGTTCAATTGCTTCTTGTCAGAGTCTAATTTTCTCTTACATTATCTGTTATGCTATCTAATCAAAAACTAATAGCACAGTAAGTGCTCCCCCCACACACTTCAAGAGCTTTGTGTCCTCTCTAGCCTCTCACAGGAGAGTTTTCAAGCTGTATTTCACATACACTTGCTATTTTCCCAAACTATTTGTCTTCTATCACATTAAATCTTTTGATTTTTTGACCACTGAGATGAAACATTGAATTTATTAACAACAGTTTTATTTTAGTTGCATTTTTCTGCTGTTCCCACCCACCACTCCCAAACTCAAAATAGCTATCACTAGCAGAAGCAAGTGAAATATCTTTCTTCAGTATTTTACAGCTAAACATTTTTTCCTGGCAACACAACAACAAGAGAACCCACAGGCAGGATTAATGCCTCAGTCTGCTAAGTACTTAACAAACATAATAAGAAACATTTCTTGTACCAAAGAGTTTCCAATCCAAAAAAATGAGGCAATGGATGAAAGATAGAAAAGCAAGATGCTCTACTTCTAACAGAAAAGAGATCTATGGAAGAAAAATCAAAAGTTTTACTGAGATTTTTGTAATTTTAAATCTTCCATAATTAATAATACATACTTAGGTGGCAAAAAGTTTAATTCAGATTGTAAAGATAATAACATGGAATCTTATAGTTTTGATACCTAATATTTAAGAGTGAGTTTCCAAGGGGAAAATAAAAATTTGTAATTAGGACTATCATTATTACTTACCTAAATAATTTTTTGAACTTGGTCAGACTTACATTTTTCCTATTATTTGGATATCTTATCTTAGATATGGACCATACAGACTATAGAGGAAGGATCTAGCCTGGTTTAAGTAGGAATGCCAAAAAGAACAAATGTCAAAGAAAAAGAGAAAGAACAAAGGAGCAAATGGAAATGAAACCACATATGGTAAAAGAAATAATCATTTTTTGAACGCAGTTTCTGCTTCTTTTTTTTGTTCACAATGTGCCTGAACAGCATGAGGAATATAACAAATTATTTGCAAAATGCAGTTTGTATAGCCTGGGAAAGAGAAAATTAATGGATTGGCAGTGCTTTGATTAAAGAGATTATGTTTTTGTAAAGAGTAAAATAGCTACTTGTTTTCCAAAGTCCAAGGAGAGGAAAAAAAATCTGTTAAACATAACAAAAAGTACAACTTAGATGACCAAGTTGGGGATCAGGCTGAATGAAAGTATGTGTTAGATTTTTTTTAAAGAAAAAGTTGAACAAACATCTCTCTGGATTACAGTATTATTGACAGTGTCAGAAAAAAAAAAATATTGACCAGGAATTTTCTTGACTTTTTCACAGTTGTCTGATTCTCTGATTGTGTTGCTCTGCCAGAGAAAGAATCTTTTGCAAGAAAAGAAGGGAAGTCAGAGCAGGAATGCACACACTGTGTTGAAAACCTGCTTGGAAACTTCAAGATAAATTCTCAGTTCTATTGATGAAATTAAGTTTCTATCTGCAAAAAATGCCCCAAATTTTCTGTAACAGTTTCCCTGTGACTAAGAAAATTCATTGCAAAGGACTTGCTTGAGTTTTCAGTTTCTTCTGAAAAGTCCCATGTTAATACATTCTCTGATATGTCCAGAATTAAATGTTTTACCATCATTTGGTTCACTTTTCTGTGATTTTGACCATTGAAGATGTAGGCCCTCTATGCACAGAAGTTCTCTCAAGTAGTAAAGACTTCTCCTTCCAGCAGGAATAGTAGAAGGTAGCTCCAGAACTGAGCAACACTGCAGATCTCAGAGCAGGTGTCATCGATAGATTTCATATGACTGATTGGCTATTATGAGTCATAACTACAACAACTAAACTAAAGGTTTGGAATTTCTGGAGATCATGCATGTAGAAGAGTTTTCAGGTGATGGTCTACAAGTTTTGAAGTCTGCAAGTATGTGTTACCCAGGTTTTTATTCCATGTTAGAATAATGATAATAAAACACTGCTATTCTAAAAAGTTGTTTCAGTTTGAAAACTTGAGACAATTTCGGGTTGTGTAATTATCAATCTTGAAGTACTGAGAAGATGAGGCTGCATTCATTCCCATACTGGCTGTCATAAGGGTCCTGGAGTTTTGCATTGTGCTGAGGCAATGGTGACTTCAGTCTTATTGTATTTCTCTGAGCAGTGTAACTCCCAAAGGAGATCTCAAAATCCAGAAAAAACATGGAAATAATTGGCTGATTGTAAGAAAAAATCGTGTTCTACCACATAGCACCAACAGAGCTCAGAAGTCAGCAGAAGTAATTTATGTTTTATCTGAATTGAGTAAGAAAAGACCAGTTAATATAAACGAATGTATGTCTCACAATTATATGACCAGGTGCGAGGCTGATTCAACAGGGTCTGTGGATTCCTGTATCTGTACGCTGTTAAGGAGATAGTTAGAATTCTGATTACAGAATAAAAAAACTACAGAAAGTGCAGTATGCAAATGCAGGAGAGCACAGGTCAAAGTTTTATGCTTCCTGGGACTGCCTAGCATAATAACAGGTCTAGGGAAAAATGACTGTGGTTAAAAATTAATAGCACACTGACAAGTATGATTTAAACCTATCCAAATCTAAATCAGTCAGCCCTACTGAAATCTTCAAATGCTTAAGAGGTAACCTGTAACCAGTGGTGTCAAAAAGTGCTGTGAGAATTGAGGAATTAATCTGCATTGCTCTCACATAGCAGTTTTGTCTTTGTGTGAGAAGTAAGTGAGAGATTTTGATGCCCTGGTGTCTTTTATTTAACCTCTGTTAGCACCACCTGTACTAAAAAGCTACAGTGTTAAATAAACGCTACATCTTTGAAAAACAAATTAGGTGGCAAACGGTATGTTAAGAGCATTCTTCTCCCCATGCAGTTGGGATTGCATCTTTTTTTTTTTTTCCTTTATCAAGCACTTTCTGCTTTGCACTTCCTTACGTTCATTGCAAAGCCAGACAAACCATCTTCAGACACTAGATTAACTGTAAATTGATTGCTTCCTCTAATTGGCATGTATGGTATAGCTGGATCACCAAAACCCCATTTTACTCTTTTTGCATACTAAGTCATTGACAGAAATTCCTACAACTGGAGAGCAGAGAAGATGGAGTTGTAAGTTGTTTATAGAGAATATATTTGGAAGTTCTGAAAACGTTTCCCCTGCTCAGCTGCTGTCCGTACATTAGTCAATCATCTGACCTTTGGCAATATAGCAAAACAGTCTTGATTCAGTTATTAATGAAAGTCCTGTCTGAAGCTACTCAGCCATCTCTGTATATGCCAATCCATTGATGGCACTGTGTAATACAAAGATTGCAGTGATAAATCAGATTGTGGACTGAATGGCAACATTTATATCTGGCTCCAGATCCAAAATGTCATCTATTTTGTCATTTTCTTTGTGGTAGTGCACAGAATGTGTTAAATAATTTGCTATCAAGGAGTGAAGACAAAACTCCTATTTAAAGGACTGAGTCTAGGATGGACAGGTAGTTAAAAGAAAGATTGGAGAAAAAGAAGGAAGAGGACATGAATCATAAAAATATCAGCTGGGCACTTTATTTCAGAAGGATTTTTTTTTCATTTGTTTCATTTTATTTTTATTTTGCTTTTCTTTTCCCCCATAGAAATTAAAAACAAACAAACAAACAAACAAACAAAAAGAATAGGGAAAGCATAACTTCAAACCAAATTATTCTCCACATGGATGTTTACTCTCTCCTAATGGAGACTATAGGGCAAAAATTGTAAAGTGGATACTTAGTCCAAGGGACTAAGGTAAGTGTACCTAAGACACTCTTGAATCACTCTGAATGACTTCCTAATCATGGAAGCATATCCAATGTGGCTTCAGTTGACTTTAGTTCTTGTTCACTTAATAAATAAATTAATAGTTAATGAAAACAGAAAGATTGAGTAATAGATAATATACTGATGAAAAATGCCCGTAAGAACTTCGGGCATTGGCCCTCTGTAACATCAAAATATTGCCATATGAAGAAAAACTTTTTATTCTCTTGATATCTACTGAGGTAATAACTCCAATGTTAGAAATAGAAGGATTTGTTAGTGAAAACACTATAAACAGGTAAAGGATAAAAACAAACACGCAATTGCAATGTCAGTGGGGTTATTGAAGGGTTAGGTGAAAAACTATTGTGCAGTGAAATCTTGTTAAAAAGAGAAATATTGCTTGCATTTTTACTATTTCCTTTGTTGGATGTTATATCTGAAAGGAAATGGATCTATCAGGATTAGATATCTAATTTAGAAATTTAACTTACATTCATTTCTCTTTTCAGTTCATACATTTTTACTGGATTTTATAATAGAATAAACATATGTGAAAAAAAAAAGAATAAAATCTGGTAATCATTTGCACAATTATTTTTAAAATTCAGTAAGGATAGCAAGAATGATATGAGAAGTATTTATACACAACTATAGTGCCAAAGTATGCCCCACATATTAGTAATAGTTAGAAGATTCATTTTAGTGAACAAAAGATGCCTCCTTAACGTGTACGTATACTACTACCAAATGTATGTGTATGCATGGTAATCTAAGAAACTGAAATGCAGGTTGGCTTCTTGCTGTCTTTCCTAAAACTTATAGTAAATACAACGTCGGTGTGTGTTATATAGATCACTCTCAACCAACTACAGACACACATGTGAGATGTCAGCCATGCAGGTTCCAAGGCCAAAGGAACAGTTCTGGTGTGACCTGAAGAGCCAATATATATGTTGGTGTCAGAGAAATGATGTCACTGTCACATCTGTGCTAGAGCATCCATACTAGACCAACTATAGCATCTGTACTAGAGCACCTGTACTTGCTTGTTCAGGATGATCTTATTGGCACTCTGAACACCCAGATGAGGGTCTATTAGTCATCTCCGCTTTTATAGTCAACAAAAATTCATTGAATCAAAAAATCATAGAATGGCTTGTGTCGGAAGTGACCTCGTAGACCATCTAATTCCAACCACCTGCTGTGGTCACGGTTGTCACCCACTAAGTCAGGCACCAGCTCAGGCTGCCCAGGGCTGCAGGTATCCTGACCTTGAACACCTCCAGGAAGGGGGCATCCACAGCTTCTTTGGATAGCCTATGCCAGTGCCTCCCCCTCCCTGAGCAGGGAACTTCCCCCTGCCATCTGATCTAAACCTCCTTTATTTTAATTTTATACTGTTCCACCTTGTCTTCTTCCCATCTACCCCTTCAAAAAAAAGTTGATTTCACTCCTGTTTATAAGCTTCCTTTAAGGACTGGAAAGCTGCAATCAGGTCACTCTAGATCCTTATCTCCAGGCTGAACACACCCAGCTCACTCAGCCTGTCTTCATAGGAGAGGTGCTCCAGCCCTCTGAGCATCTTTATGGCCTTCCTCTGGGCCCATTCCAAGAGCTCCACATCCTCCCTGTGCTTTTTTTATTTTTAACACAGAATGGATGAAAAATGCTACTTCCAACCTTCAGATATTCTAAGGAAATGGGGAGAAGGCTGACAAAAAAAAAAAAACAACCCACCAAGTAATTTATCTAGTAGCTTAATGACTGTCTTTAAGCCGAGGCCTTGCATTCTTCACATTTATATTATTACATGATTTCTGGAGCAAATAATTATTTTCTCAAGTCCAGAAAAACACTGAATTTATGCAGGAAAATGCATCTTCTTTTTTTTTCTTTCTTTCTTTTTTTTTTTTTTTCTTTCTTTTTTTTCCCCCATTCTTTTGCAGCTTGGCCCAAACAAATGCTGTAAAATATGTAAATCATGACATACCTTTGCATACAGACAATGAATTACATTTGTTACCTGGGGTTTAAATCAAAGAAAAACTTAAAAAATAAAACAAAAACAAAAACCTACATTCCTGAGGATATTCTATTTATAAATTATTCTCATATATTATCAAAACAAAGAGTTTTATAGTTCTCAAAACCTGATTTCATAGCTATGAATTTTACTTACTGTTAAGCAGCAATTATATTATGCATTTACTGTAGGAAGCATATTTTCTTATAATAAAAGCAGAATCTTTCAGAAAATTTGCTCTTCCTGAAAGCTACTTGAAAGAGTAAATTCTTCTGGCTGGGCTCAAAAGCTTGCAGAGTTAAAGATCTAAATTATTTGCTTTTAGTGTTTTCCCTGGTAGTTACAGTGGCAAAAGAATCCCTTTCATTTTGTAAAGGGCTTGCTCAGTTGATCCAAACAATCAATTCAGTATCCTAAGGGAGAATGCTAATTATATAGTGATGTAAATATGCTGTTTCAACAAATAGAAAGAGCACAGCACTCCTACCACCCACATGAAACTCCAAATAAATTTCAGATTGCTCTCTCCCTAAAGCAGATAATATTTAACTATTTTACTTGCTCAAGGTCTTTCTAAGTTTTTAGTGTCATTTTCATATTATTGAAAATATTTTATCATTCGTTTGAATCTTGGCTTCCCCAGAGCAGAGATTTTACACTAAAGATTTTGCACATAACCAGTTTCTCATAGCTAATTCACCTGGGGACCCTATGGTCTAAAGTTTATTTTAATTTAAATACAGTAATACAATTGAGACAAGGAAAAATTTTCAAAAGGAACATTAAAACTACATACCTCATATATATACATGCATGCATGTATATGTGTCTATATAGACCCCACACACATGTAAATGTCTATATGAGTTTCTACGTTTTTAAGAGCAATTCAAGTTTGTCCTTCGGTACCAAAGGACAGATAATAAACTACACCTATCTAATGTCTCATTAAGTAAATCTTTAACATTCTCTGGATGTGAGTTTAACATAGCGTTCTCACGCTTTGTCAGACACCTTGTTAGAAGTGCAGTTAATTTTTACTACAATTTGAAATAAATTTTCCGAACGTTGCACCAACATTAAGCATATTGAGATAATCACTTCTCTGATTCGTTAGCTATGCTGTGTTTAATGCACCCCAAAATGCCATTTACCATTTTGACTGCTGGAGCACACTGCTGGCTCATTAAGCCTGCTGTCAACCAAGCGTGTTGGTGAATTCAGAGCTTCAGAATAGGAAAACTGCACAGCAAGTGGAGCCAATATGAATTTCTTCTAGGTTTTCTCCCTTTGAAATGGTTAGTCAATTTGCCATTTCCTATTCTTACAATCAGATAGTGTGGTCAGAGTGATTTCAAAATATGATCAAGTTGTTCTTGAGAACAAAATCAACGCCCTTCTCCCAAAGGCAAAGTAAACCGGACAAACTATCATTGTTTTGGACTTTTGGAGCAATCATAATAGAGAGAGAATGCCAAGAACAAGGCAGGAACAGTCTTAGTGACATTTATGCCCAAGACATCTGGGCATAATTGACCATCCAAATTTTCTACTTTCCAGTAGAAAACCAACACACTGATTCCAGAATTGACCCTTTTGCTCTTTTTATCTCTGGATTTTTACTTTACCAAGATCATTCATCTTTTAGAAGTCTCCTTTAGGACACCAAATTGTCTTTTTTTTCTGCCCAAGGCTGTATCCCATCACATAGATTTCTTTCTGCATGCGCTCTTGTTTTCCAGAAAATAGGAACTATACATTTTCTGAATGAGATGAAAAGGAGAGGAGGAAGGATTTAAAGCAGAAGGAAAAGAAAAAAAGTAAATGAGATTATGATAGACATGAAGTAGTTTTACAGACCTCCTTTTCTCATCCCACTCTTGAAGAACAGACCACATGAAAAAGAAAGGCATTACTGGGTACACCTTTCAAATTGAACAGTGAAGTCACCAAACATTTTGCAACATATTTATAGCATTTTTCAAAAGAAACATCTGATTACCCAGGAAAGCTTTTATGTATGGCCCACTTCAGCTTTGAATACTCAGACAGCTGTGAAGATGTTGACATTTTTGAAATATTTGAAGCTGCATTACTTTAATTTATGATTCTAATAGAGAGAAGCGGAAAAACAAACTGAAGATAAAAACAGTTTTCTCTCGATTACTCATTATAAGGCTCATAAGTCACATAAGCATTTTCTTGCAGCCAAGTATGGCCTAAGACCTTCAATGCATTTCTAATGATATTTTTGCTTAGCTTGAATATTAATGAATGAGGTACTGAAATTTTCCTTACAATCTGCAATGAGGAAATTTTCAAGGATAAATTTCTCTGGTCCTTTATTCTCTCTTTTTTTTTTTTTTTTTTCCTCTTGATTTCTGTTACTGCATCATGTTATGTAGCACTCTTACAAATCTGTTAAATTGCTTAGTGATGTTTGTTCTTAATAAACTCTCTTGAGTTATCCTGAAGCATTCTAGAAAGAATAGGACAAAAATGTACAGGGGCTGCTCCAAAAGTAATGCCTCTTATTTTATTATGTTGCTCACAATATCAGAGGAGGACGCTGGTGGTATGGCATTAGAGATAAATATCTTCCTGCCAATATCCCGTTACACTTTTTTTTGCCACATGACAGATGGCAGTAAAGTCTGACAAAGTTACATTTGACATGAAAGTGCAAATGAAGCCAAGGTATTAACTGAATTCCTCCACAAGGAAAATCTGAGTTCTGGCCAGGTGTTTTGGGAAGATCTTGAAGCTCTGCTAGATACTGTAGAGCTCACAGAAGTCAAACAGAATGCCTACATTTAAAGAGAGAGACATAGAGTAATTATAGAAATGCAGATCGATCAGCTTTATTCATTTCCTGGAAAAGTAGAATAATGAAATGATCATAAAGTTTAAATATAGCTAGAAAACAGAGAATAGCACCAAGTGTGGATTTATCCACTGCAAATTGTATCGAACAATTCTTGTTTTTTCTTGTAGCTTGGTGGCAAATCTTAGGGAAAAAGGGCGACAGTCACATTGTGTCTGTTCTCATATGTCCCATTACCTACACATCTTTCCTTTTTTAGAATTCTTTTTTTAGCCTCGTGTGGCATTCTCAAAAGCATGTTATCGAAAAATCATTTACCTAATATGTCCACAGCTTAGGTTCTAAAGTATGGGGAGACTGGGTATAAAAGACAGTTTTCAACTGTTCATATTTGATATACAGAGATACACTGAACTAGACACTGCCAAGGTCTATCTAGTGTGGCACTAGTCAGTGAGATTGATAACCTAGTGTAAAAATAGATAGAAGAGAACTGACTAAAATAACATTGCTACAAAATAGATTTAGGGACTATAGTGTATCACCAACTGAATTTTATTTAAAAAGCTATAAAGAAATCACATCTTATGGCAGAGATCTGAAAGTATAAATAACTTCTCCAGAAATCCCAAATAAAACTTTCTACTTTTCTCAGCAGAGAGAAAAATTCTATCAAGCTTCTCTGACTGATGCCACGTTTCTGTGACAGTACTTATTAGAGTCTTTCAGAAGAATTAAGAGTAATTTTTATTGTCAAATAATGTATTTTTACTATTCCTCAATGTTATTATAAAAGCTTTCATGATGTTATTTCTGTTGCAACAGTTTTCTTACGTACTCCTCTTTTTTTTTCATAAGATGCTGTATTTAATATATACATTTTCTGTTGAACTAATTTTGTCTGCGGTGACCTAGCACAAGCTTTAGATATGTTTTGTCTGAGTCAGTATTCACATGAAGTTAATTTTCAGTGTTCTGTTTTCTCTTTCAGGCTCTTGGTGTTACTATACATGGTTGGAAACACATAGTTATCAAAAAAGAAGTTCTTAGAGTTTTGTTCATGAATTTGTCTCAAAGAATAAT
Organism: Centrocercus urophasianus; assembly: GCF_019232065.1. NCBI lineage: Eukaryota > Metazoa > Chordata > Aves > Galliformes > Phasianidae > Centrocercus > Centrocercus urophasianus. Next base: position 2,511,015 of record NW_024884142.1, on the reverse strand, counting down.
TAAAACTTACAAACTGTTTTAAGAATAAACTTTATATTCATGTTATGGAGAAAATCTGTCTGTATACCCATAAAAATATTTTCTCATGATACATAAATACCATTGTACTGCTCTTCTGGGCTTCAGGAAATCAAGGTAACTTATTGGCTTTTTATTTCTACAGTTAACAATATGTAAAAAAGATTTATTAAATGTTCCCAGACCATAAACTGAGACACTGTTCCATTGTCTCCTAAGCATTTGGATTTTCTAATGCCAGAACAGATGGAGTTGTTCGCTCTCTGAGGAGCCATGTAACATTTTTAAGACTGGCTTTGAGTTTTTCCAGATATATATGCTCTGCCTCTTGCTACTTGTACAATTGCTTGAGTGCCTTCTTTAGAGAGTTTGCTATTAAATCCTTGTCTGGGTTTGATCAGATTCAAGCCCTCTATTCATAATGCATATATATAATTCATAACAGATTTCTCGTCTTTCTGAAATAATTGGAGGATTGATGTCAAGAAGGGATGACATTCCGTATCTCTTTAGTCATCAGAATCCCTTGGAAACTTATAAAACCAACTTCTCTAACAAGAAGCTCTTCTGTGGTCTAGATCTAACAGGGTGAACAGTCTTTGATAAAAAATTATATCTGTAGATGCCGTTCCCATTGCTGATGATTTTGCAGGAGTGAGAACAGTGGGAGGATAAATAGAGAATATTATTGCTTGAAACTACATTTATTTTAATTGCCAAGTAGTGCCAAGGATTTGCCTTTCTTGCAAAACTGCAGCACATTAATATCACTAATCTCTCTTAGCCTTTACAACAGGATGTTCAAGTGCAAAATACCTAATGAGAACAATTCCTGGCCCAGGCTATCTTCTTCAGTACATTTATTTGAAAGTGTTTGTTGGCCCAGGCTAAAATCATTCCAGCATTTATCATTTATAGATTGTGTTCCAGCATGTGGACTTGTACTCATGCACTGTTCAGTTTGCTCTTCTGAGGGATTTTGATAGATGGAAATTTTGCTACTTGGCTGGATATGTGACTAGTTCCTTTGACACTGAAGATGATACTTGTGTTTAGTTAGTAAGTTCTTCTAACATGTTGGCTTCCCGGTTTGAAATGTGTTTATTTTGAGATGATACGTGACGGCTGGGCTGTTTTCACACCACAGGTTTTGCTAAGATACTTGAAGATCCCATAAATAGAATAAAATATTCTAGCACTTTGTGAACTGTATGACCGTATATAGATTGAAATGAATATGTAAATTTCATGGTTTGAGTTGAATTATGAAGGACACTTTTAAACACCAATTCCTTGTCACTTCATCCAAGATAAATCTTTAACATCTGCTGCTCATTTTCTCTGCCAGGCCAAGGGCTTTGTGATACGAAATGAGTAATAAAGTGCTTCCTTTCTATTACTGTCATCCCAGATTTCTACACTTATGAATTCCTATTTTTCAGGTAACAATCTTACTGTGATAATTAGAAATAACAAAACGAAAGCAAAAGGTGTTAGACCTGCCTGAACATAAACCCACTATCATCTGAGACATTCAACACTGCGGTGTGCTTCTATCTTCTTTTCCAAAATACACTGAATTGCAAGCTTTTGCCCTACTTTTATAATGTTATTATTTGCTAGCCATGAATTGCAGTTTTAGGAATATTCTCTAACAGAATTCACAGCATACCCAAACTACTTTTAACATTGTTGTCTTTTACCTTCAAAAGGCCAATCCTTCAATGGCATTTTAACATAACTAATATGTTTTAGTTAAAGGGTAAAATGCTACGAAAATCGTTTTTACTTTTATTCAATAGAAATGCACTTCCAGGAACTTCTTTTGACAAAAGGCCAGCCAAGTTTTGCACTCTTTTTCTGTAGTAAATTCTATGGCTATACAGTTCGGCTTGTACTTGCCCTACTCTCTAAACACACTTTTTTCCCCACAAGCTTGGAGATACTGCTGTCATGTCTTCTAAACTCCAGAAAATGAAAAGGTGAATGGCTTCTTCTTTTTTGTTGGGAAATGTAATAATTCTTATTAATAATTACTTCTAAGAAATATCGCACCGCTAGGATTTCTTGTGAACTTTCAGCATCAACTACACTGAAAAAAGTTACGCCACTGTTTCTTACTTTTCTGTTTAGAGCAAGCTTTCCATCCAAACTATAACTCCAAAGCTTTATAAGTAGTAGACATAGGCAAAGGCGAAATATGCTTTAAACAGCCTCTATCAGTATAAATCAGTGAGCAGATCCTATTATCTGCTACAAAAAACAAAAACAACAACAACAACAACAACAACAACAACAACAACAACAACAACAAAAAAAAAAAAAAAAAAAAAAAGACCAGACATGGAGACTCACTGGGACTTCTCTTTCAAAGTTCTCTTTGTCCCTTGAAACTGCAACTCAAATTGCTACATTTCTCCTGATACTTGCAGTATTTTCCTAGACTTTGTGTAGATCTGAGACATTTCCTGACCATCCCCTCTCCTCTCTTCCTCACCTGCATTTAATTGAAGCATTTTGATTTAAACTTGGTGAACCACAGCCAGATTACTTCACATTTTTCTGGTGTACTTCACATATATGAAGTTAAGCTGAATGTGTTTTATCCCTGAAAAGATATGTTTCTTCCATTCTTTTCTACAGTATGCGCACACAGCTATTCAACTTCATTTCACACTTTCAGAGTGGAGAAATCTGATTACCTTTCTCTTTGCCATTGATGTGAAAACATTCCATCAGACAAATATTTTCCCAGCAACCTGGTGCAATAACTTTGCATTCTACCTACCTGAAGAGTGAGTCTACACTCAAATATACAGTTTGTTATTGTCTTATACATATGCACATTTCCTGAGTGCTGCTCAGCTACATCGTATATCAGAGTGCCTGCAGCAGTCTTTTTTTTTTTTTCTTATTTTAAAGGACAACAGAAAGGCAAAATTCTAACTTCTGTGGTCCATCAAGTAGTGAGATCAAGTGGGTAAAGAAACCACCTTCTGCTTCAACCCCTGTGTTGTATAGTTTTAATTTAGAAAACTTCTCCACTAAAGGTCAGAAATGGCTGGTCCTTCTGGACCAATGAATTTTGTACTTTTAGACTTCATTTAACAAGTGAGGTGAAACTTTTAATTACCCAGAACAGTGGATAGCTTAGTGAATAGCCCCAAGAATGTCTGGCTCAGCTCAGATTTCCTAGTTCCTGGGCAAGTGTTCCAGTCATCCACGGAATGCTTTGAGAGTATATTCCAGCATGACCAAGTGCAGCAGTTTTTAAGAGAAGTGCTCTCTCTGCATATAATGACAAGAAAATGCATTAGAGAGTTTCAGATTTGGAATCTTCTTTTACAGGTGTGTGTGGGGAAAAAATTCAGCTTCTGGCCACCTATAAATTAGGCATTGAGACTAAGGAGCTCATCAGACTTCCTTTTATAGTGAGCAAAGACAGTTAAGTACTTTCAGAACTTAGTCCATTCCATATCAGAATAGGAACTTAAAGTAGATGGAATGAATGATCTACTGTAAATTTTTATCTCTCTCCAAGATATAACCTAGACAATTAACTTTAATTGTACAACTAGCCTTCAGACACTTGAGGTTAAGAAAGATGGGCCTCATTTTTACAGGGGCTGAATGGATAACGTGAAAATGTACTTCACTGTGTGCCAATGGGCTGGGGTTACATACAATTAAATCCTCTAAGAGATTTGCAAAATGTAAAGGTTTTTTTTTTTCCAGAACTTTCTCCTTTTCTTCCATTTTTAAGACATAGCACAATCTAGAACTGCTGAAGTGTATGGGCACTTAGAGGCCATTGCAGGCTACAAGAGATTACTATCATGATTTCAATATTTTTCATCTTAATTGGTGATCAAGGGATTTCCTGAACAATAATAATTTGTTTTCTTCATAGTGGCTAACTACATATGTACATAATTGGCAGAAGGGTGCTTGTGTTCTGCCTTTCAAACAAGTGAGTCTACTGGGATCTCAGTTCTCTCTGTTGAGTTTGTGGTTTTTATCATTTATTAGTTTTACAGTATATTTTAATTGTGATCTTGCAATGGAGTTACTGTGCTGACTTAACAGTCCAGATGTTTCAGTTTACAAAACCTGTGATTTTAATCTGCAATGTTGCATTATCAGCTTTTCCAACATAGCTTCATGCTATCTAATAAGAAATCATTTAGAAGGATGCTTGTATTCCGTACCATTACACTCCTTATATTACACATTCCAAGTCACAAGGCAATGTGTAAACAGTTCCAGCTCTCTAAGCCTTTACTCATAGGAGGAATGCTCCAATTCCTCCACCATTTCATGGCCCTTCTTTGGACTGTCTCCAACCTGCACAGCCCAGGTTACTAATATAGATACGCCCAAGGGTTAACTTCTGTTACTCGCAGATAGTTGTTTATTGCCATCTGAGATGACCTAGGAAGCTCTGGCATAAACACCAGTGCCTCTCAAAAACACATAGATCTTACTTAGTTTCTCATTGTATCTGTGAGAATCTGTAGATGTTTCAAATATCTTAGCATATTACAAAGGATGTGAGATGTGAAGTCAGATGAATTAAGCCCTCTGTGTCTTGAGGTAAACTGAAATGCTGTCCAGATTCTATTAAAGTTATTGTCAGAAGAGTTGCATATGGCATCGGGCTGCTATGTTTAGTTAACTTACTATTTTGTAGGAATTTTAAATAATCTTACCGTAGGCCTTGATACTGTATAGGTCAGTTTACAAAGGTCTATGTTTAAAGCCTTCTTTTCAGGAAAGGAATGTATAGATATGAAGATTACCATTAGGACCATTTTGAGATGTCTGCTTTGGATGAGATTTCTCACATTCTCTGAGTGCTTTTAGTGACAAGTGAATACGAAGAAAGTCTCTGCAACTAATTCAGGAATAAACGTCCATTAAAATTTCTTCGTTCCCATTGATGCATAGAATTATGATGACTTCTTTCGGGGTTAAAAACAACATTGTTAATCTGTTAGTTTTGTGTACCACATCATCTTGAATCATGTTTAGATAGCCAGATATTATTTTTGTAGATGTAGATCTTCCTCTTACTTTAAGAATTCAGCCAACCTACCACAGGGTTTCATGGCTGCCTCTGATGATAAAGTCAATCCTTGTTTGTAAGACTTCCCTTTCCTTTACAGCCTCGCTTTTATATTTACACACAGTTTTCTACATGTATAACACTGTGCGTGTATTGTGCTTGTGCCTCTTTCAATCCTTTGACATTTTCCAGTTTCTTTACTAACTCTGGTAGCAGTGCTGGCAGCTGCTCTTACTGAGGTGTAATCATAAACTGATTGTTATACTGTCTACTTGGGTTTGTCATTTTTTGCTAATGTCAGTGTGGGATTGAACTGGAAGTTTTCTGGCAGTTTCTGGCTCTTATACACACAGTGTTCCTGTCTCTTCTTATTTCTTCATGTAAGTGAGGAAATGTGTTGGGTTGCACTAAGCACTCTATAACTGTTTGCAAGTCCTATTTATTTTAAATTAAGCCTACGTTCCTTTACTATCTTATGGAGAAATGAATCTCAAACATATGGGGTTTTGACTTCTTTTTCTCTCTTCAATTAATACTTCTAGGAGTTTACTGTGCACCATTTCTATTGTGTAAACCTCATAGCTTCCAGGATTCCTATTCAGACCATACTAAGATCAAGTTTGATGTAGCTGAGAGATGGAGAGCTTATTTATTTAAAGATGTCTTTTTTTTTGTCACTTCACAAAAGTCCCATCAGTATATTTCCTTTCATGTTTTGTCCTCAGGATCTCATACAACTCTAGCTTGAATTTGAATACCCAGTAGAAACTGATATCATTAAAATACTTTTCTTTCCATCTTTCTTTGTCTTTTTTTTTTTTTTTAATTTGAATTCTCCACAAACTGAGAAAGTCAGGAACCATAATCCTCTTATTCATTCTAGTTCCTCATCTTAGCTTTGAGGAACAGATTAAAATCCTGTGTAACCTGTACTGCCATTGTATATCAGTTATGGGAAGAAAAGTAGTCCTTTCTTCTTGCTGTGTTCCTCTCCCTGCCTCCCAGTTTTGTAAGGAATGAAAATAGTTCTCTTCAGACCTCCTAAGACAGTTTTTTTTACCATGTTATATGTATTGAAATAAGTTGTGATATTCAGTATATTTTATTTCATTCCTCATTACCAGTATTTTGAACTTTCTAATGCTGTCTATACTATACTCTCAAATGTGCTACATATGAGGACTGATTAAAAGCAATGCCTCCTATTGTCTTATGTTATCAAAAAAATCAGAGGCAGATGCTGGTGGTATGACAGGAAGATTGAACCTTCTCACCAATATCCCATTACATGTTGTTGCCATATGACAGATGGCAGCAGAGAGGCAGTCTGACAAAATGGTGTCTGACATGGTGGTGTGTGTGAAGCAAAGATGTGCCACTGAATTCCTCCTAGGGGAAAAAAATGGCACCCATGACATTTATTGACATTCGCTGAATGTTTCTGGAGACCAAGCAGTGCACGAGAGCACAGTGAAGTGATGAGGCATTTCAGCAATGGCGACAGCAACAGTGGATCACTTCTGCTGATGCAGATTTCTGTGAGTGGGGCGTGCAGGTTCTTGTTCATTGTTGGTGCAATTGCACAGCTAGTCGTGGTTGACTGTGTTGAATAATAGTGTTTTGTAGCTGAGAATTTGCTCTATTGAATAGTGTTATTGCTATCTTTGTGTCTGCTCTAGTGTCTATGGAAATATAAATATAAATATAAATATAAATATAAATATAAATATAAATA
>NW_024884142.1:2475558-2504187 GCF_019232065.1 Centrocercus urophasianus | reverse complement strand
AAATATAAATATAAATATAAATATAAATATAAATATAAATATAAATAAATGCAGATGTTGCATTCAGAGAGGCCTATGTAGATACATAGTTAGACTGATATATCATAAATTTGAAATGATTTGTGGGAGGAAACAGTTGTGGGAGGAATTTACTGAGGTTGGTAGTGGAACTGCTGACCAAAATAATAAATCTGAGGATATTATCCACATTCCATCCTACTGTGCAATGTCCACTTTCATGTCAACTATCCTTTTCTTTTCAATAAGAAAATTCCAATTTGTATTGTTAGTTTCACTTGACAGCTTTCACAAAATTGGGAAAAGGTCTTGGAAGCAGCTTGTTTTATTCCAAGCAAATATCTCCAGCATGGAAAACAGCACCCCTGCAGATCTATATGTTTGTCTGGGCAAGCAACAGAAATTCAGTTGTGTCTCATATCCGATTCTTCACATACCACTTAACATGTGAAAAGCTGCAGGATGTGAATGTCCCTTGCATTCCTATTCCCTGGTATTTCAAAAATATGTTTTGGTTGTTAAGATTCTACCTTGTAAGCCTTACTTTCAGTTTGACCTTTTTCAGAGCCAAGACCATGTCATCTTCCACCTAATTAGCTATTTCTTCAGAGATATTTTGTGAGCCTGTCTCATTTCTCAGTTATAGATTCTGAACCTGATTTGATGAGCTAATGATCCTATTAGTAGACTCAGCATGGTAGTGACATTTTCAGAAATAGTGTATAGGAAGAGATTGGAAGATAGGTTGTGTTTCTTACACATTACTCATATTCTTCCTGTTCCATCCTATCAAAGAATCTGCATGGTGACATTTGGAGGATAAATAGAATAAAAATATTTTATAACCAGGTGGCAACATTGTGCTGATTCTGAATTTGTGTTGATAATCTTTTTCCAGGGTAGTAATATCTTGCTTCATTGCTGATTACATAAGGCTGTTGTTGTTTTGTTCTGTACTGTCTGCAAGATTTTGCTATATTTGTTTTCATTTGAAAATAAATCTGAAATGTGGCTGAATATATTCTTTCTATTTCTTATTATATCAATTTTCCATCACCTTTTGTATAAAAAAGTCAGATCCTGACTTTAGCAGCTAAGCTGTGGCTTGAGCATCTAACGACTCAATTCGTATTCAGGGATATGTTTTCAAATTTCAACTATTATTTCTGCAATTAGAGGGAGATCGTTTTGTTTTGCAGAAAGTGGGAAGCAGCAGCCCCAGGAAATGGAAAAATATGGAGATAAGTTTAATAGCTTTGCTAAGTTTTGTGATTTTAATCAGTTTTCTGCCAAACTGGACGGTACTACAGCACTTCCTGAAGAGCCCCAAGTATATGAGGAGTCGATGAAATACTCAATGTGGAAGTGCATGCAAGCTGAGCTGACAAAGTGTGATGTGACACACAGGTATGAAAATTGGCAGCTGGATATTTCCTATTGAAAAATATTTGTGTACTCTCTACTGCTATTAATTGGTACTATCAGAAAACCTAATAAGTAACAAAAAGTTCTTACATGTACATATTAAGTTATTACATTTGCTGCTTCACCTAAGTTAGATTTCTCTTAATTGCTACTGTGATTAGAAGAAATGGGACTACTGTCAGAATTGTAATCTTTTTCCCATAGATTTGCATAAAAAACAAATTGTAATATGAATCGAATTTATACCAAAATATTGGAGTATGATTTTGGAAAATTAATTAATACTTCAGTATTTTCAAGTGTTTAACAGTACTTCTTGAGGGAAGAGCACACAGCTTATTGCAAAGCGAGCTTTCCATGACGTATACTGCCAAAGCATCATAAAGAATTGGTATTAAGATTAAAACCTTTCAATTTCAAAGTATTTTTTAAGTTTCTTGCTTAACTGACTATATTAGTTTTGTGTTTTAAATGGAGTATTTTCATCAAACAGAAGAATCAAATTTAAGATAAAACACTCTTCCCTTTTTATAATTATTCTATTTAGATATTTCAAAGTAATGGCTCTGAGGTGATTGATAGAAGACTTTGAATATCTAAAGGGGAGCTAGAAAGAAAGGGACAGACTGTTTAGCAGGGTCTGAGGTGATAGAAAAAGAGGAAATGGCTTCAAGCTTAAACAAGGTAGATTTAATTGGGATATAAGGAAAAAAGTCTTCTACAGTGATGGTGGTGAAGCACTGGAACAGGTTGCTCAGAGATATGATGGATGTTCCATCCCTGAAGACTTCCAAAGTAAGGCTGGATCAGGCCCTGGGCAATCTGATCTAGCTGTTCATGTCCTTGTTCATTGCAGGGAGCTGGACTACATGGACTTTAAAAGTCCCTTCCAAATCTAAGGATTCTATATTGTTTTGATTCTAATGATTGAAAAATACCATAATCTTTCAATGTTCTTGTTCTCCTTGGACCTTTCTTAGTCTAAAATTGTATTTTTCTCTTTTCTGTTTCCTTATGTCTTATGCAGAATTTGCGCTTCTGAACATTACCCTAGATCATCTCATTTCATTTTCTATTTCAATATGATTTACTTCCATTGCTGTTCCTGAACATCTACTTCCAGATCATTCTTTTTCACTGAAAGAAATGAAATCCTTCGCTTACTGCAGTGCAAATATCCTCCTACTCCTCCAAATCTTAGTTATCTATAAGAAAAATGGTCACAGACTCTTTAGCAGGATCTGCTTTGACAGGATGAGATGAAATGATTTCAAACTAAGAGAGGGGACATTTAGATTGGATATAATTAAAAAGTTTTTTTTATGATAAGGGTGGTGATGCACTGGAACAGGTTGCCCAGAGAGGTGGTGGATGTCCCATCCCTGGGGACGTTCATGGTCAGGCTGGACGGGGCTCTAAGCACATATCAAACTATAGGTGTCCCTGTTCATTGCAGGGGTGTTGGACTAGATGGCCTTTAAGGGTCCCTTCCATCTCAAACATTTCTATTATACTAGGATTCTATGATAATAACTAGTTATTAATCTATCTATATATCTATTTACTTATTTTCTGCAAAACTGTGTCTTCAGTATTGCCATATACTTAGGAGTCATGGAATTCAATTCCCTTGTCAGATTCAACATGAGTTAAGTTTTGGCATTCCTAATAGCAACCCTCACAATCTTGCAAGATTTCTATATTCCTCCTTTGCTGTATATATTCATTTCCATGTCCCGATATATCATTTCTACACTGAGACGTAAACCTGAAACCCTTATATGGTCTCTGGATATAACAATTTTCCACTTCAAGCTTATTCACTCTATCCTTCCTTGATTAATTTATTAAAATAACATGTTTGCAAGGAATTTCAAAAGGTGATAATATTCAGTATTCTGGTTATCTGCTGTCATATAATTATCCATTTTTATGTTCTTAACTATTTGTGCAGATTTTTAATACCTTATGATATTAAACACAGATTTAATCCTTTTAACACTGAAATGAAAATGTTAGATCTCTCAAAAAATTATGAACTAAGTTTCTTTATACATTAAATAGCCTTCTTTCTTTTGTATCTGTGCTCTGCAGTCAATGGAAATAGGGATATAACAAAAAAGAATAACAAGGAGGTGTTGAAAAGATGCTATTGAAAACATCTAAAGCTAGCTTGTCCAGTTTTATTCTTAATCAGTACTTCAGATACAGTAGTATCTGAAGTAGATAAGTAGTTTTCCATGCAAATTTACATCAATTTTACTAAATCATTAGTCAAAATAATCTTATAATCTTATAATTTACTTCAGCATCATGCTATGATACAGTCCTTACACGGCTTGATGAAAATTTGCAGTTCTGAATGCTCTTTTTTCCATCTCATCATTTTTGTTCTTGAAGAAAGATTTCAATTATTTTTAACATTCTTACTAAGGTTAGTAGTATAATTTTTTAATGTCTATTTCTTTTCTTTTGAGGTCTGCCAAGCCCGTTTACATTTGTTAATCTTTTCATAGATTAAAATTTTAAAGAACACAGTCCTTTATTTCCAAGATTTTTGTAGCTCCACTTGGGCTGTTTTGTGGATGTAATCTGAGTGGAGGATGCTAATTGGTGTAGCTCATTAACCAGTAATTGTAAAATCCACCCTTCCATGGCACTTTTCAATTATGTGATTTTCTTTTGCCTTCTCAGCTCACTTTATTTCCATAAATGATACTTCTCCTTGCATTATTATAATTGTACCTGTCTAACCACAATCTCTCAACAATTTTATTTTTTACTTCAGCCCCATTGTACTTGGTGCTGAATAAATGCATATCTATAATGAAGCAGTCTTATCTCTACTATAAAAGGTAAAATAATAAAATGATGGACAACTGATGGGTACAGATAGATGGGACAAAAATGAGACGACTCATTTGCACTGTCTTATAAGTAGGCCCTAACTCCAATGTTTTTTCTATAGACATTTATTTTCACTTGCGCTCCCTTTTGTCTTAGAAATAAACATTTTTTACAAACTATGTTAGTTTTACATTATAAATAATCTTGCTGCTTGTATTATAGAATTTGCAGGTGTGAACACTGAAAGACTAGAATTGCTTTAATACTAAAAGAACATTTCTTGTTGTTGGAACTTGATAGGAGAAGCGGGACAAAAATGGTTTAGTTAATTTTATTCATGTCCCTCCAACTATTGACTTGATGCCCTATTACAAGAATAGAGCAAATTTTAGTCTATAATTTTATATTGGTCTGTAATGAACTGAGATACTTAGGCATGAACTGGTTTATTTGCACAGTTGTCATCTATTTGATCTTATTTTATTTCAAAGTATTATTTATGTTGGAGATGTCTTAGGCTCTCTTATCATAACATTATCTGAATTTGGAAGGACAATATATTTCCTGCTTCTAACACTTCTTCCAGTCTGGTGTACGTTCTCTAAACTTGTATTCTTCTACCCATTGTTAGAGGCTAGATTTTTACAGTGCTCTTTGAGAACGAATGGTTCTGACAGCAAGTGATTTTTGAATTTATGTTCACATTTCTTCAGGTGGTAAAGCTGAATCATTAGTGACAGTAATACATTCACTGCTTATACTAGCCAACCCAATGGCTACCATTTTATTGAGGGAGAACAAACAGATACGCAACAATTAATGTGGGACTATTCCTGTCTGTAGAACTTAACTACGATGTTTTTCTCAAATCTGTGATAAAATTCATAAACATCATTCTTCTCAATTCTTTACAGAGCACACTCTTGGTCTACAGCCAAAAGGGGTGGACAATGTGGTATTCAGCATTCTTCTTCCCAAAGAGGGGAAGGATAAAGACAGTTTGAAGGAAGGACAATTTATTTTAAAGCAGTGATTATTATAGAAGAAAGCTTAGATCACAGGCTCAACTGGACATCCCTGCATGAATACGTGGTAAAGATTGCTCTCAGGAGCAGTAAATATTAAGGAGGCCTGGAAATAAGTAATAAATGAGTTAAAGTCTATGTGCAAAACTTGCTAACAAGCAGTGCTTTTAAGTTGTAGGAAATTTCAAGTGATTTCAAGTTTTCAATTTTCTGTCTAGATTGGATCAAAACCATTTGTTCTCACTAAATACATAATGTTAGGTCTTGGATATTGTAGCTGCTTAGGGTAATTGGTGTTTCTGTCAGTTTCCCAAATAATTCTAGTCATTAAACTTTTGATACTGTCATTTTCACTGAACAGGTGCCCTGGAGTCAGACAAAACTTGTTTAAAGCCATGATATTTGAAATGAGATAGTTGGGCCCAATGAACTACATGTTTCTGTATAACTTTATTTTGTCAGGACTTATTAGACTAGCTGTTCACTTTGACAGCTGCCTACAGACAAATACCTTATCAGTGATCTAAACAGTGTGGTTGTTGTAACTGAGAAAAATGAACTGTACTTGATGCACTTCTCAAGTATTAAGTAGTATTATGTATATTATTAAGTATTAGTATTAAGTATTATGTATATATATATATATATATACATAAAATTCTTTTACAAAACTTACGGGGAGTAGTTGGAGGTATTCATAGTTAGTCTTCATATCCATTCTCATTTCAGTCTAGATTTGATCTGTGAAACTTTTGAAATCAGAAATGAAGATGACCTATAATGGGGAGTTTTGAATACTGTTAACTTGCAATCATCAAAGAAAAGAACACTGCATAATGGAAAATATATATTTTTGAGTCTGGCTCTCCTACAACTGACGTGAGGTTAAACAGGTTCAAAACTAGTTTAAACAGCACATCCATAATGATTCCTATAAAATTTTGTTTTCAAACAAGTATTTTAAAGATTCAGGTTTTTTTTTCTCCAATAAAGAAAAAAATATATATCATCATATGCATATTTCGTTGCATTTTTTCTCCTTCATTCATAATCTGTCAGTCTTGTGTCACAGTTAGGGAGTAGGAGGCATTGTACAAGTGCTGCTCTGAAAGTAATGCCTCCTATTTTATGATGTTGTCACAGTGTCAGTGGTAGCCGTTGGTGGTATGGCTGTAGAAGTTAAACCTTCACACCAGTATTCCATTTTGTTGTCATGTGGCAGATGGCAGCAGAGGGGCAGTCTGACAAAATGACATTTGACATGAAAGCATATATGAAGAAAGTGTGTCATTGAATTTCTCCTTGCGGAAAAATTTGCATCCACTGACGTTCATTGACACTTGCTGAGTGATTATGGAGATTGAACAGCGCATATGAGTACAGTGAGGTGATGGGTGGTGTGTTTCAGCAGTGGTAACAGTGACAGTGGTTCACCATTCCTGGCACAGATTTTTCAAGCACAGCTTGCAGGCTCTTGTTCATCACTGGTGAAAATGTGCAGCTAATGATAGTGGAATGTGAAATCCCTCTCGCTAAAACTTCTCACTCACATCAGAGTTGTTAGGACAGGCAGGTGAACAGAAAAGTATTTGCAAAAGTGCCAGAAAACAGAATTTGGAACAGACTTCTGTCAACTGAAGATAAATCATTTGCTCATCTCTTCCTACCAAACTCAGTTTAAGCAGGGTTCCCAAGTTACATTTATGACATCTATTCTGCAAAGTCATCAAATGGTACAAAATGTTACTATACCAGCCTTTTGCTTTCTGTAAGATAAGAAACAGAGTTTGAATTTATGACATTTGATTAGAATTAAGCCTGAAGTGTTAATCCATTCATATACTTTTGTCTGGATGTGTTTTCACTATTTTTTTATGTCTCCAGCAAGCTACTTGGTTTATTATTATTTTTTTTCATTTGTTTGGTTTTGTTTTGCCGTTAATATTCTTTTAGACAAATAAGATTTCAATGATTGTATCATATGTCTGTCCAGCTCTCCACTTTGCTTGTCCATAGTTTTAACTTTGTTCACCTAGTTCAATGAACTTTGACATAGACAGGGATATTTCAAAGACATTCTGTTCCTAGACATTGTGAAAACAGACAGCTCAGTCTGTTTTGAAAGAGAACACTCTGCTGTCTGCAGTATGACCTCAGCCCTTATTAAACAGTAGGGAATACACACAGAAGTACAATATGAAAACTTCAACCACTAGGTAAATTTTTTGAAGAAATCACATCTTCTAAGGTCAGTCATATCTTCTAACATCAGTCATAACTCCATTATCAAAATTTATGAACATCTCTGTTCATTAAATGGTCAGTTTTTACTTTTGAAAAGGTTTATGTCTCTCTATAAAACATATTTCTATTTCACAATTAGTATTATTTCTTTGGAAATATCCTACTTTTTTTTTTTTTTTTTTTTGTTTCACTCCATTTTCTTTCTTTTCTCTCTGTAATCTTCATAATTGACATCCGGATATGGAGCTGTATCAGCCAGAGGAAGTTTCCTTCACAATTTTTTTTTTGTTTTACAGTACCTGGATCCTTACTTTCACTTGCTTTTTCAGCATTAGGGCTAAGAGCTGCTTTGGGAATTGACTTTACCATCTGATGTCCTGTTATCTGTAAATTACTTTGATTCACCTTTACAGGAGTTATGCCATGCTGTGAATGGAAGTGTCACAATCTGGCTAGATATTTGCTACCTAAGTCACAAGCACATTTCTTTTTTTCAAGTTAATAGTGTATAATTAATGAACAGGAAATCCTTTTATCTTGAACTGAGACCATTTTTCTCTGGACCAGGGGAAATCAATGAAACTCAGGCAAAAAATGAAATGGAGAATGTTAAGGTCAGGCAGCTTGCTCAGTGTAAATGCTAATCTGAAAGCAGATGGAGTGCATCTTCATACACAATATCCTGAGACACTCTTCTCAATAGGCCAGTCCATTTGATAAAGTACATTGCCATCCTGAATTTTAATGTGACAAGAGTACTTTTAAGTCTCTTGTTTATGGTTTTGTACTTGAGGTCTGTGAACAGACCACAGTGAACCTTTATTAGTTGCTCATGTGTAGGAAAAAAAGAACCTCACCCCTCCATTGAGTCTGTCATGATATGCAGCTACAGCATTGAGTGAAGTACCAAGCTCAGTGTTTCTACAAGGACTTTACACAAACTGCAGAAGATGAAACTTTCACAATAAAAACACATTTTTTACGTCAGCCAAGCATCAAAACACTTACAGAGGGGCATGTACTCTCTGTAAGCACTTAAAGGTGCGATCCACAAACCCTCCTATGGTTTCATCACAGCCAACATGCTTTTCTGTCCCTCCTAACTAAACTCGCGCAGTGACAGCTGTTCTCAAATTGCCATTGTGACATAACTCAATTCTATTTCTGAAGTCATTAACTGTTGCTATGACAACATAACACTCCGATGCTAATGCGTATGTCTCTGAAAAAATTAGAGAAGTACCACTACCCCAAAATTGACTTTAATTAGATTAGTTCAAAAATTAGTCTCTACTACTATACATCTCGGGAAGGTGTATGATCTTCTCCTTAATAAATGATTACAGACAGAAATAGCTTGGTTCTGATATATTCCCCTTACTTTTTATGGATGTTGACCTTTTGTTTCCACATAAGAAAAGTGAAGGTGAAATCAATGAAATTTTCTATGAAATAACTATGAAATAACTATGAAATGACTATGAAATAACCACAATTAGCCAGGAAGTCTTAAAGGAACCTGCATATTTCCTTGTAAAACACTTGTTTCTCCTGAATGTTTTTAAATGTTCAGACAGATCTAGAAGCTTTTAGATTCTTACTTCGGTTATTATTTCATTTCTCCCTGGGTTCCAGTGCTTATTACTAGCATGGGAATTCACTATAGGATGCGTCTGATTATACAAACTTGTCCTTCAATGAAAATACTTCATTTGCCACTAAGTTTCTAAGTCTTATTTCAAATGATTTTTTTCCTACTAGACATTTTATTATATTATTTTTAGATTTTTATCTAGTATTTCCTGGTTGTCCTTTATCCTGATTTACTGTTTTATAGGGATAACAAAGACAATACAATAAAATACTAGTAAAATTGGTGGGATTGATCTCCCTGACAGTCTCTTTTCCAGTGGTAGTTTTGCCAAGCCAATATGTCCTTAGCAGTCCTAACCACAATGTTGTGGCAATGTTTTTACCTAGCATGGTGTGCAGCAGAAAATGTTTGGGATTTATACATTAAAGATACAAAGATGGGTTTATTTTCACATATTCATCTAATGAAAAATATTCTTTTTTTTCGAGCTGTATTTGTTGTAATGTCGATTCTCCCAAACTGGCAGGTTCCTTGTCTCTCCACTGAGTTTCTGGATGTATCAGCACGACAAGATGCTGTTGTCATGCCACAGAGCAACTTAAGGAATTGAAATCATCATTAAATTTACTTCTTACTTATTTCAAAAACATGTTCTATGACAACATGCTTTCATTTTGTGGGTAGAAAAAGCCATCATTCAAATATAACAAAAAGCTCACTGTGTTAGAGCTGGAGAACATTTTAGCAAATTACCAAAAAAAGAAAAAAGCTCTAACATGATATGCATATTGTCCTCTCCATTAAGTTTTTTAATGCATAATAACAATGATAATAGTAATAATAACCACAGCAATTTGAACTGCTATTCATAATGCATTACTTTTCTTAATGTTATTTCTCAATGTCTGGAAAAATCACAACTGTTGGATTTGGAACTGAAAAATTACAACATTAAGTACTAAATGCTTTTCTACTCAGTAATTTGTCTAAAATAGGAGCAGCTGAAGAAATGAGATCTTCCCAGTGACAATGAGGTAACTGTACAACAGCAAAACTGCTTCATGCACATGTGTGATAAGCGTTTCTTAGCTGAGACACAATGCTTCTGAGCTCTCTCTCAGTTGCGGTGGACGAGGATGTATAGATTCATCCTACCTATGTTCTAATACCCATCTTCATATTGAAAAGTCTTGACATATAACATTTCAGGAAAGTAAAATTATCAATTTCTTTAAATGAATTGTGTACAGTTTGATGGTTTTGTCCAAATGTTCTATTTATTGTTAGAATCAGATCTGTGACTTTGATTTACTACAAGTCATTTATATTTATTGCTGCTCTACAGTGGGAGCACATCAACTAGAGCCTCTCAAAAACAGTAAAAACAGATTTTCAGTGTTATTCTTGGTGTAGGTATGCTCATGCAATTCTTGCATAGAACAAATAAATTTCTGAATACAAAGAAAATTGAACACTTTAAAAGAAGAGTGAAGTCACTGTGGGTCACTGTGCACGCACTTTACCTCAGGACAGAATTTATTCAGTGCTTTTAGAAGGAATAGATATGTCTTTGTGATGTGGATCTTTGCACTGAATCCAGCAGGTGCAGAAAAGATATTTATGGGTGCCACATGAAATTTGCCCTGGTATATTGAGCTTTGACTTTTCTTCCATCTTCTATAATGGAAAAGAATTTATTCAGTAATTTTAAACACTGTAATTGTGAAATAAGTCAGTGCTTTTAATGAATGAGAATTTGTTTGCTTCCAATAAATACAAACTTTTGTAGCTATTTCTCATATTACTGGAGTTGATTCCTCATCAGTGTCCTACTCCTGCTTCACAAGCACAAACGAAATCTGCAGTGGCAGAACAAAACTGTGGGCTCCAACCTGCACCTCCACTGCTGTTATTCCTTTTCTCAATAACTCTAGCATTAAACCTTGATCTGTTTATTATCCCCCCCCCCCCCCCACCCCCCCCCCCCTCAGGTCACTGAAACAAAGATATTTTATTATCTTTTCAGAAATATTTAGCTCCATGCATCAAACCAATAGTTTTTGTTCTCTTTTAAAAGCCTATTTCTTTGTTATTGTAACAAGCTTTAAGAATCTTCTTTTTATTATTAATTCGAGTAAGAATCTGTTGAAGGCCTTTTATACTTCTCTGAATCAATTATTTCTATATTTTAAGTAGTCTGTTTTGTGGGATAAAAGGTTAAAAGCACCCCTAAGGGTGTTCAATAAATGTTTAGATGGTGTACTGAGGGACATGGTTAAGTGGGAAATAGGTGGTAGGTGAATGGTTGGACTAGATGATCTTAGAGGTCTTTTCCAACCTTGGATACTATGATTCTATAATTGTAAAAGCTACTGAATATATGCATTGAAGGCGTCTGAGGATGTCCAAAGGACAGTATCTATCTGATACAACACATAAGGTAACACTGAAGATAACACTTATGATTGACAAACAGAAAATCCATAGCCAAAGAGGACAACAATACAAAAGGCGTCTAAAATCACAAGAAAGTTTCAAGTTCGGAAGGAAACTCTTAGAATCATAGAATATCTCAGGTTGTAAAAGACCCTAAAAATCATCAAATCCAACTACAAAACCACAACCTAGCCATATTACCCTAACTAACAATCGTCCACTAAATCATGTCCCTGAGCACCACATCCAAATGGTTTTTAAGCACATCCAGGGATAGTGACTCAACCACCTCCCTGGGCAGCCTATTCCAGTGTTAAACAACCCTTTCTGTAAAGGTGTTTCCTTATATCCAACCTAAACATCCCCTGTCACTTGTCACCAGTGAGAAGAGACCAACCTTGCTCTCACTGCAATCACCTTTCAGGTATTTGAAGAGATCAACTTGTCTTGCACTTACTCTTGCACATACCACATGGCTAATACTTGGTTCTGTGAAAGCTGATAGCTTTGGAGACCTTTTAGGAAAATATATTTTTAGAAAAATAAAAATATTATGGATACATTATTCTGACAGCTCATTCACACAGATAAGTAGAGGTCAGGTGAATGGTTATCTTCCATTTAAATCTCTTCAGAACCTCTGCATTCCATATTAACTTGCAGACAGACTAGATAAGTAACCAAGAGTCTCCAGCTGGAGCCAAGTATTCCATTTGCAAGAATTCTGAAGTACAGTTCAGAGATGTATCAGAGAATGATCTGAATCTTGCCCTAAATATATATTGTGCATTTGGAATCCATGATTAGCTGTTTATGTATAGCACAACAACCATACTGAAAAACTGCTAATGTCATCCTCAGACTGGATCAAGTGCAAAGTTTGGCTATATATTTGGAACCGCAGTTCCTCACACACTTTTGAGAACAAATTTTTCAAAATAAGCATCATAGGTTTTTCTCTATGCTATTATTTCATATTTTTTTGTAAAGGTTTATGCACTATTTTGTCATGAATTTTGCAGTGAATAACAAAAATAATAAATTTCTGATCAGTATTTTGATCTGTTTTTTTCAGTCATTCCTTTCTGAGATCTGTTAGAAAGGCTCTGCGTTCAGAAGTCCCCAAAGAAATGTTATATCAGACTTTTCTTCAAAATTGATGAACAGCTGATTTGCTCACAGAAGAATCTAAATACTTTCCTAATGCCCTCTACTTGCAGAATTTTAACAGATGAAATACTCAGAAAAGATGTCTTAAAACTTTTTTTAAAAGAAAGTCTCAAAGCAGCATAGTGGGCCAACTGTTAAAGACCAGGACAGCTAGCAGAAATCTCTGCTCCACAAAGTTTTCTTCCTGTGCCTTTCCACCTGGTATTCCTGGCCATTAAGAAAATCTCAAAACCAGAGTGAGCATAGTGTCACAGAGACTGTAATTCTCCTCATGCGACAAACTGTTAGAGAGAAGAGCAAAAAATTGCACTGTGTGTTTTGTTTTCTTTTTTTCTCTCTTTTTTTTTTTTTTTAATGGGTGGGGGGGGAAGTTGTTGGGAGAGGTGTTTTGTTGCTGTTTTGCTGTTGTTGCTTTTCTCCTTTCAGCTTTCTTCAGAGATTGTGCTTGGAAAATTCATGACATCTACTGACTAAATAAAAGAAAAGATACAGACTCCAAGGAAGGGTTGATGGGAAGTGAAAAATAAAATGTTAAGTGACTTAGAACAGCAAACTCGCAGGCATCTCTGTTGTATCCATATAAGTGGTGAATACAGAAAAGCAATCTCCTTTTTGCTGGAGGTAAAATATGTTCAGATGATGATGATGGTGATGAGTAAGAACATAGGATTTGTCATACTGGATCAGACAAATCCTATGTTACTCCTCATTTGTCAAGTCTGGCATTTTTGCTGCCTTCAGAAGTGACCAATGCCTGATGCTTTAGGGGAAGTTGAGGAAAAGCCCTTAAAGCACTTAACTGGTTGTGGAAAGGAAGGCAGAGAAGGGGATAAATTCTGGACCCCAACAGCTATCAATTTACCCTCTGAAGCATAGTAATTTTAACATTCATACTGATGTTATTACTCAAAAAATTATTTATCCCTTTAAAACTTTTTATATAATATTTGATTTAATAATCTCTTGCTGGCAGTAATTCCAAGGGATGACAGCATGCTACGAGAAGTATTCACTGTCACAATTTTTACTATACTTTTGCTTTCCATTTATTTTCTGCACATCCTTTATTGATTCATTATGGCATTAGGGTTAAGAGTCGGGTCTTATCATTCTGCAGTTCATAAAAATAAAGAACTGACCATTCCTGTTTCTACCATGAAGTAAATTTAAAAATGTTTTCCTTTTGTGTCTATAGAGAAGAGCTTAGTGCCTCCATTTTTCTTTATCTGGGAAGAGGAAAGGCGAAGGCATCATTTTTCACGATAAAAAATGAAATATTAGTGGTTTTTTTTTCTGGATTTAGGTGGTATATTCTGCATATACTGTTTTTCAGGACATACTTTTTTTTTTATAAATAGCTTGATTGGATCCTGAAAAGATATTATAACAGTGTCTAAAATGTTCATATAGAAAACAACTCACATCTGTTGATTTTTTTATTTTATTGAGCATGGTCATCCCCAGGTTTGAATTGTACTCCAGAGTTCCATGTGAAAATAAAGCTAGAAAATGTTACATTTTTTAAACTCAAAAAGGCACATTTTTTGTCACTCTGTCACATCTACAATTTCATTAAGAGATTTCTATTTTTATACTAATCTACATGTATCTGTATTCTTGCTAAACCTGCTTCGTATAATTAATTAAACACAACTACACAACTGCATTTATCTCCATGAATTCTGAACTGAGGTCTTCTAGCATAATTTATTATTACATATAAGACTATAATGATTCATAGTAGGATCACATCATCCAAAAAATGTGGTAATAAGAACTAAGAAGCATATACTAAAACATACCAAAGGATTATCTCAGGAATACTTAATAGCATATGTAATCTTACAATTGGTAAAAATTCCCAGAAATTCACATACATAAGCCCGTGTTTGCATATTAACAAGTACAGTCTTAATTAACCTTTAGCACAGTAGCTGATGAAGCTACTTTACTGTGAAATCAAATTCTGAGTATCTGTAACCAAAACTAAATTATATTTACCCGTTATCTTTATTTCTTCAGGAGCAAGAGCTGTGCTACAGGTCAGCATGGTCAGCCATGAAAATGGTCTCCAGATCATGTCTGATCTCAAGGGTCCTTCCTTCCATCTGTCCTGCTAGCTTTCATTTGGGACATAGTAATTTGAGCAAGTGCAGCCTGAGCAACTTTCTCTTTCATAGAATCATAGAATGTCTTGGTTTGCAAGGGACCTCAAAGATCATCTAGTTCCAGCCATGGTCAGGGTTGCCAATCAGTTGATTAAGCACTAGATCAGGTTGCCTAGGATCCCATTCTATCTGGCCTTGAACATCTCCAGGAATGGGGTATCCACAACATCTCTGGGCAGCCTGCACCAGTGCCTCACCACACTTTCAGTGAAAAACTTCCCCCTGCTGTCTAATCTCTCTCCTCCCTTAGTTTAACTTCATTTCTTCTTGTCCTACCACTGTCTACCTGTTTAAAAAATTTATTTCTCTCCTGTTTATAATCTGCCTTTCAATACTGGAAGGCCACAATGAGATCTCCCCAAAGCCTTCCCTTTTCTACGCTGAAAAAACCCACCTCACTCATCCTGTCTTCATAGGAGAGGTGCCTCAGTCCCCTGCACATCCTCGCCACCCTCCTCCGGACCCTCTCCAAAAATGGCACATCTTTCCTGTACTGGGGGTCCCACGCTTGGATGGGACCTCACCTCACCAGATGGGACCTCACAAGGGCACCTCCTCATCCTGCTGGCCACTCCTCTTTTGATGCAGCCCAGTATACTGTTGGCCTTTTGGGCTACACACGCACGCTGCTGGCTCATGCTGAGTTTTTCATCTAGCAGGACCGCTAAGTCTTTCTCAGCAGGGCTACTCCAGGAGTTCTTCTCCCATTCTGTATACTTATCTGGGAGTGCCCCAACCCAAGTACAGTACTTTTCACTTAGCTTTTCTGAATCTCATTAGTTTTACATGGGCCCACCTTTTGAGTTTTTCAAGATCTCTTTGAATGGCATCCCTTCATTCTGCCATATCAACTGCACCACTCTTCCTGGTGTTGTTCACAAATTTGCTGAGGGTGTATTCAATCACATAAACTATGTCACTGGTAAGGTTAACACTCCAACACCAAAGTATGTCTTCTACTGTAGCAGAAGGATGAGACGGGGAAGTCTGGAAGAATGAAAGGGCTTTAGTGAAGCTTCTTGTTACCCTTTTTCTTCTCATCAGTCATTAAAGGGGTGAACTAGATTCTGGACATTACTCTGACTTGGTTAAAATCCCCAGTTAACTGCTGAGGGTATGTATGCCCAATGTTAGACGACGTAGAGTCATGTCTTTAACACTGGGTTTTGCAATACTGAAGCTCTAGTCATTTAAACACTAGATTGGATGCAGTCAGTGACATCTTGATCATCTGAACTTTTCAAATTCTGATTCAGTTTTTGCTAAAGATGGTCTATTTTAAAAATGTAATGTTTAGTTTGCTTTCTCTATCTTATAGCATATCAAGTCTATTTAACTTAATTAAATTAAATTAAATTAAATTAAATATAATTTAATTTAATTTTGTTTTATTTTATTTTATTTTACACATTTTTAGCAGCACTTTGCCAGCAGTTAGAACGGCTCCTACTTGATAAAGAGAATCAGAAGTTGGTAGGATGAGTCACTATTCCTATCCAACTTTCACAATGTCATGATAATGATAATTTCTGAATATAAACATCTGCCTATACTTTGTGATACGAAAAGCATCTCTGTTCTCCATTCCTATCATTTCAGTTGAGTTTTTTGCTCTTTTATTTTAAATCACAAACATATCATCATTTTCTTCGCACAATCATTTTTTTTCACATCTATACGCATCCAACAATCTGCCTCCTGTGCAAATGGTGCCTCTAATTGATACCAAGAATCTAACCCTCGAGTTCCTTTTGTCTGTAATGTAAATCTCAAATACACAAACATGTACGTTTTGTTTGCTTTTTTACAAATGTGCAAAAAAAAAAAAAAAAAAAAAAAAAAAAGGCATTTAATTTCCAAAGCTACTGCATCATATGTTTTGAGTACTTAGAGAATCACAACAGTTGGAGATGGAAGGGAAGCTAATGGGTCAGGCGGTTCACTCCTTTCCTATCACAAAATTAATCTCAAAAATACATATTTTTAACATTGTTTGTTTCTCATTTTTAAATATAGCTTCATTTCATTCTATTTAAACCCAACGAGTCAGAGGTAGATTAGTTTTATAGCAGACTAAATCTCTAAGACATTTCTGGCTTTTAGATTTCTTTTGTAA
Source organism: Centrocercus urophasianus (assembly GCF_019232065.1). NCBI lineage: Eukaryota > Metazoa > Chordata > Aves > Galliformes > Phasianidae > Centrocercus > Centrocercus urophasianus. The sequence goes on along the minus strand of NW_024884142.1, from coordinate 2,487,144 downwards.
AATGCACAGAATGAGGAGAAGCACATTTTGTTTTTATAAAGAAGTAAAATATGCGTAATACAAAATTTGAGCTATAATGGAAACTGGTCCAAAAATATGAAAAAACTCATCAATTTTTAGGATCCTGAAAACATGTGATGACTTTCTGTAAGACTATATCCTGGGACCTTTAGTTGTAATTTCGCTCAGACAAACTATTATACTGGATTAAAAATGAGCAGAATACTCAGCTGTTATCAGTCCAGTTTCCCTCCTGTCAGTACTACTTGGCCAGTTTGTGCAACTGAGGATCTGACCTGTTGATCTAGATGTGTACTTTTTGATGTTGGGCATCACAAATTAGGAGTGGATTTTCAGAAAACATCTTTTTCATTTCCCTGACAATTAATAGGAGAATAAAAATAGATTATGACATTAAAGTTTTATGTTTCAAAATGCACAGAACTCAGAACAGACAGAACTTTCCAGTTTTCTGTCTCCAGGAGATTATGCTGCAAGTGATTGTAAGTCATCTATTACACTGGGATACCATAAAATCAAAACTTGAAAGAAAATGTGGGAGCCAGAGTATCCAAATAGGTACTGATCATGTATTCTGTCTTTTTCTTAAGTTTAGCTTATAAAATATTATATACTAGTTTTGCTTTGTTGTTGTTGTTGTTGCTGTTCTGTCTTTATTGGATTTAAGCCTGAATAAAACATAACTAGAAATGGAAGAACAGATTGAAAGGATGTTGGAGGAGCAACAAAAATTAATCAAATGACAAAATGAGAAAACCAGACCGAAGATAGAGTCAGGGCCCCCTGCTGTTTTAAGGTATGAAAAACTAAGATGACTATGAGTGGTCTTAAGAATATCATATCAGCAGAATGAGGTGTCCTTAATAATTGTTGGTTTTGTCATTGTTATACAAGCTTTACATAAAGCAAAAAAAAAAAGAGAAAAAAACTGCCTCAGCAAAAGCCACACAACTGTGTAAAGATATACTAATAGTTTCAAGATTTTACACCAAGAAAACAGAGAGAAAACAATTTAGAACAAAACAAAGGGAAGTATCCAGGATAAAGGCAAAATAAAAAGAAGAGTTTTATTGTGAATTAATTGATTTGAATCTTTTTCAGGGGGAAGTTAATTTTTTACACATACTTGGTAAAATCAAATTAATGTAGCATCTTCTCAAATAAGCAATCATAAAGAGGGAAACATCAGAAAACAGCATATCTCAAATAGTTTCTTAATTGCTGGGCAGAGTGCCGAGCAGCCACCTGGAATGAATTTACCAAAAGGATTAGGATGCGTCTGGTAGAGAGAGAACTGCTGCATCACTACGCAGACCTGCTTCTTTCCCCTCATCATGGAATGCATGGTAGTTTGCAGATGGTCACTCATTCTGAGGTTCTTGCATGCAAGGCTGGGATGGAGTTAGATACTGCTGCTGTTTTGGGGAGCTTGCTATATAAGTATTGCTATATAAGTATTGCTTATAAGAATCATTCAATTGGCTGGTTTAATATTGTTTGAATCTAGAGAGCAGATTTAGAGACAGAATAATTGCATCAGTGCAAGGAAAAAATAATGCAGTGATGGAATGCATGAAAAACTTAATGCTGCATTCACTGATTTATGAAGAACTACTGCAAAGCTGGGTGGTGAGAGATTCTCAAATGAGAAAGCCACATGATTCCTTCATAATGGAAATTGCTAGGTGACCCAAACAGGTAAAGGGGTCCTACTTCTCCCTTTACATTCTCAGGGCAAAGTTCTGTGACACACACAGCTTAACAGCACGTTGCAAGAAGACAGTTTGGTTTTAAAGTAAATGTCAAGAGCCCCTGTGTTAGAAACATCTATTCCCTTACAACAGTAGAGGCAAATATGAGAGCAGGGATGAGTGGAGAGGGAGGAGTGAACGCTGCACAATGATGGCGGTGTTCAACCTTTACTAATTTAACCTGTGCCACTTGCACTTCCCTGGCAATCATTTAGCATGCAACAGTAACTATATTAACTATTTTTTACTATTCCCTACAAAGTCACCCTGAGGAATAGCATAGTAGACCTGCTAAGGTTCTCAGCTTCCATGCTTTAAGCTCTATCTTAATTAGTTGGTGGAGTGAAAGAAATAATTTTGCCATTCCCATGTCTCAACCTGGCAAACTGGGACTTGGCATTAGCTCAGTATAAGACATGTAACTATATATGGTATATGTTAATGATGCTATTAGTAACACATGCTGAATGTTAGCATGTTAGAGCTCCTAGTTTCATGTCTCTATGGAAGTGACTTGATTAATATTAGATATAACTTTTTAACAAAGGTACTGTTTCTGTGACACTATTTTATATTGTTAAGGAAAGAGGAATAATCTTTACATGGAGTATTACAATGCTTAATTAAACAGACTATGTCTGGCTTCCTTGTCCCCTATCCACTCACATAAATGGAATATTTTTCTTTTTTTAAAAAAAAAAAAAAAGAAAAAGAAAAAAGGACAACTAAGATTTAGAGGGTCACTGGTGACTCTATCAAGTCCCAGAATGCTTGGTCAGTGGAAGACTGGTGGGTCCCTAAGACAGCTGCAGAATAATTAGTCAGTGTGAGATGTCCCTTCAAGAGGCTGTTTCTGTAGAATCTAGTATAATTATATGAAAGCTTGTCATTAGAATAACCAAGACAGATCTTCTAACAGGAATAGCGACACAATAGGGACACATCCATCAGAGGAGTAGCAGGTAGGGTGTTTTTTGGAAAGGTGGATTGTTAATGATTAAATGGCAATGCTACTAATTAAATTCAAAAGTAGATAAATAAGGGATAACTCCCATGATAATTGCCAAATTTATATATTTAGAGAAACCTAACACATCATAAATATTAAATTGGGCTATTATCTGAAGTGTATCTGTGCCAGGGCTCCATAAATAAAGACCTGAGGGACTAATCACAAGATATTTTCATTATTTATCTCCTTCCACATTATAACAAACAGAAAAGCTGTCGTCTTTGCAGTGCAAAACACAAAGGAAGCATGTACATTTTTTTGACAAATCTTTTGGGGAGGTGGAAAGCAAAGATAATGTAGTGGCAAAGTACAAAGAAAAGAAGATCTCAACCATGAGAAAATCTTTCAGGAAAAACCTTGGCTTCTCTTTTCTTCTGAGCATTAACCTCCTATTAAGTACACTAGTTTTATGTCAACGTGTAGCTCCATTGACTTCAATTAAGCTATCTCGGATACCCACCCTGCTGAGAGAGCAACCGCAGACTTTTAAAAAGTCATCCAGCATAAAAATGCAGCAAAAATGGTGAATAGGGCTTTTCATGTAATTTTAATTGTTACTTCTGCCCTGCACCTTGTGTAATAATTTATCCAAAGAGGATCTTTTAAGGGTCTCGAGTATTGCTGCTACTATTAATAGGACCATTTTATGTCCTTCTGTACAGGATTAAATGTCTATTATGTGCATAGGTCTACGCAGATTTGGCTTCACTGACCCAGAATAATGAGGCATTGGGCAGATATTAGACTGCACAGGTCCTGGGAATTTCATCACCTCGTTTCACACCGTATAGCCCCAAATCCCATTGGATAAACAGGGTGAGAACATGGCTCTTAAGCACATGGAGATGACTCTCAGTCTTCTGGGAAATTATTAGAGTGGATGTGGTAACATCAGCACCAAATCCATGAATAAGTTTCATTTACTGGGAGCTGCAAGCTCATTTGGAAATCTCAATGCCGTGCCGGTGGATTGTGCTGTAGATGGACCACAGCATTCCATCTGGATAGTTCATGCAATTCTTGAGGTTTGGTCATCAATTTTTCTTGATCCACTCGAGTCACAAGCTCCAATAGTATGGACAAAATGCAGAAAAAGGTCACCAGCTTGGCACTGGAATGCTGACAAACAAAAATAGCTACTGAAAATTGGCACTACTTTCTTTTTTCCCTGATTGTTCTAAACAGTTGAAATACATCTAAGAAAAACCAAGAATGACTTGAGAAGGGAAGTAGCCTACTATTGCTGATACACAAAGACACACGATCATTTTGAAGTATGCCAAGTAAATATGTTGCAAAATCATTCACGCAGAGAGCTTTTGGGGAGAAGTGAGATTCTGAAGCTGAGATTCCAGTTCTTTTCTGAATTCCAGTATTTTTTGAAAGGATAAAAGCCCTAAAGCGAAGCTACCCATCCAATATCTGAGGCCAAGAGTGAAAATAGGACCCCTGACCTTTCTCTTCTTCCACATTTAGGTACTTTACAACAGTGGGTAAAGTGCAGTAGAGGAATGTTATTGCTATTAACTGAAAAATGAGCCTTTACAGGAAGCCATGAAAATGAAAGTAATAATTAAATCTTCATATAACTTTAGGTTGTATTGTAAGTGCTTAGCTGAAAAATTCTTCTTTAACTCATGGCCCGCAGCAATCACATCTGTTATATTTTAGGAACAGAAAGCTAATGAGGTGGAATCTGGAGTACTGAGCTTAATTGGGCTTGTTTTGATTAAGTGTATGTGCTGGGAATATTTTACACACTGGTATAAATTGCAAAACAGTCAACATAAGCCACAAAATTCACAAAATCCTTTGTGGGTAGTATTAGGAAAAGAATGGTCTCCAATAAACAATAAATAACGAAAGAAAATATCTGAGGTTTTGATAAAAAAGTGTGTACTTCAGTTTGCTTAATTAGCGGCTTTCTGTGGATGTACATTCATTTCTTTCTCTTGTTCACACACATACAAATACACACAGACACACATAAATGTGTGGTACAATATACGGTTATAGCAGCTTGGCTTTTACTGGGTAGATTATGCCTGACTGGCAAAGACATTAAAATCTACACAAAATTTACACAAGCACAAAAATAACCTTTACTTGTAACACATTTAGTATATAAGACATAACATAATTTATATTAACATATAAAATATTAATATTTTATGGTGATTTTAAAAATGTGTACTTCAATTTTTTTTTGCAGTTTTTTTCTGTCAGTCATTATCACTTTTCTCCATTCTCATAGATAATATAATTCCACGTAACTTCATTGACTGTGGTACACTGTTGATTCATTTATTTTAGATGTGATCTTTCAGGTTCCCATGCTTTTCAGACTTTAGGAAGTGTGATAAACATGAGCAGGATATATTAGTAACATTAAAACTGGTTTTAAATGGATTTCTTCTACACAGTAAAATGCAGCAAGCTGGTTGCCTGAGATTTTGATATCCTACATAACTAGAAACAGATGCTGACTCTTCAAAGTAATTTGCATAAGAATGAAATATTGTACTGCTTATATAGTAATTAAAAAAAAAAAAACATCAACAAATATGTCATTTTTTTTGCCCAATGTTTTCATTAGTAGCTTTCCCAATAACTTTAAAACAAAAATGTCTTCAGTTTTGTATGAGTAAAGTGAAGAGCCAAGCAGAAAGTCATTGACAGAGTTCCCTGCGTGTTGATGATCTATCCATTGGTCATTTGGTCTGATCTATCTGTTGTGGTCTATGGAGGGTGACTTGAACCAAATGGTAATTTGGGTTTTGAATCTCTCTCTGGCTATGTGATTTGTAGATTACAATGCTGATGGCTTTATAGCACTCATGCATGTCAAGATGCTTTGTATACCTTAGAGACATCTATCTCATGTTGCGACTTTTCAGCTCGCAGAACTCTCACAGAATCACAGAATCACAGAATCACCCGGGTTGGAAGGGACCTCAAGGATCATGTAGTTCCAACCCCCCTGCCTGGCAGGGCCACCAAACATACACATTCAGATCAGGTTGCCCAGGACCCCGTCCAACCTGGCCTTAAACACATCCAAGGACAGGGCATCCACAACCTCCCTGGGCAGCCCGTTCCAGGGCCTAACCACTCTCCTTGTAAAGAACTTCCCCCTAACATCCAACCTAAATCTTCCCTCCTTCAACTTCGATCCATTTCCCCTAGTCCTGCTGTTGTCAGCCTTTTTGAAGAGTTTACTCCCCTCCTGGGTGTAGGTTCCCTTCAGGTATTGATAGGCTGCAATGAGGTCACCCCGCAGCCTTCTCTTCTCCAGGCTGAACAAGCCCAACTCCCTCAGCCTGTCCTCATAGGGTAGGTGCTCCAGCCCCCTGATCATCTTAGTCGCCCTCCTCTGGACCCTTTCCAAAATCTCAATGTCTTTCTTGTACTGAGGGCTCCACACCTGGACACAGTACTCCAGATGGGGCCTCACAAGAGCTGAGTAGAGAGGGACAATCGCCTCCCTCTCCCTGCTGACCACCCCTCTCCTGATGGAGCCCAGGAGCCTCATGGCAGGGTTGGAACTGGATGACTTAAGATTCTCTTCAACTTGAGCCACTTTATGATTCTATGAAATGCTTTCTCCTACAATGCAGTTTAATTGATTCCAATCTCATGCACAGTCTTCTGCACAAGTGAGTTATGCAATAAAATTCTGTAACTGACAAATAGAACTAAAGGAGAAATGAGAAATTAAGAATTCAGACTCATGGAAACCCTTGCGTGTCTCATTTCAGATATCAGGCCTAACCATAAAACACTCCAATTAATACTGAAGGCTGCGTATTATTTGATTACAATTCAGAAAACTTTTTTTAGTAGCTCTCAGCAGGATAGCTTGATTTAAGTCACCAATTTTAATCATGATTTAAGTCAGCAGGCAGGAAACCTGTATTTAAATAATTAATTTTAATTTGTTCTTAATTATTCTCCTAAAGAAAGTTCTAGTCCTGTTGTTGAGTATAAACAATGCTGATCTGCAACCAAATACATTCTGATAATATTTGGTAGTATATCCTCCTAAGGAGAGTATATTAGAAACATATTTAAGTATCTGTTTATTCATACTAATTCTTACTTTTTATGAATGAGAAACAATGTGTTTGTCTGCTTGAGGATAGTTTATTTGATGAAGAGTTGTTTTTTGTTTTCTTTTTTTTTTTTTAGAAGAATGTCTTTTTTCCTTCAAATTAAGATGAAGAAATTCATTAAGGAAAATCTCCTTATCTGGCATGAGTATGTGATTTTTAAAAGCACATTTTGAAGAAGTTTGATTTGAGTTCTCAACAGTAAAATGACAGAGAAAGTAGCTGTAGTGAATTACCTGTACTCAGTATGCACCAAATTTTTAAAAGTGTTTAGATAGGTGTGACATTATTTCAGTATAGTTGAGCATTGTCTACCCACTTGGACAGTAGAATTGATCACTCAAATCCATCTGTAGATGTCCAGGCAACTTTGAGTGACTTTCACTGTGTCTTGAAAGTTTTAGAATTACGAGATTTTATCATCACCTGTATTATTTATTTATTTTTCCCCAGATAGCAGGAGAACACTATCATTCTGTTTTCAGCACTGAACATCATTTATAGTGGATACAAAATTAATAAATAAAGTCAAAACATTGCATAGATGAAACTTAAAAATGATTAAAACTGAAATATGAAAGAGAAGTAGAATCAGGCACACCAAGAAAACAGGTTTTCAGAAGGACAAAGCAAGGTAAAACAATGATTTCTTCAACAAATCAGCTTTCCTATGTAGCTGTGTTTCTTACGGCAGTGGCTGAATGGACATATCAAAATAGTCTTTAAGGATTAATTACACCATATTGGATCAGTGATCTAGGAACTAAATACTTCTGTTAGTAAGTTTCACCACAATTGCATCTTAAAATTTTGGTTAAAATGAATGTTTTGTGGAATATATAGTTATTACATTTTAATGAGGAAAGAATACACTCTCTACAAAGTCTGTAATTAGGTATTTATCTCATCTGTAATTAGATATTTCAAAACGTCCATCATTTTAGAAAATTTCTAGATAAAATTTTGTTTTGCTTATTTAGTAGTCAGTTCTGGATTAGCAATCGCTAATACAAGGAAATAGAGGTAGAATCTCTTGGAAAGAGCCCAGCGGAGGGCCACGAAGATGGTGAAGGGCCTGGAGCATCTCTCCTATGAGGAAAGGCTGAGTGAACTGGATCTGTTCAGCCTTGAGAAAAGAAGACTGAGAGGGGACCTGATCCAGGTCTATAAGTATCTAAGGTGTGGGGGGCAGAATGGCGAGGCCAGACTGTTTTCAGTGGTGAATGGAGACAGGACAAGGGGAAACGGCTGGAAACTGCAGCATAGGAAGTTCCGCACAAATGTGCACAAGAACTTCTTTACAGTGAGGTGACGGAGCACTGGAACAGGCTGCCCAGGAAGGCTGTGAAGTCTCCTTCTCTGGAGATGTTCAAGACCTGCCTGGATGCCTACCTGTGCAACCTGCTGTAGGGAACCTGCTTTGGCAGGGGGGTTGGACTCGATGATCTCTGGAGGTCCCTTCCAACCCCTACAATTCTGTGATTCTGTAATTTTAAGCTGTGTTTTATTGTAGCTTAAGTAAGTGTTTTGTCCAGGATTTATTTCAAGAAAAGCAGAGGGTAGTACCTGCTGTGAGCAGATGAAGTGTATTAGCATCTGGGCTGAGCTGTGATATCCATGGTGAAATATTTTATGCTTTTTAGATGGCACTGGAAAAAATACTTTATTACTGAGTTTAGCTTGCTAATAGAATAAGAATTGAGTTTCTTCTAGAGGCTGGGATGTGATGGGGATGCCACCACTGGGATGGTGCCCATATTATTGTGCCGCTTCCCTACAGCAATGCACACAGGAGAAATTCCCTCTTCCAGGAGAGAGTGATGGCAACAGGGCTTGCTGTCATAGAGAGTTTCAGCACCCACTTGGAACAATCTTCCATCTTGAGAGCATCTTATTTGTCTGAAATCTTTATTGGCTGAAACAAATTTGAAACAATTCAAATGATCCCTTCCTAACTCAGTCTTATCCTGGTATTAGCTGCTGAACAGGTTTGCCTGGGGTTCTTTTGCTAAGCTGCACAGCTTGACAGTGAGGAATCTCTCGTCAGGTACTGGGATTTACCATCACAACAGGGAATACTTTTGCCATAACAGTACAGTGGAAAATAAAAAAATTCATTCTCATCGTGTTTATGGGCAGCTTTGTGAGAGACCTGTTCAACTGGCGCTGATTTCAATGGCCTTATGATGCAGGAAGAAAGAGAAATCTGCATTCTCTGCAGTAAGACCCTGGGAGTGATCTTGGCTGTCATACTGGATGAAAATTCATGAGTCTGTGCTGTCACCATGTGAGGCAGCATAATAGAATATGGTCTCATTCGTATAAATTTCTGTTTTCTTCCCCTGCCACTTGTCTTTTTACCTATTAAACAGGGTTAAGGGGCCTCTTGTCACTGTTATTAATAGAAAGAATCTACATGAAGGAGGTTTTTGCCCTTCTATTCCTTGGAAAGTTTATCTCAATGCTCAAATTAGAAGTGAAGATGAAAGCTGAAAAAAAAATAGAGATGGAGAAAAGCGAAGGTACTTAGCAGATCTTCAGGAAAGAAAAACTGAGGAAGATCAGATGTGTGGTTAGATAGAAAGCGAGAGAAGTGTTTCCAAACACATTTAAAAAAAAAAAACAAAAAACAAAAAACAAAAAAACCTAGTTTAAACAGGTGGGTGGCCTCACCATAGAACATGTTAAAATAGGGTACAGCATAAGTTCTCATCTAATGAACTTAGGTCTTAGGTTTTTATCAGTATCATCAACAAAATGATTCCTATTACTATAAGGATTCATTCTTCAGGCTTCCCAGCTCGGGGAACTGAACTTTTCCTTCAGGAGGATTACTGCTAGCTCCTATAGACCTAATCAACATAAGCCTTCAGCCCAGCAGGCAGGTGTCACAGTAGTAGTTCGTTTACAAGGTAAGCATGTGCAAGATGTGAGAAGTTCAGAATTAGTAATGCAAGTCTTCTGTCATTTTTATCATTGGACCCTGCAGGGAGGATCTGATTAAATGGATATTCAACTCTTCGCATTAATGTGCACCCAATTTTAATTTGCATATAATTAACAGCACAAAAAGTATAATTTTATTATTTGGTGTTGGAAAGCAGATCTCTGGTAACAAGCTGCACACGGTTGCTTAAGTGTGACTATTTGCTGTCTCTTCCTTGTTTATTCTGCTTCCTCAAGCATATTAATTTTGACACCTACTTTTTTTTTTTTTAAAGCATAAAATAGGACACCCAGGTCATCTCTTGTATTAAGTTACTTCATGTATTGCTTAGTCTGGAAGGTCTTTTATCTAAGAATAATATAAGTTCAAATGTAGTAATGTTCAGATACACTATATAAACAGGTTGCACTGCCTTCTATTTAATTCCATGGAAAATACAACAGACACAAAGAGCACAGTAACACCAGTTGATAAAGCAAATTCTTAGCTACAAAGCGCTATTTTTCAACACAGTCACTGCCACTTGCTATGCATTTTCACCAGCAGTGAACAAGAGCCTGCATGCTGTGCTCATGAAAGTCTGTACCAGCAGAAGCAATCCACTGTCAACACGGCTGAAGCACAGCACCCACTGCCTCACCGTGCTCACATCCAATGTTTGGTCTCTAGAAACATTCAGCAAGTGTTGATGAATGTCACTGTGTGCCATTTTTTCCTCATGGGGGAATTAAGTTCTACGCATTTGCTTCGCATGCACTTCTGTGTCAGATGCCGTTCTGTCAGACTGCCCCTCTGCTGTCATCTGTCACGTGGCAACAACATGTAATGGTATATTGGTAGGAAGGTTCAATCTCTACTGCCATACCACCAACAACCTCTGGTGCTGTGGGCCAGCATCATAAAATAATTATTTTCAGAGCAGCCCTTGCAGTTTTGCTGAGGCATGTAAAGGCAACATAGAGGCACAGTGTAAATTTCAGTATAGATGTCTCATTCAGAACTCAGATGTTCTGCTTACATTTTCTGGTATCCTTTTGGGATGTGCCTGGGAGTAAATCTGGTCATGTCTCTGCACCTTTGTTTCCCTTCTCACTGCTGCCTAGCCAGTCAATTTAGGCACTGTACCGTTGTAGAATAAGTAAACAGTTCCACTGATGTGCTTAGTGGTTTTATGGTTTTTGTTGAGCATAAATTGACTTTGTAATCATAAGAAAATGAAGTTTCTTACTAGGTTTTTTAATAATAAGTACTATTGGAGTCTATGTGTCAAATATATGTTGCTCTAAACAAGAGGTAAGATAGCTTAGGAATTTTGAATTTGGGTATTTCATTTACATCCTGTATCACTGTCACAGCAAAACTGCTCTTTGTAGACTGTTAGTTGTCTACAGTTATCTTTGGTGGTAGCTTCACAGAATCATAGAATCACCCGGGTTGTAAGGGACCTCAAGGATCATGTAGTTCCAACCCCCCTGCCTAGCAGGGCCACCAAACACACACATTCAGATCAGGTTGCCCAGGACCCCGTCCAACCTGGCCTTAAACACATCCAAGGACGGGGCATCCACAACCTCCCTGGGCAGCCCGTTCCAGGGCCTAACCACTCTCCTTGTAAAGAACTTCCCCCTAACATCCAACCTAAAACTTCCCTCCCTCAACTTGGATCCATTTCCCCTAGTCCTGCTGTTGTCAGCCCTTGTGAAGAGTTTACTCCCCTCCTGGGTGTAGGTTCCCTTCAGGTATTGA